>NC_091762.1:84486647-84789677 GCF_029378745.1 Bos indicus | reverse complement strand
GCACAGCTGCCGGATAACAGAGAACATGCCTGAGAACTAATCAGAATGTTTTTCTGTCTCTAGGATCTAGCACTTGGCTTGGCACAGGATAGGTGCTCAGGAAATGTTCTTTGAGAAAATAGATGGATGTTTATTTTTCCCTTTGTGTTAGCCACTAGCCCAAGGCCTGCAGCTGTTTAATTCCTACGCTTTGTCCGTCTTTAGTGGAAGAAACCAGAATAATAAGAACCGGCATCAGAGCATACCTGCCATACAAGGTTCTTTAGGAAATGCATTTTGCTTACCTCTGTTTAGCTGCTGTGCTGTGCTCTGCTTAGTTGCTCAGTCATGTCCAACTCTTTGCTACCCCATGGACTGCAGCCCGCCAGGCTCCTCTGTCCAGGGGGGTTCTCCAGGCAAGAATACTGGAATGGGTTGCTATACCCTCCTCCAGGGGATCTTCCCAACCTAGGGATTAAACCCAGGTCTCCTGCATTGCAGGCAGATTCTTTACCATCTGAGTCACCAGGGAACCCCAAGAATACTGGAGTAGGTAGCCTATCTCTTCTTCAGCGGATCTTCCCAACCCAGGAATCAAACCAGGGTCTCCTGAGCTGCAGGCGGATTCTTTACCAGCTGAGCTACCAGGGAAGCCCCTGTTTTGCTGCTGCTGTTACTTGATCCTTGTTGGTCTGTGTCACGTTGCCTGCCCCTCCGGCCCTTAACTTTGGGGTATTTCACATGCCTATAAAAGTTCATTTAATTAAGGGGCTTCCATTTCTGCTTGTAGATATTTTATTCTTGAAATGCTGATGGCATTAATAGTAAATCTAAGCGAATCAAACCTCTGTCTGTTTTGTGCCATTTCAGCACTAAGCCAAGAAGAAAAACCCTCAAGGAAATTAATGCTTCCCTCAAGCATGGTAGGAACACGGAGCTAACACACTGCCACATAACCTGCTTTCACTGACTTTCCGAATTTTTGTTTTGCCCTTTTTACATGTTACACTATATGGCTAAAACCAGAAGTGCAATTAGGAGGATGTTTTCTCAAAATCTGCAGAGTCTGGCCAATCAGATAACCTTGCAGTAGAAACATTATCCACCAGAGACTTGCTTGTTATTCACAAATAGATTATCTTTTATCTCCAGGCTTTCATTAGTTCACTAAATGTTAATGAACACCTACTATGTGCCAAGCATTGTTCTAGTGCTGGGGATAGAGTGGTGAAGAAACAGAACGAAATCCCTGCCCTCCAGTTACTTTTTCACATAAGGGACCGCGTGTAGGTGCCTCTGGAGCAGTGAGTTTTGTGGAGTCTGAGCCTTGGGGTGGGCTGGCCACGGCAGGGGCACTCAGATGTGAATTCCCTGGATATTTGATGACTGCGCACTCTGAGTTATGTGAGCACGTTGAGCCATTTGTAGTGTTTTGCTCCTGTTTTGTGTGTGGACTTACGGTTAGTGTCACTGTCATTGTTTCTCTGGCCCATCAAGGTGCCTGGATTTGTGGTGTAAAGTCAGTGCTGATGGAATTCATCTCTTCTTGCTATTACTGCAAGCCCTGTGCTTGTTTCCTATTCCTGCTGTAACCAGTTATCACAACCTAATGGTTTAAAACAACACAAATTTATGTTCTTACAATTTTGGAGCTGGGGAGTCGAAAACCCAGTCTGGTGTCAACAGGGCTGGTCCATCCAGGAGGTTCCGGGGGAGACCCTTCCTTGCCTCTTCCAGCTTATAGAGGCTGGTTTGGTATCTTTGGCTCATTTCTGCATCACTCCAGTCTCTGCCTCTTTCTCCCAGGTCTTTGTCGTCCTGCCTCTCTCCTGTAAGGAACCTTGTGATTACATCATTGGGCCTTCCTGGATGATTCAGGATAACCTCTCTACTTCCAAATCCTAAACTGGATCACTTTTTGCCACAGTCACAGGATCTGGAATTAGGATGTAGCCATTTAAAGGTGCAGTTGCGGGGTGGGGGGCAGTCATTCAGCCATCCACACCCTATCAGGAAGTCCAGAGTCCCTCATTGGCAAATAAATCAGTTTTGTTGAGTTGACTCTTCTGTTCTATGAAACCCAATCCAACAGAGCATGCTCTAAAATGCAAATGTTGCTAACCTGGCAGGGTGGATTATACTTGTTTTACTACCTGAAAACCTCCTTAAGACTCAACTCAAAAGCCCCTCCCCCAGGAAACCTTCCTGGGCTTATCTGGTGCTCTTCATTTGTGATTCGCTGATACCCTGTGTGTGCCTGCGGGACCATGTCTTCCTGTTGTGACTTTGTGGGTTTACTTGCAGCCCACTGCCCCTCATCCTCTCTCCTTCCCCTAAATGGTGTGCTCTTTACAGGAAGGTATTGTGTGTGCTGGACACACGGAAGATACTTGTTTGTTAAAAGTTTCTAAAAATGATTGGAGATTTTCCACTCTCATACATTAAAAAAAATTGTTTTCAGTGAGTGTTACTTAATTCCATTTAACAGGCTCTTCACTAGAAGTTGGAAGATAGAGTGTGGCCAGTCTGGGCTCTGGACGGACTGACATCCTGTGACATGTCTAAATTGTATGTCACATCATTAAGACACCTGAGTCTTGAGTTCATGGGTCTTGGGGGTGCTTCTTTGCAGGTGAATGTAATCCTGTGTCGCCATGCATGTGCATGCTCAGTCACTCAGTTGTGTCCAACTCTTTTCAACTTCATGGACTGTAGCCTGCCTGGTTCCTCTGACATTTTCTAGGCAAGAATACTGGAGTAGGTTGTTGGCATTTCCTCCTCCAGGGCAGCTTCCCAACCCAGGGATCATCCGAACTGACATCTCTCATGTCTCCTGCATTGGCAGGTGAATTCTTTACCACTGGCACTACCTGGGAATCCTTAAATCCGTATTTCCAAATATTCAGAAACAAGGTAGGTTCTGAATATTTGGAAATAATGATATAAATAATGGTGAAAGACTGAGTGAATCTTAAAGTTCTAAAATTAGTCTCAGTCACCAAAGAACTGTGGCCTGGTCACCTTTAGGATTAGCTTCATGGAGTCAGATTTCTGGTGACAGAGATATTTTATGTCAGTTTTCAAAAGGAGTATCTTTCTGTGTAGAAAAATCTTTGAGTCCTATAGGGTTGTGGTTGGAAGATCATTTTGCCTTCTTTTACAGTATCCAGGCTGATTTTTTTTTTTTTTTCTTTGTAAGTGGACCTTGGGCTTTCTGGAAAGCATGTAATTTTCATTTTTTTTTCCCACCTAGTGGTGCTTAATGATACCATGTGAATTTTTATGGTCCCAGCTGCACTGAAGTGTGTGCCCTGAAATTTCAGCTGGATTAAGAATGTACCTTGGTGTGAGGGCTGAAATTGGAGAAATGGGAGAACACAGGGTTGGATCTATATATGCCGCAGTTAATATTGATGAGCGGGCAAAAGTCCAACATTATCCTAGGGGGCTTGGCTAATGTTCATTGTAAACCAGTGCAAAGGAGTCCTTCCCTGCAGGTGTGGATAGTTTAATTTCGTAGGTGGATTAGGAAAAGCTAGGGGTGTTTTCTTGTGTTTCCAGTTTGCATCACACGGTAAACACTAACCTGCATCAGGTGCAGCTCATTCTTGAGTGGTGGTGACAGGTGTCCTGAAACTCCGCTAACCCACCTCGGTATCTCCAGGGTCTGGCATCACGCCTGCTACATCGTAGGTGCTCGGTAGCATTTGTGACATGAATAGGAGAATGAAGCAGTGGTCGCTGCGGCAAGGCCCCTTGGAAACACTGGCCTCTGCTTACCTCTAGCCCTCCTACCCCCTCCCGCCTTCTGGCCATAGTACACTATTGGTAGCTTGCTGAATAGCTCACATTCTTTCTTACCTTTGGAACTCTGCGCTGTTCATTCCCTCTGCCTCTGACTACACCCTCCCTAGCCCCTTAGTCTGACGAATTCCTGCTGAAGCTTTATGATTTAGCGCCTTCTAGAAGACTTAGGAGGCGTCCCTGCTGGTATCTGAGTGAAGAAGGCCTGCTTCATTTTTCATACCTCTGTGAACCTTTGGATACCAACAGGAAGCTGCTGACTAGTGGAACTGTTGAGATCTGTGTCTGGGCCTTCTTTTCAGTAGAGTGTGAAGCATTGGCAGGGGCTGGAATCATTTGGATTATATCTCCCAAACTCTACTTTATTGGTGCTTTCCATTTCAGAATGGCTAAAACGTGACTAGGATAACAGAACAGAAGTCGTCAAGTTAGCAGCAGGCTCTATTGTGTCTACAGAGCATCAGGATAGAATGGATGATGAAGGAGAAGGGTCGATGAATTACCTGTACTGAAGGGTCTCAGTCGGCAGAAAGAAGTTGAGAAACTGAAGCATTCCCTTTCTAATGAAATCTAGAAAAGTTTAGTAGATGCTCAGCCAACATTAGCTGAGGGTGGAAGAATAAATAAATCAAGTTACTTTTTTCTTTCTTTGGGCTTTATGTTAAGATTAAAAAAAAAAAATCTTTAGAGAGTCTCTTCCATTCTGCTGCTTTTTATGCACATAGTCCTAACCTCAGCCTATACTTAATGTTTTTGCTAAAACTGACTCATCTAGTTTCTGATTGCCTTAGTGATATGAGACTCTGGTATCCATGGGAATGGTGTTAAGGCTGTATTGCTTTCATGCTCAGGAAAATGTAAACCAGAAGGGCCAGCTGTTGGTACTGGTACCAACTAATTCCTGAGAGCTATAGGGCAATCTCATTCTTATATTCTTAAGCCAGTGGGGAAAACAGCATAATCTCTTGGGAAACTAATCAGCTTTCGTGACAAATAGGTGTGATTCAAATCTTGGATCTGCTGCTGACGGGCTGTGTGACTTTCGGCAAGTTGTTTAACCTCTCTGAGTTTCTTCATCTCTGTTTTTTCTGTTTTATAAAGTCCAGGTGATGAACCATATTAACTCTACAGGGCTGTTTGACAAGTAGAAATGATTTTGTAAGTGTCCCAGACTGTGTTTGATTTTCAGTAAATAGTAAATATTAAGACTGCTGTTACTGCTATAAACCAGGTTGGCTACAGGCCCTCCAGAGTTTCAGTGGTGACAAGATTAGGGCTTCCCAGATGGCCCAGTAGTAAAGAATCCCCCTGCTGATACAGGAGGCACGAGAGATGTGGATTCAATCCCTGGGTCAGGAAGATTCCCCTAGAAGAGGAAATGGCAACCCACTCCATTATTTTTGCTTGGAGAATCCCACAGACAGAGGAGCCTGGTGGGCTATAGTCCATGGGGTCACAAAGAGTTGGACATGACTGAGCACACGTGCATGCGCACATGCACACACACACACACACACACAGGATCAGGGTGGGACAACTGGGTTAGATTTAGCTATTCTCTGTATGTGTGTGATGGAGATTTTCTTTTTTTTCCTCCAGGGAGAATTCAGGTTGGTTTAAGAAGGGAACTGACAGTGTCTTCCTTATATTCTGGGTGTTTCAGAGATGGCTAAACATTGGTACTGGTTGCTAAGGAAGACAGAGAAGGCAGTAGCACCCCACTCCAGTACTCTTGCCTGGAAAATCCCATGGATGGAAGAGCCTGGTGGGCTGCAGTCCATGGGGTCGCTAAGAGTAGGACACGACTGAGTGACTTCACTTTCACTTTTCACTTTCATGCATTGAAGAAGGAAATGGCAACCCACTCCAGTGCTCTTGCCTGGAGAATTCCAGGGAGAGGGGAGCCTGTCGGGCTGCCGTCTGTGGGGTTGCACAGAGTCGGACACGACTGAAGCGACTCAGCAGCAGCAGCTAGGGAAGAACTTGAAAAATATGGATTCGAGGGGACTGGGGGCGTCAGGGCACGAGCGCTGACCTGTGCTCCCTGGGGCTCAGCTCTGTGCCCTCTGCGGGCTCCCTCTTATGCTGTGCCCTTCATCTCCTCCCTGGGAGCCGAGCAGACAATTATCCCTGCCCTCTCATGTGTCTCCTTTCCAGGCAGGTGCTTCTTCCTGACCAGGAGTTGGCATGGGTGGCCCCAGCTGGGCTGGTGTTATTGTTCCAAAAAGTGTCAGCAGAGAAATGGCTGGATATTGGAGTGTCCTTTGTGATTTTAACATTTTGAGGAATCCTTCTATGATCCAGAGTATCTGGCCCCAAAGTCTTCCAGCTGAGAAATTCTGTGAGTGGAAACACTTTGAATAAACCTAAAGCCAAGAAGGGATCTTCAGGATAAATTTTAAAAATTCTCATCTGGCTGGGCTGTAGCAACTGCTTATGCCACTGGACTTCTTCGGGGTATTGATAATGCTTGTCTTTGAATGGGGCATGAATTTCCCAGCTTCCTAGGAACAACAACAGCAGCAATTCCCCCAACAAACCCCAGGGTGTCTGAAGCGCCTGCTTTCTTCTTGAGGAGCTGATCGAATACTCTTCTGTGGGCTCAAGAGCTATCAGCGGTATTGAACAATTAGACTGGAAGGAAGGGTTGTGAACAGTTGTTCCCTAAAGGCTTGGAAATTAACAAAGGCCATATTAGTAGGTCCCGGGAGGAGGGGTTGAAGAGAATGGGGGGGCTGGGAGGAACAATTCACAAGTGGAGAGGGTGATTGGAGGGGTTTGTTTCCCAGATAGTTTTCAAAGAAAAGATTTGTGTAGTTTGCTGTGGGACTGAGAACGCAGTGCAGAACCAGTTGATGTTCTTTTTTGTCCAACAATTACTTTCTCTGGCATCTTCCTTTTAGGCTAACAAAGTATTTTCCTTCCTCCTGCCTGGTCATTGATAAGTAAGAACTTCAGGGCTTTTTGCTTCTCAGGGCTCAGGGTAGGGTAGAGAGAAGGACTTACATAAGAGGGAACTGACATTTTGCAAAATTTTGTGAATTTTGGCACAGAAAAGGAAAAACCTTCCAGTGCATAGTGAAGATTCGGGTTTTCATTTTCGGCTCGGGTTGATTGATTTCTTTCTTTCACGGGGCTGATGGAGGAGGTCAGTGTCTTAGAAAGGGAAGAAGCCAGGGAAAAGGAGAAAAGAAAGAATGAGATTTATGACCTGGTGGATCCCCGCTTTTATGTCTCGTAACCATTCCCAATACTGGAAGTTCATGACACCCTGAGAAACAACCCTGGAACTCGGAGCAGTGATCTGCATGCAAAGGCGAAATTAACAGTCCAGCAACTGCCTTGACTGAGAGTCACAGACGGTCCCTCTCTGGATCCTGAGTGTTGCTTTTCTTTAGTTTGTTCTCTCTGCTCGGATTCTGCTGTTTCACGGAGTTACGAGACAGACCACCCAGGGCCACTCACGTTATACCAGGGATGGTTGACGATGGTGCTTAGAGAGGAGTTATTTCAACAATGGGACTTTTCCATTATTCTTTCTGTAATCAGCCCTTAACGCTCAGCACACGGAAACCTTCGCATCTGTCACCAGGAGTACAAAACTGATAAGGTGTTGCTCAGAGCCCCCACCCTGGTTAATCCCCTGAGATAACAATAGAAGATCTTAAAAAGTGTAAGGATCTTCTTCCATTTTTATTTCATATGGCCCCTTAGGTAACATGACCCAATGTGGCCATTAAATGACCCTGCTTACACTCGGATTACTCGGTACAAAGCAAATTTATGGTTGTTTATTCTCTCCTCCCATCAGCTATTAGTGCCTAATCATATGGTCTATCGATCATGAGATTAATCGCCTGCTCAAAGAGGCAGCAGGTCTTGTGGAATGCTGCACTGCGCCAGACTGAACTTCAACCTTTTATACAAACTGGAGGAGTCAAATCATCATTCACTGCCTGAAGCCCCTGGTCCCTGGGCCTCCTGAACCCCAGGAGGTAAATCCCTGCTTTTTCAAACAGTGTACTTTGCACTTCCTTTCCTGTGTAAAACTTTACTCCATTGATTCAGGCAGGCACTTGTAAATAAAATCCTTTGCAAGGCATCCTATAAATAATGACCTAAACTGAAAATATGTGGGCTTTCTTATACAAAGCCCCATAGTGCTGCCATAATTAAAGGTCTGTCAGTATTTCTATTAGAAATTCTCATTTTGGAAGATTTATAACTAGACCATTAAAGTTTTCTTGGGCTAAGACTTTCCATGAGTATCATGATTTGAGACCTTGTTTTCCCCCTCCATTTTGTGGAATATGTTTCTTCAAAGATATAAATAATAAAGCTCAGGAACATTATGTCATAGTAGTCTGTATCTGCTAAGATCGAACTCTTTAAAACTTGAGTGCGGCACCCTCTCAAGTGGCTACTGTTCCCCTTCTCTGTATTCTCGTTTGCAGTTGATAAGAACAGAGCACTGTTGTCCCGTTTGTTCTATATTGTCACGTTTGTTTCCTGGTCTGTCTCATCCTCTACGGAGAGTGAGTGCAGGGTGATCTTAAAGTCATTGGTCTTTCTAGCCTGTTTATCAGAGAGCCTCGCTGGATGAGCTGGGTTTGTTCAGTAACTGCCTCGAAGGATGGGAATCAGGAAACTTCCCTCCAGTCCTGACACAGTTGATCAGGGCGGGGAGTAGATTCAAGCAGTGAATTTAGGCAAGTCGCTTGGCTTCTCCGAAAACAAGTTTTCTGATCGGTGAAATGGGTGCATTGCGTTCAGGGCTGGTAAATCAGTGTTCTGTGAGTTGAATGGTGCCAGCCCAGTTTTCAGACACTTGAATCTGAATGCCTTTAGGTGAAATCTGGTGTTTCTAATTTGCCATAATCTCCACCGTTCCCTGTTGTATTACCCTGTATCAGCAGCCTGCTTTAACCTGCCTGCTAGGTCTGTAAGTGTTTAAGATTCCTTGTAGTTACAAAGTTATAATGTGATCTTTTGTTGTTACAGTGAGGTTCGAAATCTGAGATGCAGGGGCGCTGAGGATGCCTTTGACTGTAATTTTACTTCTCCAACTTCTTTTTATCAACAAGAACCTCAAATACTACTTTTTGTTTCATTTTGGAAAACTTCTGTTTTCCAGACAGACTGCATTGGTTAACAATTAATTTGCTTTCCCATTTTTAAAGCAGATGGACATCTGTAACTGAGCACGCAGATACAAAGGAGTGGAGAGTATGAAATAGTTTTCATGTGATGAATTGGATGATGTTTTAGCAAGCTTGTGCAGTTGTTTTGTGGATAAGTATATAGTTTCTCTTCGAGGTTTTGATATACTAAAAATAGCTCTTAAGCCTTCCTGCCATTTTAAACACCCAAGGGTCCGCGGGTGAGTCCTGAGCACTTGGCTTTTTCTTCTATGAGTTTCTGGGCTACTGTTGTCCTCGGAGCTTCGAGTAACTTGTTTGTCTCCATATGCAGCCACATCTTAATTGTCTCACTACAGGTCAGCCTAGAGAAGTCTCTATAAAACCTGGTTTTTATTTTCCGTAAGAGGAAAAGAGCGTCCTAATACGAGTTTACCCAAACGCCCTCATTTGCATTTTCTGTCTTTAGTCAAGAGCATTTTGGAAGATTTGTCAGCAAGAGAAGGAGACAGTTTGACACTTGACTCCCAAGCTAAGGAGAAGCCTTTCTTTCATCTCAGCTGAGCACTGTTGGATATTGAAGGTTGAGAATTTAAAAGCACATATTTAAATAGAGCAAATTAAAGATCTATCGCAGTAACCTGCATAAAAACCAGTCTTGAGGTTTGACCTTTGGTGCTTGAAGTTGTCAACATCTCACAAAAATAAGGGGCTTTTGAAGGTAGCAACCGGGTGTAAACAGATCATCATGTGGATACTATTACTAAGAGGAGGTGGTGTCTGCATTATGGCTAAGAGCTTAGGCTCTGGAGTTCCACTAATTTACGTGTAGTTCTGTCTTGGTTCCTTATCCATTCTCACTTTGGAGAGGTTACGTAACAGTTCATCAGCCTCAGTCTCTTCATGTGTAAAATGGGGATAGCTTGTTGTGAGGAGTAAATGAGAGCGGTTCACACAAAGGATTTATCCTGTTGGTCACAGGATAAATAATGCTAATTATCATTATGCTAAGACGTAATTGAAATATGTTTTTGAGCTTTCAGTTTTTTTTTTTAAACAGGTTGAAGTTATGCTTTTTTAATAATTTGGCTGCACCAGGTCTTAGTTGCAGCATGTAGGGTTTTAATCATAGCAACATCTTCTACTTATTTTTTTTTTAATTGCATCATACAGGGGTCTAGTTACCTGACCAGGAATTGAACCCCAGTCCCCTGCATTGGGAGCCTGGAGTCTTAACCACTGGACTACTGGGGAAGTCCCTAAAGATGATGCTTTCTTAAGTGTGTTCACGTGTGCTGGGTCACCTGCCTACATTTCCAGGAAATCGTATGTTTCAGCTGTCCTGTTTTAGGTGTGTGGCTTTCAGTGTTTTCAGGAAACAAATGATGTTTAACTTTAAAAGTCTAAGGCTGAAATCTTCTCTATTACATTTTCTTCTCCCTCCAGATCAATCCAAATTAAAGTTTCATTGCAGGAGTTTCATGGACCCTTATTAGCATTAATTATTGTTGGTGTGCTGGTGAGAGTCCTAAAGTGAGTGCATTAAGATTTAAAACCCTTGAGAAAACTTTAAGCCCTCATGGACTGACAGAGCTGGAAGGGACCTAAGCCATCATCTCCTCTAAGCCCCATTCTACAGATAAGGAAAGTGTATTTTACAAGGTAAGATAGGTTTTGAACAGGGACTATCCTACCTAATGGCTTTTTAATTTGTACTCTCCCTGGAATCTGCACTCATTTGGCATGTTATGATTATGTTCTTATTGTGGGAATTGTATGTATTTATTAGAGGCCATTGAGATGTAGCATTGGGCATTACTTCTGTGGCAAAGGCATGGGGGCAGTAATCATTATTAATGGATTCCATTATTTGGGAGAGCGTTTTACT
The DNA here is from genome assembly GCF_029378745.1 of Bos indicus. NCBI lineage: Eukaryota > Metazoa > Chordata > Mammalia > Artiodactyla > Bovidae > Bos > Bos indicus. The sequence continues at coordinate 84,778,868 of NC_091762.1, read as the reverse complement.
GACTAGAGAGAATTCATTGCATTGATCCATTGTGCCACATTTGTATTATACCTGGTAGTTTAAAATGATATCCTTCAAACTGGGAGGCTGAAAAATTGTCCAGTCTTGGCAGTTATCCCATCGGCACGACCTTCCTTTTACTACTGAAAATACATAGTTCTGCTGAAAGAAACCTTTTGACTGGTCCCCAGTGCCCTGAATGTGTTTAAATCCCTCACTGCTGAAATAGGAGGATTACTACTGCTATCATTGTTCTAAAACAAACTTCCTTTTGGACGATAACAGCAGCGGTAAGTCAGATGTTGAAGAAAGTACCAGCTTAACTTCAGTTTGCTTTAAAAGGGCTTCCTCTTTAATTGACAAGTGTCATGTGTAATAGAGCATGGCAACTCACATAGAAAACCATGGGCTGGGCTTCCCGCTGGGGTTGGAGTTCTTAATGAACATACAAGTGAATACACTTAGGCAAAAAATTAAAGCGCCCCAACTGTGGGCTATTCATTCTGTTCACTCTGGCCAGCGTGGTGATCGGCACCAGCTACACCAATGGCCAAAGAGACCTGTATTGGTCATGTGGCTGTTTGGTCGTCCTGAGCTAGGGAGACTGTGGTCTTTCCTAGTGATATTTTGAATAACAGCACAGATCTAGTGTCATTGCTAAGGGATAAATATGTATTTTTTGTTCTAGGTTTTTTTTTTAAACGTAAAGATAATAAGCTGTTTTTGGCATATGCTACCTCTTCACAGAGTGGTGGTTTTCTGAAGCTCTGGACCACTTGCTATCATTTGTAAGTTCTCTCACTTAGTAATTCCCTTTTCCTTCCCTTCACAAAGAGAACAGAGCCGATTTTTCAGAGGTGATGTTTATAGCAGTTCAACACACTCGAATAAGCACTTAGAATAATGTCAATGGGGGGGAGGGCATATTATTATCAAATTAAGTAATGGATGGGCAGTGATATTTTATTTATTAAAGCTCGTCTGAGTACCATTGGAAACAGAGTATGTTGGTTCTGAAGTGCATAGATTAGAAAGGAATGTTGAGTTTGGAAACGTGGCAGCCTGCAGCACTGTGTATGGTTTAAATTAAACCTTTTTTTGGAAAGCAGATTTGCTCTAGGCCACATTTAAGGGAAAAGCTACAGCAGAGTGAGCTGGCTGTGGTTTTTCTTTTACTCTGTAACCGGCCCACTTTCCCTTGTTTTAACACAGAAAAAAGACTTTGGACTCCTTCAGACCAACCACAGAGCTTCTCTGCTGACCACAAAAAGGAAGCTTGGCGTAGAAGCCATAGGATTAATACCCACTGTCTCTTAACCCAACAGAGTGTGAAAACTTTTATAAGAGATTTCTCTGGGCAGGCTGACACTGTAGTTGGACTTGAAACATTTTAAATCAAGAACAACTTTGAATTGCATTATGCCACACTGCTCTGTAAATGGTTATGTGCGATCTCACTGTTAAAAGTTATTTACATGAGCCCTCAGGTTTCAGAGGGATAAACCACTAACAGCTTTGTGTATCTTGAGGAAGAAACACAAGGAGAATTAAAGATAGGCCTATGCCAAATTATCTCAGCGTAGGTAGATCACAGTCAATCAGATTTTATTGTTCCTGGACAAATGGAGACAATTGGCTGTTGGTGGAAAAGCCTTTTAATCTTTGAAAATAATAAGATGAAGATTGTGGATTCTGTTAAATCACTTGATCAGCTTTATTAATTCATCACATTGTTTTTCAACTAGGTGAGAAAGCTTCCTTTTAGGAGAAGTGCATCTTTCTAAAATGATCGTTTGCGCGTTGCAGAGGTGTTGTTAGTTACGCTGACCTGCTCGGGGATTATAATGGGTGTATCTGCGCCCTCAGTGTTCATTTTAATGATTGGAATCTCACCACCCCGATTAACTCATCGTGTGTTTGCACAGAACCACTCGGAAATGACCAAACAAACAAAAACAAAACCCGAACACCCTCGTGTGTTTTTACTCCTCCCAGTTCCTAGGATTGATATATTTTAAAAGAAATCATGTGCATTTACATTTTGCCACACTGAATTAAACAGTTTTTCACAGGTACACTATATCCACGGTCTGGTTTCTGTTCCACAAAGAATCTCAGTTGAAATAATTGATTTGAAAAGTTGAAGGGAAAAATTGGCATACGTGTTTCAGAACTGTGGTCTTACAGTAACCACTGAGTTAATCCTTGGTTGACGGAGTGTCGTGAGAGGGGTTTCTTTGCTGTCATTAGAGAAATTGGTCTGTATAACACTTCCTGTGTGTGAAGAAATGCAGTTGTCATCTTGCCTGGGCCATTAAAACAGTATTTAAATACTTCCAGTTGTGAGAAGCCTTGCGTTTATTGTGGCTATTTTCCCAGGTGCCTTAGGAGCAGCTGTTTTGTGCTTTCCTGAACTTAATAGTTGAAGAATGTGGGAAAGAAGTGGTATACTCCCTGGGTAAAGTATTTTAGCCACCCTGGAGTAGTTGCATTGCATCTTGATCATCTAGGTAGAATTCTACTGTAACTAATTGAATCCATTGATCACTGTCTTGTTTTTTTACCATCTTCTTCTCAGAGGATTCATTTCATAGGGGTCTATACATCAGTCAAGAAAATGACTACAGAGGAATTACCAAGACTGGTAATAAAGGTAATTTGACCTGGTATAATATATATTTTTAAGGCAAACACTGTTAAGTGTCCTTTCCCTGGTGAGAGTTAGCTTCTTAATTAGGCTCTGTTGGAAGAGAAGTCAAAATAGGACACTGACCAGTACTTTCAGAGAGGGAGAGAAAAGGGGAGAAAAGGCATCGATCTTGGAATTAGATGACCTGGTTTCTAGGCCTGTCTATACTAGGGCTTTTCAAACTTTAATGTGTGTATGAGATCAACTGGGGAGATTGTTAAATTGCAGATTCAGAGTCAGTGGGCCTGTGGTGCACCCTGAGATTCTGCAAGTTTCTCTGCAAGAGTCTAACAAGCTTCCTGGGATGTCCATGGTGGACCCCAGACAACACCTTGAATGCGAAGGAGCCGATCCGTTAGAGCACTTAACTAACTTTGTGGTTTTGGATACACCATATAATGACTCTACCTCTCTGCTTCCTAATCTCTAAATAGGGAGGTTAATTTTTACTCTCCCTGCCTCATCAGATTGTTATGAGAATCAAATGAGATAATGTAGATGAAATTTTAAAAGGCTGCATAAGTTAGAAGACATCAAGGATCTTTGTTTATAGATAAAGACATTCTTGGAATACCTTTCCTCAAACCAGCATGAGCTGCTCTGTGATGGGAAGCGCCCTGAATTGTGAGAGGGACTGGAATCCTTCCTTCCCTCACATCTACTCTGTGCTGCCTTTGGCCACATCAGGTTCACCCTGCAGGTCCCTCACTGTCTCATCTTTAAAATAAGGGCTTGACCTGGATTAGCAGACCTCTCAAGTGTGGTCTCAAGACCAGCAGCATCAGCATCCCTTGGGAACTTGGTAGAAATGTGGATTTCCAGGCTAAATTTTGTGTGATCTGATGTCTCATAGGCTCAAAGAAGAGTTGGGGGTTCCCCAACGGTGGTCACTGAGACGGGAAAGGTGGGATGAACACCTGGGGATTTAAGCTTTACCTCCCTCAGATCAGATCAGTCACTCAGTCGTGTCCGACTCTTTGCGACCCCATGAATCCCAGCACGCCAGGCCTCCCTGTCCATCACCAACTCCTGGAGTTCACTCAGACTCATGTCCATCGAGTCAGTGATGCCAGCCAGCCATCTCATCCTCTGTCGTCCCCTTCTCCTCCTGCCCCCAATCCCTCCCAGCATCAGAGTCTTTTCCCATGAGTCAACTCTTCGCATGAGGTGGCCAAAGTACTGGAGTTTCAGCTTTAGCATCATTCCTTCCAAAGAAATCCCAGGGCTGACCTCCTTCAGAATGGACTGGTTGGATCTCCTTGCAGTCCAAGGGACTCTCAAGAGTCTTCTCCAACACCACAGTTCAAAAGCATCAATTCTTCGGCGCTCAGCCTTCTTCACAATCCAGCTCTCACATCCATACATGACCACAGGAAAAACCATAGCCTTGACTAGACGAACCTTTGTTGGCAAAGTAATGTCTCTGCTTTTGAATATGCTATCTAGGTTGGTCATAACTTTCCTTCCAAGGAGGAAGCATCTTTTAATTTCATGGCTGCAATCACCATCTGCAGTGATTTTGGAGCCCCCCAAATAAAGTCTGACACTGTTTCCACTGTTTTCCCATCTATTTCCCATGAAGTGATGGGACCGGATGCCATGGTCTTCGTTTTCTGAATGTTGAGCTTTAAGCCAACTTTTTCACTCTCCACTTTCACTTTCATCAAGAGGCTTTTGAGTTCCTCTTCACTTTCTGCCATAAGGGTGGTGTCATCTGCATATCTGAGGTTATTGATATTTCTCCCGGCAAACTTGATTCCAGCTTGTGCTTCTTCCAGCCCAGCGTTTCTCATGATGTACTCTGCATATAAGTTAAATAAGCAGGGTGACAATATACAGCCTTGATGTACTCCTTTTCCTATTTGGAACCAGTCTGTTGTTCCATGTCCAGTTCTAACTGTTGCTTCCTGACCTGCATACAAATTTCTCAAGAAGCAGATCAGGTGGTCTGGTATTCCCATCTCTTGAAGAATTTTCCACAGTTTATTGTGATCCACACAGTCAAAGACTTTGGCATAGTCAGTAAAGCAGAAATAGATGTTTTTCTGGAACTCTCTTGCTTTTTCCATGATCCAGCGGATGTTGGCAATTTGCTCTCTGGTTCCTCTGCCTTTTCTAAAACCAGCTTGAACATCAGGAAGTTCACGGTTCACATATTGCTGACCCTGGCTTAGAGAATTTTAAGCATTACTTTACTAGCGTGTGAGAGGAGTGCAATTGTGTGGTAGTTTGAGCATTCTTTGGCATTGCCTTTCTTTGGGGTTGGAATGAAAACTGACCTTTTCCAGTCCTGTGGCCACTGCTGAGTTTTCCAAATTTGCTGGCATATTGAGTGCAGCACTTTCACAGCATCATCTTTCAGGATTTGGAATAGCTCAACTGGAATTCCATCCCCTCCACTAGCTTTGTTCATAGTGATGCTTTCTAAGGCCCACTTGACTTCACATTCCAGGATGTCTGGCTCTAGGTGAGTGATCACACCATCGTGATTATCTGGGTCGTGAAGATCTTTTTTATACAGTTCTTCTGTGTATTCTTGCCATCTCTTCTTAATATCTTCTGCTTCTGTTAGGTTCATACCATTTCTGTTCTTTATCGAGCCCATATTTGCATGAAATGTTCCTTTGGTATCTCTGATTTTCTTGAAGAGATCTCTAGTCTTTCCCATTCTGTTGTTTCCCTCTATTTCTTTGCATTGATCGCTGAAGAAGGCTTTCTTATCTCTTCTTACTGTTCTTTGGAACTCTGCATTCAGATGTTTATATCTTTCCTTTTCTCCTATGCTTTTTGCTTCTCTTCTTTTCACAGCTATTTGTAAGGCCTCCCCAGACAGCTATTTTGCTTTTTTGCATTTCTTTTCCATGGGGATGGTCTTGATCCCTGTCTCCTGGACAGTGTCACGAACTTCATTCCATAGTTCATCAGGCACTGTCTATCAGATCCAGGCCCTTAAATCTATTTCTCACTTCCACTGTATAATCATAAGAGATTTGATTTAGGTCATACCTGAATGGTCTAGTGGTTTCCCCTACTTTCTTCAATTTAAGTCTGAATTTGGCAATAAGGAGTTCATGGTCTGAGCCGCAGTCAGCTCCTGGTCTTGTTTTTGCTGACTGTATACAGCTTCTCCATCTTTGGCTCCATATTTACCTCCCTAGAGGTCGGAATAGAATATTGCTGCATTGACCTATGCCTTTTTAGCTAATCCCAGCTTTGGGGCTGTTTCAGTGACCCGTGAAACCTGATTGAGACAGAGTGTAGACCCAGGAGTTCTTGTCCATCCTCCTCTTTGCTCTCCTGCTGCCCCAATGGTTGTCAGCCTAACCCAGCACTGTCTTAAACACTTTTCGGAGTTTTTGAGCACTTTCACAAAGGTGACTGCAGTCTGTTTGCGAAGGGTGGATAGGTGTGAGATGAGAACCGAGAGTACAATACACGATTGTTGTAAAGTCACTTACAGTTAAACTTCACATACTTGCAGTTTTAGAGTTTGTTTGTTTTTATATTAGGAAACACATCTGAAAATTACAAAAAAGCAAAACCAGCCTCCAGTTGTCCAAAGTAGATTTTATCAAGTTCAAACTAAAACTCATGAGCTTTATGCTCAGAAGAGACCCTCAGTGAAGCCTAACAATATCTATGCAAGTCTCCACAGCAGCAAATAAAGCATAATGGGTAGCTGCTTGAGTTTGGCGAGTGAAAACAAACAAGAGGCAGCTGAGCAGTGAGGAAAGAACTTGGAGACTCTGTCAAAAGTAGAGCAGATAGGAGGGTGAGATGCACAGTCGCTTGAGCCCCTCTTTCTGTTTGCATATAGATATACATGTGTATGCGTGCGTTCATGCTAAGTCGCTTCAGTCATGTCTGATTCTTTGTGACCCTGTGGACTGTAGCAACTCAGGTTCCTTTGTCCAAGGGATTCTTTAGGTAAGAATACTGGAGTGGGTTGCTGTGCCCTCCTCCAGGGGATCTTCCTGACCTGGCGATTGAACCCGCATCTCTTTACATCTCCTGCATTAGCAGGCAGGTTCTTTACCACTAGTTCCACCTGGCATATATGTATATGTGTGAGCAATATAGGAATAAATATATATGTACAGTGCATATGAGTATGAAAGTGAAGTGAAAGTGTTAGTCGCTAAGTCATGACTGACTCTTTGTGACCCCCATGGACTGTATCCTGCCAGGCTTCTCTGTCCATGGAATTTTCTAGGCAAGAATACTAAAGTGAGTAGCCATTCCCTTCTCCAGGGGATCTTCCTGACCCAGGGAATAAACCTAGGTCTCCCACACTGCAGGCAAATTCTTTACCATCAGAACCACCAGGGAAGCCCCTTAAGCATATGAGCCAGACATCCTGGAATGTGAAGTTAAGTGGGCCTTAGGAAGGAAGCATCACTACGAACAAAGCTAGTGGAGGTTATGGAATTCCAGTTGAGCTATTTCAGATCCTAAAAGATGATGCTGTGAAAGTGCACTCAATATGTCAGCAAATTTGGAAAACTCAGAAGAGGCCACAGGACTGGAGAAGGTCAGTTTTGATTCCAATCCCAAAGAAAGGCAATGCCAAAGAATGCTCAAACTACCGCACAATTGCACTCCTCTCACACGCTAGTAAGGTAATGCTCAAAATTCTCCACGCCAGGCTTCAGCAATACGTAAACCGTGAACTTCCAGATGTTCAGGCTGGTTTTAGAAAAGGCAGAGGAACCAGAGATTAAATTGCCAACATCCTCTGGATCATAGAAAAAGCAAGAGAGTTCCAGAAAAACATCTATTTCTGCTTTATTGACTATGCCAAAGCCTTTGACTGTGTGGATCACAGTAAACTGTGGAAAATTCTGAAAGAGGTGGGAATACGAGACCACCTGACCTGCCTCTTGAGAAACATATGCAGGTCAGGAAGCAACAGTTAGAACTGGACATGGAACAACAGACTGGTTCCAAATAGGAAAAGGAGTATGTCAAGGCTGTATATTGTCACCCTGCTTATTTAACTTATATGCAGAGTACATCATGAGAAACGCTGGGCTGGAGGAAGCACAAGCTGGAATTAAGACTGCTGGGAGAAATATCAATAACCTCAGATATGCAGATGATACTTATGGCAAAAAGTGAAGAAAAACTAAAGAGCCTCTTGATGAAAGTGAAAGTGGAGAGTGAAAAAGTTGGCTTAAAGCTCAACATTCAGAAAACTAAGATCATGGTGTCCAGTCCCATCACTTCATGGGAAATAGATGGGGAAACAGTGGCTGACTTTATTTTTTTGGGCTCCAAAATCACTGCAGATGATTATTGCAGCCCTGAAATTAAAAGACACTTACTCCTTGGAAGGAAAGTTATGACCAACCTAGACAGCATATTAAAAATCAGAGACATTGCTTTGTCAACAAAGGTCCGTCTTGTCAAGGCTATGGTTTTTCCAGTGGTCATGTATGGATATGAGAGTTGGACTATAAAGAAAGCTGAGTGCTGAAGAATTGATGCTTTTGAACTGTGGTGTTGGAGAAGACTCTTGAGAGTCCCTTGGACTGCAAGGAGATCCAGCCAGTCCATCCTAAAGGAGACCAGTCATGGTGTTCATTGGAAGGACTGATAATTGAAGCTGAAACTCCAATACTTTGGCCACCTCATGTGAAGAGCTGATTCATTTGAAAAGACCCTGATGCTGGGAAAGATCAAAGGTGGGAGGAGGAGACAACAGAGGAAGACATAGTTGGATGGCATCACCGACTCAATGGACATGAGTTTGAGTGAACTCCAGGAGTTGGTGATGGACAGGGAGGCCTGGCGTGCGGCAGTCCATGGGGTCTCAAAGAGTCAGACACAGCTGAGCGACTGAACTGAAGTGAAACTCATGGACTGAGCTCAACTGAAACTCTGCAGTTATGAAGAACCTTGTAGATAATTTTATCCAGTGGTTTCAGATTTTTCTTAAACAGAGAGCTTATCTTCACAACTAAATTCATGGGGGAGTGCTGTCTATCTGTCTATTTGCACATATCTTACTATATATAAAACTGGAGAATGTAGGGGTACTGGAATCTGTTGGCTTTGCCACTTCTCTTCCAGAACAGCTTCTGTTTGAGTCGACCCCTGGGGCAAGGAATCACCTGGGAAACTTGTTACATGCAGATTATGATTCTGTAAGTCCAGGGAAGGGTTTGAGACTGCATTTTTTAAAAAATTAACTCCGGAGGTGTTACACGATACATTGACGTAATTTGAGTAACAAATCCCTAGGGGATCTGTGTGGACCGTTTGAAATCCTTCAAACTCTTCATTTTACAAATATGAAAGACTTGGACTTAATAATGAGTTTTCAAAAGCCACATGCCTGGTTAGAGTCTTCTGATTTCTGGTAAGCCCTCTGCTCTGTATCCTCCCTGGGAGGGATGGCTGCGTCCTACCCCTTCTGGATGAACAAAGTAGCCCAGGACCAGGTTCCATTGGCTCTATGAGGGCCTGACACAAGCCTACTGTTACTATAGATGATGCTGGGGATGCTTGCTCTTCCAGCCCACTCTCTGGCCCATGGAAAAACAGTACTTTGAATCAGACTCCATTTAGGCTGGAACATTCTGATTAGCCAGCACGGGCCGTTAGGCCAGTCGCTGTGGTGTCTGCTGCCGCAGCAGAATGGATAAGCAGTTCTCAGCCCCCCCAACACAATCCATAAAACTCTTTCATCCTTTTTTTTTTTCATGATGTCTAGTGTGTGCAAATGGAAAATGGCTGAGGAAAAACAGAGTGAAAGTTTATATAAAATATTTATACCTTAAAGATCTTTTATCTTGTGTCATTCAAGAGATAGAGAAGTGAAAAATGTATTGGGAGTACATTATCAAGAGTACATTATAAATTTAAATCTCAGATTGAATAATACCAGCTGCTAATGTGTGGAGCTTTGGAAATGAGTCACTTTTGAATCTTGAGAGTTTACTGTACCAGGTCAGTTACACTTAAGAAGGAAATGCCTTTTGAAAAAGAATTCTATACCGGAATCAAGACTGATACTAATGGGCATTAAAAATCAAATACTTGACATAATATTCATTTTAGAATGTAGTTACATAGAAATGAGATGTAGAATCTGAGAAAGTTTATGGAGCATTTCTCAAAAAAAATCTGATATTTTTGGTTCCATCTTTGTGGAACAGTGTAACCTGTGGTTAATAGTATGTGTCTTATTGTCAGAAAGACTTAGATTTAAATTCTCTATTCCCTGTTTGTTAGCTGTATGATTTTTGGATCAGTTATTTTTTCTGAGAATCATTTTATTTTTAAAAATAAAAGTAATAATGCTCCCTAATATTTTTGTTTTCAGGATTAAGTGGCATTGTATTTGTAGAGCATTTCACCCATCTAGACTGAGTGAAGTCCCAGTAAGTTGTATTCATATCAGTCAGTATTATTACCATCACATTGTCTTTCCTTTTTGGAAACACATACAGAAAATCCCAACAGATCCAGGAAGGGCATGCCAGGCTCAGGAGGCCTCCTGGCCTCTGGTAAGGCTCTGAACTCTGCAGGTGCAGCAACAAACATGGCTAGAACTCCTAGCTCTGGACAGGCCCAAGTGCATGGCCAGTGATGAGAGCAGAAAATCCTAACCACTGGACCCCCAGGGAATTCCCCCAATTATTGTTTTTAAGAATCTGGAAATCCACATTTCAATATGTGAATCAAAAAATGTTTGAAATAATGGCAGCTGTGTCTTGAGAATGCTGTTGGCTGCAAGAAACAAAAATTAGTGGTCTCAACACAAATTTATTTTTCTTACGGCATGGAAGTTCAGATGCAGCAGTTCAAGTGGGTTTATTTGTTCACTGATGCCAACAGGAATGGGGCTTCCCAGGTGGTGTAGTGGTAAAGAACCTCCTTGCTAATGCAGGAGACACAGGAGACATGGGTTCGATTCCTGGTTTGGGAAGAGGAAATGGTAACCCACTCTAGTAGTCTTGCCTGAAAAATTCCATGGACAGAGGAGCCTGGCAAGCTATAGTCCAAAGGGTTGCAAAAGAGTCAGACCCAGCTGAGCAACTGAGCACGCATGCCAACAAGAATCTAGGCATTTTCCATTTTTCTTCCCCTGACATTCTTTATCTGTTGACTTACTTTGTAATTCTTGCTATGTTACGGTTGCCATATGTATGTTTAGGGGAGGATGATGAGGGAGATGGGTCATCTGGACTAATTTGTTTCGTTTATTAGGGAACGAGAAAGTTCCCCAGAAACGATACAGGTGGCCTCTCCTTACTCACCCGTTAAAACAGGGTCACTTGCTGCAGGGAAATTCGGGGAAGTAGTTGTGCAGCTTGCCAGCCCCTGTAGTGGGCAGTGATTGCAGTGGGCAGAGGAGGTAGTAAAGTGGCTGTGGTATTTACCAAGGAACAGTGCCCGCCCTGGCAACTAGCTCGACAGGAAACCCAGCTGCAGGGCCTGGAGACCCCGTGACCTCCAGTGTATATCAGAAATCTCCAGATTTGAGCCTTGTGAAGGGAAAGTATCCTTTGGGGCAAGGCCAGTGCTTTGTTTTCTTTTTATTCAGTGGTATTGTATTGTATGAGATAGGTCATTGCTAGCAATGAGGAAACTGCTGAGGGAACATAGCAAGACTTTATTTAATTTTTAGAAAGGTTATACACTAGGGCTTCCCTGGTGGCTCAGTGGTAAAGGATTTGCCTGCCAGTGCAGGAGACGCAGATTCAGTCCCTGGGTCAGGAAGATGCCCTGGAGGAGGAAATGGCTACCCACTCCAGTATTCTTGCCTGGGAAATCCCTTGGACAGAGGAGCTTGGCATGCTCCAGTCCATGGGGTCACAAAAGAGTCAGACACGACTTAGCGACAACAACAAACAGCAACACGCATATGCTAAGGAAAACCAAGTCTGTTTGACTCTAGTCAATCAGATCTTTTGTAATATTTTTGCTTATACTTTTTGCAGCTTTACTGCTGAGTTAGCTGTTCTTCAGTGTCCTTGACAAATTTGAGAAGCCACCATGTGTATATAAACTGAGGGAAAATATTTTTGCCATTTCGATCCTGATCATTTCTTCTCAGGGCTATAAAATTTGGGTTTTCATGACCCTGATGTCAATTAAAAAAAGAAAAGAAAAACCCCAAACAAAACAACTCCTGATAGTCTGAAGGGTTTATCCTCATTGTAGGAGGGTGTTGTAGAGTCTAGGGACTGTGGATGGCCACCTGCCAAGTACCTGGAAGCATGGAAACTGAACTTTACAGCACTCATGTAATTCCAATGTATAATCACTTTGTCAGGCCCTGCAAGTCAGTGAAATCCCTAATAACACTAGGATAATTAAATATTTCAGTAACCATACACTCTAAGATAAAAACCAAAACTTTTTTATCAGGGGAAGGGGATCAGCCCCGGGATTTCTTTGGAAGGAATGATGCTAAAGCTGAAACTCCAGTACTTTGGCCACCTCATGCGAAGAGTTGACTCATTGGAGAAGACTCTGATGCTGGGAGGGATTGGGGGCAGGAGGAGAAGGGGACGACAGAGGATGAGATGGCTAGCTGGCATCACCGACTCCATGGACGTGAGTCTGGGTGAACTCCGGGAGTTGGTGATGGACAGGGAGGCCTGGCGTGCTGCGATTCATGGGGTTGCAAAGAGTCAGACATGACTGAGCGACTGAACTGAACTGAACTGATGCTGAGACAACCTTTTGAAATGATTTAAGGGGATCAATAGATAGGTGAATAGGTGAACCAGTCCACTACTGTAAATAATCTGTTTACGTTTAAATATATTTACTAGATGTTGTATCAAAATCTACTTTAGAAGTGTAGTGAGGGACGATTTTATGTTTTAAATGAATTTTCCTTTTTTTTTTTGACTGTGCCATGTGGCTTACAGAATCTTCATTCCCCACAGGGATTGAACCTGGGCCCTTGGCAGTGAAAATGCAGAGTCCTAACCACTCTGGCTCAGCAGTAAAAAAATCTACCTGCAATATAGGAGATGCAGGTTCGATTCCTGGGTTGGGAAGATCTCCTAGAGGAAGAAATGGCAACCCAGTCCAGTCTTCTTGCCTGGGAAAACCCTGTGGACAGAGGAGCCTGGCAGGCTACAGTCCATGGTGTTACAAAGAATTGGACACTACTGAGCATGCCCTAACTACTGGACTGCCAGGAAATTCCCAGTGAGAGACTATTTTAGAGACAAGGAAAAGAACAGGAGACTTCTCTGTATGGGCAAATTATAGTGCATTTCTGTTTAGTAGACAGCTCTATTTGTGAGAGATTGTGTGCTGGATGTTTTAAACTTACTATCTTTACTCCTCATATCTGTCACAGATTGGCTATTGCAACCTCTTTTTCCTTTCTGTGGACACCAGAGCTCTGAGTCCTCCAAATGACTCACTTGCCTGGGGCACACAGAATGTTCTGGAATTGAGTTTAAACCTAGCTCTGTCTGTGTGCCACACTCATTCTCTTTCCCCTGTTGTACCTGCATTGAGTGAGTGAGGAGAAAAATAGCAGATTAACTTAAATGTGGGTTAATGTACTTAGCAAAGGAACAATCCAAGCTACTTACAGGATATGGACTCTGAGCTACTAATTACACGTCATGAAGGAAACCTGGGGCCTCCGTGTAGGCTGTCACTCACTCAACCTGACTGCTCCCCATCCCTAAAGACAGTCCATCCAGGAACGCTGGTTGAGCACTTGCTTTGCATGGAAATGGAAAGAAAATGTTTTTGCCCTTGAAAAACTTACATCTTTTTTTCATAGGACGTTTCTAACGTTGCTGTAGTGAGAAAAGTTCCCTGTAGAAGCTCTCTAAACAACACATCAGTCTGTATATAGAAAGGAGAGAGAAGGGTGCCGTCCTTTAGTCCCATGTACTGATTCGGAGTGAGTTTTAGAAACCAAGACTAGAAGTTAGAGTAAGTTTACTTTGATATAAAGGAAGCATTTTCTTAGCGGAGTCATTATTATATTATTTCCTAGCTATTAAAATTTGCCATCTTGATGCTTGGTTATTCACTGAAAGCTATGAAATATTTATTAAGGTCATATCAGTGTTGCGTACAAAGGGAGCCACGGAGTGATTTTTATTCCATGCTTTTTGGTAGCAACATTCCTGCTGGTTTGCCTCAACCTCTGTAGATTTTATTGATTATAATTAAGTCAATGTGCATTGTCTCTAAGAATTTACATGGGTTTAAAAATCAGTCCTTTATGTATTTATTTGAAATAGTTTAGAAAAGGTTCTTGGAGTAAGAGACAGACGTGCAACTATTAATCCTGTTATTTCTGTGAGGCAGAAATTGTGTTATTTTCCATGAAAACATTTGCAGGTTTTAGGTGTTATGATCCTTTTAGTTTTCTTTTAATTTCATTTCCTCTGTCTCCAATCTTTCAGAAGCGTGTCATAGCTTATCCTTATCTCCAGTAGATTTCTGGGTGTGCCTGGAAATCCCCCCAGCTCAGATCCTAAAGGTTATTTAAATTACAGTGTTGGATGCTCTCCACATATACAGATTTTGTTGTAGAAATAAGATTATGAAGATTTCATGACAATTGATACCTTGCATTTACATGATGGATCAAAGGACTATGGAAGGGCCAGTGGGAGACTGTGGGGTCAGAGCTTTTTACTAAAAGATTTCTGGGTTTCCTCATATATCAGCCAAGTTTGACAAATACATTTATGATATTAAGGCATCAATAATTATACAAGGTTGTGGAATTAACTCACACTGATATATGTGAGGTCTTAACCAATACAGAGACCAACTATAAGGCTTTTTAAAAAGTGATGTTTTTGTGGAGGTACAAGAATTGACTTATATTTATATAATTTTTCATAGCAGCTAATCTCTGCCTATGTAGAAGTTTGTCTACTGTGTGTGCATGTCTACTGTAGATATATATTGAGAGAGATAGTTGGAAAGATTATAGTGTTGGACACAGAAGTACTGAAGTAAATTGTGCTTTTACTTTAAAGATCAAATAAAAATAAAAGAGCATTATTTACAACATAAACTAAATACATAGCTGGGTGAGCCTTTAAAAAAATATATCTTTTTGAGATCTCTTTAAGAGACAGTTTTAGTTTTGCACACTGGAGCTATGTAGAGATTATGGGCCCTAACATCTTCCATGGCTATGATTCTTGAAGATAATGAGTGAAAATTTCTCTTGTTATACTTCTTTAAAATGGCATTTTATTTGTGGTACCCTGAGACTAGTGCCTGCCTCTAGGATGGAGGTGACTTATCTCTTTTCTAGGGGTTGAAAAATTAAGCCCTGGCTATAGCGGTTTTGGGTGTTTTCTTTAAGCCCATAGCTCTGATCACAGTTTTTTGAAAGCTTAATTATGAATGGTTGTGGAGTATTTTTTTTTAACCCACTTACCAGCTTTTTTTTTTTTTGCAGCGTGACTAGCTTCCTTTGCTTATGGAAGGCCCCACATTTATTTAGAAAACAAAGTCCGCCTTATCCTAATTTTGCTGGTGACAAGATGTGGCTACAAAAAAAAAACAAAGAACAAACCTGTTGCTCGTATCAGACCTGTTTGGGGGAAGCCTAAATTAATAAAATGGCAATTTGTTAAACTTAGCTCGGACTCTGTTTAAGGAGATCTATTATTTACAAAATTGAGTTGATTCCTCCCTAAAGGGGGGAAAAAAAAAGTAATTTTAGTGGCTCTTGAAAGCTTTTAGATAAATACTCCCAAGTCATTTTTCCCAAGCTTAAAAAGCAACATAGATAGTCTGAAGCCTGGTTTTTCCAGCTGTGTAACAAGCACAGAATAGAGGATTCCAAATATTTATCTCCCCACACCCGAAATGATTCTGTGTTCCAGTCAAAGATGATTACTTGTGCTGTGTTTCTAGGACGCTTTACACTGTGCTGTCTCGGTTCATCCCTCTAGGAATGCTCTTTTAACTTTCACATCTCTGTCCAGAGGAATCCTGTCTGTCCTCAGCCTGCAGTTTTTTTTTAAGTGCCAATTCTTTCTTGACATCT
This sequence comes from Bos indicus, assembly GCF_029378745.1. Taxonomy (NCBI): domain Eukaryota; kingdom Metazoa; phylum Chordata; class Mammalia; order Artiodactyla; family Bovidae; genus Bos; species Bos indicus. The sequence continues at coordinate 84,763,170 of NC_091762.1, read as the reverse complement.
TCACGGACTCGCCAACAGGACGTGGTGATTTTGGAAAGGGGTCCACGCTTTCCAATGCAATTCCCTCCCTTACCTTGTGGTTGGGTTCCATATTATTGTTTTTCTGCCTTGCATTTTAGGTATTTATATACTGAGTAGTGTTCGGTGGTCGACAGATATTTATTAAATGCCTGCTTTTGCCAGATGTGTGTTATTTACTGGAGAAACCAAAGGTTTGAAACATGGCCTGTGATGTCAGTACATCTCGATCTTTTCTCTCCCCCATTTGGTTCTGAAATCCCGACGGGTAGAAACAGTCTTAGAGTTCTTTGGTATCCTCTGCAAGCCTTGGCTTCTTAAACATAGTTAGCTGCTCAGTAAATCTTCTGAGTGAAACTGGTTGACCAAATCAGTTTTCTTTGGATTAAATTTGACAGGAAAGGTCAGCTTTCCTCTTTGGGATCTGAATAAAAGTAGCGTTATTTATGTCATTGGCAATTACACTGTGATTGTGTGTGTGTGGGAGAGGAGGGGAGCGTATATAAAGGAAGATTTTCCCACTACCTCAGCCACGTACTCTTTGGGCATTTACTGTGTTTCTTGGAAGGTATGGTGACAGTTGGTATGGGTCAGACAATCAGAACTTTACTGAGTACCAGCGGATACCATGTTGGCCTCCTCATGCTACCCCAAGGGGTGCCCTAGAGATCTTCATGAGTGGTAGCTGACTGACTACAACTTCTAGACCCTGTCAACTGTAGCTTTCATTGAGTTCCCAAAGGCTTCCCTGACCCCAGAGAGGCTGAGTGAATGAATAAGTTCACACTTGTCTCCCTGAAGGATCTAAAATGTAGGTGGGATTAGACGGGTTCACAGCTCTGATCCATAGCAGCGTCTTAAAACTTCCTTTTACTTTGATGGGGTAGGAAGAAGGTCTGTAAATGTGAGTATAGGGTAAAACTTGAGGTGACCTCTAAGAAGCTGTAGGGCTTCTGGGCAAATGACAGCCAAGACCTACACTATCGGGATAGCCCAGAAACCCAGCTTGGCAGCCAGTGGTCATAGCATTTTGCATTTTCCCTGTATGCTAGCCACTGTAGGATTTCTGGTTGTTTAAGACTGTAGCCTAACCTGCACTCTTGCCTAAGAGTATCCCCACTGCCGTTGCTGTCTAAGTGACAAGGATACCTATTAGTAACATTTTGAACTTAACTGAAAAATGGTGTTCTTCATTGAGTGCTGTAGTAAATTTCTTTACTTTGGTACTTTGATGGTCTGAGCAGAGCAAAAATTAGTGTCACTGCCTTTTTAACGGCTGGACACTTATCATCAAGCTGTGCCGACGTCAGTGATGGTGTGCTACAAAGGTGTTTGGTCTTGATAAGCTTGGAAGAAGCAGACTTTGTTGTTGTTGCTGTTTTAAAAAAATAGCTACTGGACTGTTTCATTTTCCTAAAAGAGAGGAGAAAGGGAAAGAAGGGGTATTCTTCCCTAAATAGGAAAGACAGAGAGTTTATAGAAAATAACACCTAAGTTGCTAATGCAGTGTTTACCTTTGCTCTATGAGTGTGTGTGTGTGTGTGTGTGTGTATGTGTGTGCACGTGCGCGCATTCACAGGCACACATGACTTTTAGTTTGCCTACATAGTATAAGGCCTTTGAATAGATACCGGATTTGCTCTGTAACCTTGGAAGATTTATTTACTCTCTCAATTCCTTTTATTCCAAGTCTTTTATCAAACACTGTATATTATGTTCTCTAAAATTATTAAGTAAAAGGGAGTGTGGAAAAAAATTCCAAGATACTAAATTTATTCCAGGCTCAAAGTATTACAATAGCAAGATGGCATCTAACCCATACACTTGAAATAAAAAGCCAAGCAAATGGAAATGTGATATATTTAAGAGGGCATTTCTTAGAGGGAAAAAAAAACCAGGTTTGATGTTCCTTCCATATTGACACTATTTGTTGTATTTTAATTTAAACATAATTTAAAAACCATGTTTAAAATAACTATAGTGACATTTCTTGTCTGGTTGAGCCAAAGGATGGTATGACACAAATGTTACCTATAATACAGGCTACACTGAATCATTAAAGCCTCATTTTTGTTAAAACACTGAATATATGATTTGGGAGGAGGAGTTCCTTATCTAGGAAGAATTTTTGGTAGGTCTTCTTTAAAGAAATGAGGGAAATGCCCTGCTGATCTATTTTGAGAAGGAATAAGAAACTGTACCTTGCTGTGGCCACCATGCCAAGGTCCTGTGCTGGTGTGGGTGTGAAGGTGACTGTGCTTTTGAACACTTTTAGACCCCTCATTCTAAGCTGCTGTCCTCTTAGGAACTGTGTGCCCTACTGGAGACAGCAGCATTTGATCCTTGAAAAAGGGAGGATTTCCTCTGCACCCCTTAGAGACTTTGAAGAGCTTGGTGCAAAGGGTAATTTCAAAGGATTTACCTTAGCAGCTTTGTCACTGAGTGCAGAGAGGGGAATTTCTGTGATGATTCCAAACTTAGAATAAGTGCTAGGGAAGAATCCGTAGAGCTCCAAGGACTTCAACCTCCAGGGAAGAAAAGCAGTAATTTATGGATCTCTCTAGAAATTATGGTTGGGTTCTTTTCCCTCTGAACCCAGTCTTCCTTAGTCATGTGACTGGAATTCAATTATCAGTGCCGTAAATAATCTTGTGAATGGAAGCAGTGTGTTTGGCAGTGAATTTCTGCTTCCTAAAGAGAAAGGAACCTTTAGAGGTTATTAGAATAATGCTGGACTGGCCATGATTCCGGAGGCAAATGGTCAGAGAGGCACAGGACTGGGTCCCCGAAGACAGCAGGTTTTAGATGAGTCACATGTTTGCTGGGGACGGATGGCATGAAGGTGGGTATGTTTTTATAAATGCATATTTAAAGCAGGCTGTATTTAGAAGTTTATTTCTAATTGGTTTATTTCTAATAAAGCCAGCCTGTTGATGCATAGCAGAGTTGATCTTTTGGTTCCATTAGCGTCTTTGAAATATTTAACAAGAAGCTGAGTTTAGCACATGAGCTCTTTCAACCACTGTTGGAGATAAGGCAGCCCATATTGGATAATTCCTGCTGTAAAACCAGCCGGCATCCCCTTTGTTTTTCCGTCTTGCCCTGTCCCTTGTGTTCTAGACTAGGGAAGGTCAGCTTTTTATAGTCAGAAGCATGTATGCCTTTGAAAATAGCCATTCACCTACCTGTCCTCAGCCAGTAACAATTTATGTCCTGAAGATAGCAAAGAGTGCTGATTTAATTCATTTTACAACCAGTGTCCTTTCATGGGAGCGAGCAGGCTGGTAAAATTGTTTCAGGAACTAGAACATTTTTCTTGGTTATTTATAACATAACTTGACCATCCAGCTACACAGGGCTTCGTTCAATTGAGAAAGTCTATTGAATCCAAAAATAATAATCCTTTCTATTTGTCTGGTATTTGCAGTTTTATAAGGAACTTCACATCCATTCTCTCATTTGATTTTTCCGACAGCTCCGTGAGGGTAGAGAGGGCAGGTATTACCTGCAAGTCACAGATGAGGAACCTAAAACTTCAAGTGCTTCTAAGTCCTGCCCAGCGTTTCACAACCACTAACTGCCTGGGCCACGAGCCCCCTAGATTTTATTCTGGCTCAAAGGCCAGTGCTCTTTCCACTGTTTGTTTTGATACCCTTGGAAGGTTCGGCGCTCATCTAGGAAAGAAAAATTGGCAGCTCTTGCTGAGCAACACAGAAGTCTGCTGGGAGAAACAGATCTGAGAGAGCTGTGCTGGCTCAAAAGTAAAATGAGAAAAGACCAAGGGGGTCAAGGGCCTTGGCCACCTGCCCTGGTTCACTCCCTGTGTGATTGTGGGCAAGTCACTTAACTTCTCCACCGAGAACTCACTCTGGCCAAGGATGATCATCTCTCATCGGCCGTAGCCACCCTGCAGATGTATGGTGAAGACAACTGAGAAGTGATTCCTGTGTGGGATTCCTTAGGTGCTGCACGGGATACATCAGAAAGACACTCTCACTAGGGGTGTTTTTCGTATTTGAGTTTGAGGTGTGAGGTGGAAAAGCAATCATTTTCCATTATGCTCAGTCGATCAGTCATGTCCAACTCTTTGCGACCCCATGGACTATAGCCTGCCAAGCTCCTCTGCCCATGGGATTTTTCTAGACACAAATACTGGAGTGGTTGCCATTTGCTCCTCCAGGATTTTCCATTAATGGGGGCCTCAAATCTACGCTCCAGGCAAGAGTAGGGGATTGCTTTATCCGCCCTCAGTCAATTCCTCACTCTTCCTTGCTCCCCTTCTTTTCCTTTCTTTCACCTCTCTGGGCAGGACTGTGAAGAGGCCCCTAAGCATTTCCTCTGTGAGATAAGGGCCTGCCATGGAAGGAACATGAGATTTGTATCCAGATATCCCAGCCTGGGTGCTTTCCAGGTGTGTGACCTTCAATACATGACTTCTCTCAGCCTTAGTCTCTGTTCTGTCAGGCTAGGATCAGGGTGATGCCTGAGGGGATTAGCATTAAGTGAGGTAATGGATGCAGAGTGACCAGCACTTAGAGGGTTCTCAGTAAATATTCTTCCGTGTTAGAGATTGATGATTAGGACAGAGCTGATGAGAGAAGTCGATGCAGAGAGGGATGGCTTTGAGATGTGACCGTGTTCTTCACTGGAAACACTGCTATATTATCTTGCAGCTTTCATTTTGTCTCTCTCTCTTTTTTTTTTTCTCTCTCAGATGTGAGGTGTCTTAAAGGAAAAGACAAGCTGGAAGGTGAGAGTGTTACGCAGATGGAGAGGTCTGTGGCTAACTGTACCTGGAGGAATCTCTCTTCCCAGCTGTCCTCAGTTTAGAAACAAACGCCCTGTCAGCAGGCCGGGCCAGTTTGCAAGGCGGTGGGGAGGCTTCACCCAGGGAGTGTTACCTGCTCTGAAAGCGACGCCTACACACTTCACAAAGCAGATGGTTTCTTTTGTTTTCCATGTGGTCGAAAAATGAAATGGACCTTTAATAGAATGTGTTGGGGGATTCCACACTCTGTTATGACTCTGGTGCACAGATAGAGATTTGGTGGTGGTGGTGTTCAGTTGCTAACTCGTGTCCAACTCTTTGCGACCTCATGGACTGCAGCATGCCAGGCTTCTCTGTCCTTTACTGTGTCCCGGAGTTTGCTCAAACTCATGTCCATTGAGTTGGTGATGCTGTCCAACCATCTTATCCTCTGTTGCTGCCTTCTCCTCCTGCCCCCAATCTTTCCTTGCATCATGATGGTTTCCAGTGAGTTGGCTCTTTGTATCAGGTGGCCAAAGTATTGGAGCTTCGGCTTCAGCATCAGTCCTTCCAATGAATAGTCAAGGTTGATTTCCTTTAGGGTTGAGTGATTTGATCTCCATGCTGTCCAACAGTTTGAAAGCATCAGTTCTTTGGTGTTCAGTCTTCTTTATGGTTCAACCCTCACATCCGTACATGACTACTGGAAAAAACGTAGCTTTGACTAGACGGATCTTTGTTGGCAAAGTGATGTCTCTGCTTTTTAATACCCACAGCTTTAGAAGAATTTGTACTCCTACTTTTGACTGGCAGCAGGGTGGGGAGATGAGAAGGAAGTGAGTGACTAATGCTGCTGTCATGTGGTCCAAAATGAGTGAGCGGCCAGATATCTGCCATTTGCATGAAAAATTGAGAAGAAGGGAAGGAGCATGTTTCTCCCTTTGATCCCACATGACAAAGTGGAAAGGAAAATTGGTTTGGTTCTGTTTGATAACCTTTGAGTGCCTGTGATGTGCCAGGCACTGACTGTGATGGGTGTCTAGGGCATGAGAAGGAAAGATTCAGGTCTTGTCTTTGAGAAGGTTCGCTTGAACCACATGTGATGGAGCTGAAGTTACGCTTTGAGTTATAAAAGTTAGGACTTGGGGATGAGCTTTGGTTCCAGCACTGTCAAGGGATGACTTGCTCTTTTGGGGGGCACCCTGGTGTGCAGCGAGTAGCACCTTCTGTATCTGGAATGTGTTTAAGGATTGGTATTGTTGAAAGTGTGGCCTCCTCCCCAGTACTGATATAAAGGGTTTCAAAAAGACATGTCTCAAAATTTGGCATTAATTGGGTATTAACAGGCCAGTCCCCAAGACATTATTAATTGTTGACTGTTCAACTAAACCTTTCTGTATTGATGTTTATCATTATTTCATTTCAAGATTCTGAGAAATGTCATATGACTGCACAGGTGAAAAACTCTTACTGCGTTTTCCTCCCATCATAATAACTGTTGGGGGAGGGCACCAGGCGATATTTAGTCATGATTTGTCTGCATTCTTGTGATTCCTTATCTCTTCCTCTCCCTCCCCCTAAAAAAGAGAGGATTAAAAACTTGTGCGATAGAAACTCTTACTCTAGTATGTCAGTGTTTATGCAGAGGATTCTCACATTTGTTTATTGTTACACGACCTAGTCTTTGTAAGCTGGTTATTTCATTGACAATTACATCTTTCTGCGATTACCTTCTGTCAAGTGTCTCCAGTTATGAATTCAGTCATTTCCTCACTTATTCTACCACCAGTGACACCTACTGTATGCCATGCACATGTTAGGCAGGTTCCTGTCGTCAAGGAGCACACTGTCCAACAAAGAGACACAGCGGTGAATATAGTGAAGTTAGATCTGTGAGCGACATAAATGCCGAGTATTCAGGGCTGTCTTTCTAAGAGAGCGTTCCTCTTAGCTGAGTTTTAGAGGGTGAGTGGGTTGATTTGGGGAGGAGGTAGAAGCAGTAGCACGTGTGAAGACAAGTGGAGAGCTTGGAGAGGCCAGGGCGTGTTCCAGCAGGCGCGTGGGTCAGCCTGGGGTGTCTGGAGCCACACGCATGCTTCCGAGGCCATGGTTGACTTGCGCGCTCCACAGTGGAGAGCCACCTGGAGACGGTGACTCACAGGGCCACAGTGACACCTTCCCATGTGCTAATAACCTTTCTCCCTTTTTAAAATGTTGCCATCGTTTTTATTGTAAATTTTGCTGTTTTAAGATGGGTCAGAAGCTTTGCAGGATGATGGGGACAACCATGAATTAGTGAATGACAAAGGTCTTTCAATCTCCTTTGAAAAGTAGTCCTACCAAGTTCCTCCTTTCATTTCAATAGATGCTCAATAGGTTAGAGATAAAATCATGGCTTTTTCTCCCTTCTAATTGCTTACTTGCAGTTAAAGCCGTTTTTCATATAGAATGTGTTGATGTGAAAATAACTTATTTCTAATTGTAAATAGGCAATATCTACAGTATAGAATATCTAGAAAGAAATAGGTGAATATTAACACTAACTCTGCCTATTTTTCATTTTTTTTTCTTCCAGTCTTTCCTGGTATGCATTTTAAAATAAAAACAGGATCATACTGCAATGAAACAAATTTAAAAAATCCATTTATTCAAGAGAGAGAGTTGTATTACTACATTTCTGTAGCAAAACAAGCCTTTTAAATTCTCTGTAGGGAATTCTGACAATTATTGGGACTACTAAAACTGGAAAAGCAGAAGTAGCTGTAGTTCTCCCCTCTCTATATTTGGTGGTTTAGTCACTAAGTCATGTCCAACTCTTGCAACCCCGTGGACTATAGCCTGCCAGGCTCCTCTGTCCATGGGATTCTCCAGGCAAGAATACTGGAGTGGGTTATCATTTCCTTCTCCCGGGGATCTTCCCGACCCAGGGATCGAACTCAGGTCTTCTGCATTGCAGGCAGACTCTTTACCAACTGAGCTACTAGGGAAGCCCTCTCTATATTTAGTTCTCTGTATTTATGAAAAAGTTCAAACGAAGCTTATGAGGTGTTAGTTCAAATATAACTTCAGATGCATGTTATAGGGTCAAGTTTTTCCAACATCCTATACCTTCTATATTATCTTAAACAATAGTGAATTCATGATAATGGTTAAAAAAAAAAAATCCCTGATTTTAAAAAAGTCTTATTTGTATAACACCATTTACCTAGTGATGTTATGTACATTATCTCATTTAATTCTTACAACTCACTATTGTTATCATAAATTCTAAAGACCAGAATATTGAAGCATGGAAAAAAATTACCCTGTGCTGTGATCCTCAGGTATGTTCTGAATCCTTCTTTAAAAAAGGTTATGTTATACGTAGCATAGTGTTTATAGTAAGAATGTTTTCTGTCCTCTGCGTGTGTTTTGGAAGGCCGTGCATCATATACAAGTCTCTCTTGATTTTTAAGCTAGTCAGACTACCCTTTCCATAATCCCCTCCTCGAATTTAAGCCATCCTGAATAGAGGAGCTTTAATCAACCAGCTCTATTATTGGTTCTGTAAGACCTTGACATTTGCAAACTTTATTTTCTGTCTTTTGTCCCACACAGTAGCCACTCTTGCAAATCAACCTTGGGAAGTTAGCATTCTTAATGAAGATCTATAGGAGACTTTCTCCTTAGACTGTAAATCAGCTCTTTCAAGGCACCATTCATCTCTTCCTTTGAGCGCATGAATTGGTATATGGCACCTTACAAGAGCTCATTTATCTTACGTGGGTTCCTAGCTATTCCCTCTGCCCACTTCCCCTGGATCGCTGGAGATCAAGGCAGAAGTGCAGCAGGGGATGGCTGTGTACTTTGAAAGTTGCCAAGGTCAGCTGAGGTGCCTGTGGCGTTGACTTACAGGGAGCTGGTACTGAGTATCACCCATAACTTTTAGGGCGGTATCATCCACACCAGCAAAGGAGCTAATTTGCTAAAGCATTCGAGTTACACTTGGTTAATTAAAGGTGGCTAGAGGACAGACGACAAAACGGTAGGAGAAAAAGTTTGTTACTCTACCCAACCATTAGAGAGTCTTTTTCCTCTTTAACATTTGTCCAAATTATACAGGCCTCCTTTTGACTTCATAATTAATTTTATACTGGTGAGAATGATGAACTTTCATGTACCTCAGCTATATCCTAGGTGCTTTTACAAATATCTTATTTTTTTATGCAATCCTACCATGATACAGGATCCATTATCCTCATTTCTCATATGACTAGATGATCATTACTGAGATTAAATAAGAATACATAACCAGAAGGGCAGAATCGGGATTCAAAACCAAGCATCTCCAACATTTGCCTCTGTGACCATCCTCTGGCAAGGCTGCGGCTTTATTGGAATCAACCACTGTTCAAAGGATGTGGCACACTATGCATCACATTCTGCTAACAAATTAACTGAGGCAGAATGCTGGTGTGAGCTTGCAGCTAGCAGTGGACTCCGAGGCCAAGCTTACATTGCTAATAGTGCTAATAATTGTTTTTATAGTTTGGATTTCCTCACAAACAGACTCTAAGACAAAGGTTTGTACTTTATTTGGGAGGCGGTCCCCCAGAATATGGGGAGGGAGTAAGTCCAGTAAAAGGTGCCTTAATGAGCAGACTACTGCTGTGAGCAGCTGGGTCTCAGTCCTGGGCGACCCCCGCTGAGAGACTAGAGCACATGCCTCCGACTTGTTTCACTGAGGGCCAGCTCTTGTCCTTCGTTGCTTGAGATTGCTCCTGGGCACATTGCTTCTGTTCTTCCAGCCTGTCCCACTCTGCCCTGTGAACAGAGAAAGCCCTGAGGCAGAGGGACTCAGGTGTTTGAGGTGGGAAGGCTGTCCACCCCAGCTGTAGGTGACCTCCAGGGTGGGAAGGGCACCAGTAGTTTCTGCTGCATTTGCTTTTGAAGCCAACATTTGGTGCTGATAAGGATGCATCTAGATCGGTGACCCGGACTAGAGGGTTGACACCTTGTAGGAGCCACGCAAGGCAGCAGCGAAGGCAGTGAAGCTGGGATTAGTCCCAAGGGAGGAAGGAATCAAGGAATCGGAGTCAGGCAGACTCAGGCTTTGGTCCCATTGAAGTGAAGTCGCTCAGTTGTATCCCACTCTTTGCAACCCCATGGACTGTAGTCTACCACACTCCTCCATCCATGGGATTTTCCAGGCAAGGGTACTGGAGTGGGTTGCCATTTCCTTCTCCAGAGGATCTTCCTGATCCAGGGATTGAACCCCGGTCTCCCACATTGTAGGCAGACGCTTTACTGTCTAAGCCACCAGGGAAGTCTATTCTGCCATTTATTAAATATGTGTTAGCAAGTCACTTAATTGCTTGGAGCCTCGGTCTTCTCATCTATAAAGTGGCCATGACTGCCTTACAGGGTCGGTAAAAAAAAGCCTTTGTAAATTATAAAGAGATAAGCAGCCCTCCGCCTTGCTCCTGTTGGTGCTCCTGATGGAGGCATCTGATGGAGTACTCGGTCCTAGTGGAGCTTTGATTGAGGCTGTTTGTTTTTTTGTGAAGCTCCTGAAGAGCGAGTACCATCTTAATGCCCCGGGAAGCCTGTCCTCAAAATATCCTGACACTTGGGAAGTCAAAGGTCAGTGAATTCAAACCTTGTATAGGTACCTCCTTCTCAGCATGGTGTCTGGCCAACTGATTTGCCATACCTCCCTGTGGAGTGCTGATTGTTTTTCTGGTGAGAGTTGATTTGGATTTGAACCCTCTCAATCAAGCACTGGTTTTCCTAAAGGTCCACCAGCTGTTTTAGAAGACGTCAGCGAGGCTTTCATCTCTCACATTCCCAGTTTGGTGTCTGACCAGGGGCTGACTCTTAAACAGGTGGTTGATGTCAAGTGAATCAGGACTCTCTCCACATGTGAGTTTGGCCCTAATGTAGCCAAGAACTGGGTGGATGGCTCATTTTGGTAGTCACCCTTCAGTCCCCTCGGCTCCTTGGGGAGTTACAGACCAGGAGGAGAACACACAGCCCTGGTTATACCCTGTACATCCAACATCATGCCCAGGACTTTAGCCCACCCACCCTGTCAGCCCCTGACTTGAACTCCATCACTCAAGAGGGAGCATTAAAAAACCCACACCTCTGACTCATGCTTTGATTTTGCGGCCTAAAGAGGCAAAGACGCTGTAAGGAGCTTTTAGGGGCCATCACCATGGAGCCTCTTTATTGCCTAGCAAGAGCCTTAAATGATAATGGGAAACCTCACTATTGATTGGCTGACTCTTAATTCTTCCTCTTTGGGTTTTGAAGTAGAAGTGATGGTCCAGAATATTTATATTACTCATTGGATATATTAAATTAAACATACGAAAGTCCTGAAGCCATTTAAGATGAGGTTGCAGCACTGGTGAATAGGACTTTATTACCAAAAGAGGGAATAGTAGCTTTTAGTTGTGGCTTAGCTGGAAAGTATATTGATGATAAGAATGGTTCAGCAGAGGTCTTGGGACTCTCAGAAGGAGCTCAGAGTGTGTTTCCTTTTAAGAAAGTTCTTCAGGCCCATTCTCTATAAATGTGATGTGATGGGGCTATGATGTGATGGAGGGTGTCCTGGTGATGATAAGCCCTGTTGACATCTTGACAAAGGCTGTTATTGGGCTGTTAAGGACTAATGCTTGAGTTCTGGGGCTCCAAGTCTCAGAAGAAAATGCCCACTCACTATAGGTAGACACATGAAGGACAACCTTACTGGACATTGTGGGGTTTAGACTTTATTTCTCTCTCATCTTAAACCTGGTGGAAATTAGAATGGATGAGAGGATTAGATGATTCTGTTAAATGGCTGGTCAGGTACATTAGGGCTATAATTTTTGTTTCAAAAGATTTCAACCCCTAAACAAAATGCAGAGCTGTGGCTGTGAAATGGTTAACATGACTGCCTCTCTTACAGGTTTCCCCAGATATGCTTACTTGGTGTACAATGGATAATTGTTAGCTCTTGTTGTGCAGATGCTGTTGCAGATGGAGTCCTGTACCTGCATGCATAGCAAATGAATTAGACTGGCAATCTCCTTTATAAAGCATAAATATGTAATTTGTTCAGCTGTTGTAATTAAATATGTATGTGTGAAACAGCCACCATTCAGGTCATTAATGATGCGCCATGCCAAATTAGAGCTTACAGACAGTAATGTACATTGTTGTGCAATGAGGGAATTGCAAATAACATAGCTAAGCCTTTCTTAGTAAAGTGATGCATTCAGCAGCTTTAAAAGGAATATTTACAGTTGTAACATTATTTTTATTTAGAAGGTACTTTTTTTGTTCAATGTGAAAGTCTATAAGATGGAATTACTTTTATCACCAGTTTAGTTTTATTAATGTTTTAACATTTTATCGTACAAATGCCAGACTTTTTTAAACATGCTGCTTAGTGATAAGTCTTAAGTATCTACTTACATATAAAACAGCAGTTGCCCCTGTTTTTCTACACGGTTATGATAGAATTGATGTATCATAGCACCTTGGAATGTCTTGATTATTTCATTGCATTAAAAAAAAAGCCCTCATAATATTTCAACTCTATTCCCCACTGATAGATAAAGAAATTCCTCTGACAGTAAACAGTCTTTTTATTTCCATAGAAATTGAGCTGAGAAAAATGCAGTTATCAAAATATAAACAAATAAAAGTGGTAAATTTGCCTCTTGTGCTTCAATTTCCAATGAATTACTTGTGAATCCAAGGAATTTCCTAAGAAAAGTGTCATCCATGGGTCAGAATGGTTGTTTTTAAAATTTTAAGGCCCAAAATTTATGAAGTTAATGCACTTGGGAAAATTGTTGTTCTGTCCTTTTTCTCCTTGGTTTCGTGTTCCAGTCTTTAAAATACTTGAAGCCGAAATTTAAATATATTAAAACTATTTTTATTTTAAATTCTTTCTGCATTTTTCTGCATTTGTATTTTGGTTGCCTACAGACACTCTATTTTTAACATGCATGTTGTTTTGACGGTTGGTACTGAGACTGTAAGAGCTAACCATCTTGACCTTTCTGTTCACCAGGTCAGCAGGAGGAAGCGTCTCAGAGTTAATTCTGTCTTGTTCACAGCTGGGGACAGAACATTCCTCTGTGATCCGCTTGCCCATGATTTGCTGAGATCTCTTGGAAGTCAAACTTGATACTATAAGTCCTGGGCTTCTGAGGTGGAGCAAAGATCAACCTTACTGACACATTTGGTTAAGAATTAGATTAGACAAGACCTCTGTGGTCTTTAAAAGTTTCACAAACAGTTGAAAATGGAATCATTTGGTACATTATCTTAGTTTTGCAACAAGTTCCAATTTAGAAATTTCTTTAAGCCCAATATAAACCAAGATTCAGGACCTTGAAGAATTTTCAAAGTTAGGACTCTAAAACAGTGGGCATGGATGTAAAATTTTATTTTCAACAAAACAGCAAGTATTTTAATTAAGCAAGTATGTGTTATATTAGAAAGGATTGAAACCATAACAACTTGGCTTGCTTTATATAAATTATTATTTTATATTGTCAAGAATTTTTACTTAAGAGATTCTCTTATCCTCATAATCTCTGATTTTTCTGTACCATTTTTTCTGTAACTTTTCAGTTCAACTAAACAGAAACATTTAATTTCAGCATTGAAGAAGTTTGATTCATACATTATTGTTTATGAAATAGAAATGTTATACAGATGACAATAATTTAAAAATATGGTGACTTGTCTTGGTTGTATTCAAACTGCCCTGAATACTGAAGACCGAAATCCATGAAAAGTCTTTGCTCTGCTAGCTTCTTGCTTAGCATAAACTATGAACTCATAACTTTTCTGCAAAGATTTTCTTGAAGATCCTTTTCTCATTTAGTTCCTTTATCCCAGTTAGACATCTTAATCTTTTGATGGGCAGCTGCTTTTATTTCTACGTGTTTCAGAACTGTAGCACGGGTGAAATAGCTTTAACTAATGTCAGTCCATGCCGTTGCAAAAGAGTTGGGAAACGGCTTAGCGACTAAATGACAACAAATGTATATTTTGGTATTTGGAGAGAGAATTTGAAGGATGCTTTATTTAAAATACCCTATTACAGCTATCAGAGGTCTCTCCTAATTTATTTTCTTGCAGGTATTTCAAAGATGCTTAATCATCAAATGATGATTGAGGAATTTAATGATAGAATAGATAGGAATGAGAATTGGGAGGTGCGGAGGAGTCATTGGATCTGAGAAATGCCCGTAGTTTGGCGAGGTGGGACTGTGTGAAAAAGGCATAGGCCCTATTGAGGTAGCTTCAAGAAGTGGACGCTTGTTTTGGAGTAGTGGTAGCAGGTATATATGGTTTGGCTCATTCAGGCCCCTCTCTCCGGAGGGACACATGTAAAACCATCAGCATGTCTATTGGTCTTGTATTAACTGTGGCAAGGTTGTGTATTAAAGAACATAACCATCACCAAAAGGGTGGGAACACCCCAGTGGCAGTGGCTAGTGGCCAGGTGCTTTAGGATAGCACCGCAGGCAAGCCTGGCCAATCAGATGCGCTCTCTTGCTGGCAGTTGCTCCTTTGGCCACCACTGCAGTAAACACTTTCCCTTGGATGTTGGTTTTCTGTTGTGTCTGGCAGCCACACAGGGCTGCTTGAACTTTAGCCAGAGGCAAATATTTATACATCAGAGTGTGCAGTGTTCAACTGGTCAGGCCTGAGAGGGAGAGTGAGAGACCTCCGTGCCTTCTGGCCAAAGAGGATGTGTTTCCCCCCGTGCCCCCATCCCACCCCCTTTCCACCGAGTGACATGGTGAAGTGGGACCATCCTGGAGGTCACAGGAGCTGGGGCTGCCTGTGCTGCTTTCCCAAACGCATCCAGGCACAACCTGGGGGTGTGCTTTCTGAAGGGAGGGCGTCCTGACATTGCTGCCTGCTCCTCTAATTTCTCTTGGAAAGTTTACAGTTAATATTTTCCCTGGAACACTGTCAAGCTTTTGACAGAGCCCGAGTGTATGCCGAACTGTGAAATCGAGCCCGAGAAGCAAGTTGTGAGAAATCTGTTTCTACTCAAATCCGTAAGGTTTCGTGAAAAACAAAAACAAAAACAGAAAACTTCAGGGGGGAAGCCGGGAGCGGGTCCGGGCCGGCCTCTCGTGGTGCGGGCTCGGCCGCCATTTTAAGAAGCCGGCGCAGGGCGACGCTGGGCTCCTTACATGGCGGCTGTATTTACTCGGCCGCAGCCAATCACGCCGGCCGGGCCGGGCACGTGACGCGCCACGAGGGCACGCTCAGCCATTTCCTCGCTGCTGAAAAACTTGCTACCTCCACAGAGCACTTTACCTTGTTTTGCATGCCAAATGTTCCTGCAGAATGTGTCTAGCAGACTGGCATTTGTCCATAAAGTTATTTTAGTAGGTAAAAAGTCTCTGAGCACTTGAGCTTTGTGCATTCTTTATGTAAAATGGATTTCCCTTCTTGGCCAGAGGCCAAGGGTGCAGCACACTCGCTGGGTGAGAAGAGAGCTTCTCTGCTGAGAAACTGGTGGACCGACACACTCTAATTTTTTGGCTTCTGACCAAACAAGCTCGATGGATGCCAAAATTCAACAAAATAACACATTATTGTGTGATAGGAGCCCTACTCGAAGAGAGCAGGAACTCGGAAGAACTTCATACTGTCCCCCCTCCCCCTATTTTTTTAAAGCATTGTCACTTTGGGGAGCTTGCTTTGGGAAACAAGAGGAAAATAGCAAAATGCAGCCTAGAGACTAAGGTATGATTTGCACATAAACGTGAAGGAAGGAACTGAAAGAAAACAGGAGTTTAAAATTGCTTTTATGAACTTTTCCCAGACATAACACAGTTCCATGACTTGACTGTTACTCGGATTCTTAACCCTGTAGGCTCCATCTATGTGTCCAGGCTGAATGGTGGGCTACTTAATGTGCAAATAAGAATTTACGTGAGATTTAAACACTTTAAAAGGACTTAAATCTAAGGATACCTGTAAATACCAATAATGGAATCTTGGCAGGCTTATTAGGAACAGCAGAAAATGTCGTATTTTACATGTTTTATTGTGCTTTTGCCCCCTGACGTCTGACTTTGAAGTCTATTAAATTACTTGTGTAAGTCAGGTGAGCTGGCTGTACCTCAATTTCCACATAGGTAAAACGAAGACATGAAAGAAGATAGTGAAGATCTTTTTGAGCTCCAAGGGCACTAAAAGTTGGATTTGAATAAACAACAGGCAGAACTATAAAACAAATCCTCAGTTACTGTATGGAAAGTTATCAATCAAAAGGGGAAAGGGGAAATATCTCTAGTTCAAACCACCATCATCCTTCCTCGAAATACTTCTGTAATCCTGAGTGTTCAGGGTTCTTCCCAACAGCAGCGAGAACAGCATTTAAAGAATTGAATTAGTTTTTTTTAATCATCCCTCTGCTTAAAAATCTCTTGTGGTTTCCCATGGATTTAGAATAAAATCCAAACTTGATGCCATGGCTTACAGATGCTGCCTGGTCTCCTCCAACCTCATGTTATACCAAGGGACTCGTTGGATGGCTTACTGACCTTATTCTGGTTTTTGGAACCTGGCAACTTCTTTGCTCCTTGTTGTCTGCTTAGAATACTTTTTTTACCCTGGCTCTTCCTGTGGCTGGCTTATTCTTACCTTTCGGCTCCCACTTCAAGTGATACCTCTGTAGAGAAACATTATATCTAAAATCAGCCTTCATATTGATATTTTCCTTCATACTTTTAGCAATCTGGAGTGGTCTTGTTGATTTATTTGATTACTCATTTGAAACCCATTTTCAGTCCCACAGTAATAGGAGTCATGTACTGTTCTGTTTTCTATTTTTTGTACCACATAGAAGCACATTGGGAATGAAATGGTCAAGTTAGAGTACTCCAAAATACGAACTTCATTTACTTTTAAATTTCACTGAAGAGTCCTATATTTTATTGCTTACATTCAGAAAAGTTTTATCATAAAATGCGTTACTAGATTAAGGCTTTCACTTCTGTTTGGAGAGGCAGTGGAACACATTGGCTCAGAGAGGACACAGCTGGGAGCCCTCAGGGGGCCTGTCCTTGGATCTTGGCTCTGCCCCTGACCAGGGGGGTGAGCTCTCCACTTCAGTTTCCTCATCTATAGAGTTCAAAATAAGTTCCTTCATTACAGGATTATTGTGAAGATTACATGCAATATCATATGTAAAACTCGCATCACAAAAACATTAACATTTACTACTATTGTTACTACCACTGCCATTAATTAAGAACACTGTGACAGGCTGAGTCCTGCAGCAGGAATGCCACTGCTCTAAGACACAGGCCTCTCCATTCGTCCATGGACGGGACGTCTGTGTCAGTGATCCGCTAGAGGTGTCTTACCTGCAGTACATTGTGCCAGGAGCTGTAGGGATGTGTGAACAGAGCATTAGTGGGTACAGAAAGGGAGCATCTCCCTCCCCGCAGACAGCAAAGATGCCTTGGGAGAAGGAGCACTGGGCTAGATTAAGTTGCCCTTCAGGTAAAATATGTTTTTGTTGTTGCTGTTTAGTTGCTTAGTTGTGTCGGACTCTTTGTGACCCCATGGACTGTAGCCCACCAGGCTCCTCTGTCCATGGGATTGTCCAGGCAAAAATACTGGAGTGGGTTGCCACGTCTTTCTCCAGGGGATCTTCCTGACCCAAAGATCAAACATGTATCTCTTGCATTGCAGGTGGATTCTTCACCGCTGAGCCACCAGGGAAGCCCGATATATGTTCCTTAGAGATAATAATGGCAGCTAATACCTATGTAATTCTTTCACTAATGCACCCAGGTAGCAAGACACTCTTAAATGTCTTGTATTATTTAATCTTCTCTAAGTATTATCTCATTTAATCCTCCCAGCAGCCCTGTGAAGCCGTATGATTAGCCCCATTTTACAGAGGAGGAAACAGCCAAAGAGAGGTTAGATGGCATGCCCAAGATGGCACAGCTATCCAGTCCCAGGATCGCATATGTTTTTGCTGTTAGAACATGATAGCTACCCTGCTCAGTCACTTTGGCATTCTTTGGTGCTCTGTGATTGCTTCCATCATGTATGAAAACCCTGAAAGGATTCTGCGAAGAGACTGTTTCACCTTGTTAGCCCCTGGTGCCTTATTGGTAAATGTCAGCTGTAACAGTATCCACCTACCTTGTAGGGTGATTATGAGAATTAAATGAGGTAATTCGGGTAAAGGGCCTAGCATATTGCTTAGCATATGGTAAGCATTGAACAAATGCTTGCCATAACTAGTATTGTTGTTTGTTTAGCCGTGTTGAAATGAGCTTTGTGATCCCCTGGGATGGGTCTGAGCCCTCCTTCTCCTGGTAGCCCTCACGGGGAGGATAGACTCCCAAAGAGAAAAAGTTGGCAGCAGCCGAAATGGCCCGCCACCCAGGTTGTTAGCATCGTCCCTCAGCTGCCTCTCCAACTGCCATGACTGCTTTCCTAATTTAAAAATTACTCTTCCCATTTTATATTTCGGCTCAGAAATCGATGCATCTGTGAGGCAGTTTGTTTTCCCGGGAAAGTGTAAGGAGCCCCTGGTGGTGGTATGGAGACGCGCTCGGTTTAGACTCAATATTGCCACCCACTCCCTCTGCAGTGTCAGAGAACACTGGGGAAGATCTGTTCCTCCCCCTTGCACACTGGGGACTGCAGGCCGTCCCATCCTCCAGGGCTCTGCTTTTCTGCGGGTGTGGGGAAGCATTGATTCCTTGCACCTTGCCTCCTCCTCTTTGTGCCTCTCACGTTTCCCTATCTTCCAGACTTCAGCACTGGATTGACGCCCCTGTTTCTCATAGCCAGGGTTCCGTGCCCACTAAAATCCAGGGCAAGGCTCTTCAGAGCCCGATTTCCCATTTCCTCTTAGTGGGTTTCTGCGAGAGTCGATGGTGATCCATTTGTGCCTGGACGAGGCGGTCCTTCAAGGGGGAGGCTCTGCTGCCTCTGACTGCAGTTTTAGTGCAGGTGGGCCGTGTGTTTGTTGGAGAGGTGGGGGGCTTGGTGTGGCTAGTTGTGTAAATGAAATGGAGTGGGCTTATCCTTGAAGTTTTCTTATGTGACCATCTTTAGATTTCAGAGAAGGAAGAACACAGTTCCCAAAGCACCGAGAGTCACAACATATAAATAGCTCTGCTGAGTTGAACAAAAGCGCCTATTGTGTGGTGCGCTGCAGAGCAAGATGTATACTGGGAACTCGGAACAAGATACTAGAGATTTCTTTTGTTTCTTTTTTAACTTGAGCTTGAAAAATTTGTTTTCCCCATATGAATTATGCATTCAGTCTTGGATCTTAAAACAGACTAATTTAATAATGTAGGTTCGAATCCTGGCCATGCCACTTGGCACTGTTTGATTTCAGCCAAATTATTTAACTCTGTGCTGCTGTTGTTATTTAGAGGAATTTTATAATTAATCTTATAAGGCTTTTATGGTGGATGGAAATCTCTTCTCTCAAAGTTGGTAATCAGTCATTTGGTGTACCTGAACATTTCCTTCATTAAAAGTTGGGGCAGGTTATAGTCATTATTTTACCATTGAACTGTTGCTACCTACCAGTCCATACCTAATTTGTATTTTTTCTAAATTAAATAAATTGCTGAAATTCATATAACTGGTACTTGAGTTGATATTCAAAGCCCTGTATATCTGATTCCCTCTGTAGATAAATTATTTAAGTACAGTAAATGTTACCTCATCTGTGAAACAAGGATAGTAATACCTACGTAACAGGCTCTTTGTGAAGATGACACATGATACGCGTGAAGAATGGCTGGTTAGATGCCTTCATAAATTTGAGGGCATCATGGCTAGTCAGTCATTCAGGCTCATCATCAACCAACAGATTATCTGTGATCAATTCAAAGCGGGTGTAGGCAAGGTGAGGGGGTCAAAGAGATGGGTGGTCTTCTGTGGCCAGGAGAAGGCACGTAAAGGGCAGGCAGGGTGAAGAGGAGGAGGACTGGATAGTCAAGGCAGACAGAGCAGGAGTCCTGAAGGTGAGGTGTGAGGTTGGGCCTGATCTTTGGGCAACAACTGGAGTTCTGCATTTCTTTCTGCTTTCTGTCTAGGTAGCACATGGCCTCAGAACCTAGAGTATAGGTATGGAGAAAAGGTTCTGTATGTGGCTCAAGGATAAGCCACAGGTGCTTTTTCTGTTTTCAAATAAATACTGTGTTTCTAAATCGGTAAGTTAACTATGAATGTTTTATTATACAGGATCCGTTTGCCTGTGTTAGAAAAGACTTCCTTGTCTTCCATGTAAGGAGAGCCGGCCAACAGGAGTGCTGGGAATGTTGGGTCATAGGCCCTCATTAAATACGTGCTGATGGATTGATTTGGTTTGGATCACATCAGGAATTAGGGAAACTCTCATTCACATCTACAGTTTTCGGATAAGGGAAAATGTCATATCTGGCTATGTCTGATTATAAGGCTATTGAGTTTTGATAATGACAGCATTTATTGAGTGCTTCTTGGTGGCAGGCAGGCAGTGTTGTGAGCTTCTGTATCAGTTATTTAAGCCTCACAGTACCCTCTGTGTGAGTTACTATTCTCCGATTTCCTGAGTAGAAAATGGGCACCAGTCAGGTGACTCCAAAGCCACTGTCTTAATCACCCCACATGTCTGCAGTCAGAATAGTTCCATCTTCACGGTACTTTGGACTGATGAATCTTCACCCCAGCGCCACGAGGTTGGTGAATTCCTTCGTTTGCTGGGTAGTTATTATTTCTGTGCGCCTAGAATTGGGCGAGGCATAGGATGGAATATGGGATTATTCCTGGAGGCTAAGTCATTTTCCTAAGTAGCGCTGCTGTCAGAATTGTAATTTAAAGTCCCGAGTTCATGGCTCCCAGTCTTGTAAAACAGACACACACACTCTATCCTATTCTTATGGTTATGTCACAGGAATGATTTGCGTTTATTCAGTCACAAATAGGGCAGAGTGGTAGCTAATCTGTCTCAGGATTTGTTGCACATTTTCTTATTTACACATGTTAGGATGTAATTGATTGGATCTGATTTGAGGCATCTACTGAAACAAACAAATAAAATGCTTTATGACCTTTAGGTATAAAGTTTGGAATCAGAATATGTGTGAAATCAGAATCCAGGAACATGAGTTGGATGATATTCTTAAAATATAGACTCTATCTGATTGCCCTTATATCTAGGATTTTAGTTATATGACTAAGACTTGGGTTTCTTGCAAGAGTAACTCCTTTTCTTTCCTTCCTGATGGCAGGCTTTATATCATTTTTGGTACTGAGCACCAAACTCTCCTGGCAGCTTTTTAATTGAGGTTTTGTAGTTTTAATAGTCTGGTATTATAAAAAGCCAAGTTTGTGCCAGAATTTTTCCAAGACCAGACATGAGCTTTGACACCACAATAAATTAAAGATAAATAAATAAAGAAACATGGCAGTGAAAATGTGAGAAGATTTTTTAATTTTTTTTGGGTTAAACTAGCATGTGAGCCCTACTTGTAAATTTCAGGCATGTTTTCTTAGTACTTCAGCTCAATGTTACAATGCTTAGCTACATTAATCTGTTACTGGGTAACTCCAGAAAGAATGTTAGACCAAACCATTAGGAGATTGGTGTTTTTTTTGTTTTTTTTTTTATCCCTGTGTGCATTATTGAAATTTGACAACATTCTCATAGTCTCTGCTTTCATTTAAGGATTGGCTATCAAAAATAGGGGTAAGTGAAAGGAACCAAGAGAACTAATGACCAAATGAATAGTAGTATTTAAAGTCGCAAGTTGCTATGATACAGGCTTCACCGTGACCTGGATGGATAAGGGCTAAACAGGATTTGCTTTCTGGAGAATCTGGGTGCCTGTTCCACCAATTCTGTGTGTCTGCTGCCTGCCTTGTCGGCCTCCTCCTTTTCCCAGCACCACTTATTTCGGTTCTGAGAAACAGCTTCCTCCCATTGCACGCACCAGTTCAATCAGGCAGGAGATAGTGCTGAAGGTTTTTGATGCCGTCAGCTCCTGGTGTGTAGACAGGAGCTCTGTTTGGGAGAACCTTGTGAGAGTGGTTGTGATGAGTGTCTTTCTGGATTCTGACCTCTTCTCAACTCAAGGCTTTCAAATTGATCGATTTCTGTTCCTTCTCTCTCTCCCCCTCCCACGCTCTCCCTCCCCCTTCTATTTCCCTTTCTCTCTCTCTTCCATAACACAAAATGGGGATGATTGCACTGATCAAACCCAAGACCTGCCTTGCTTCACAAATACTGGTAAATCATTTGGAAGCCATTGCTTGTCTTTCAGATGCTCAGTGATGGTAGCCCTCATCTAGGCACTAGAGTTTGGAATTGAGTTTGCTCCTGTAGGAACCTGCTTTCTTTTTCTAAACCGTGTCTTAAAATTTACAAAAAAGGCCTTAAGAAGCTTTGAAGCAGATTAAAAATAACCCAACAAAAAACTTCCTTCTCTTTCTTTAGTCTACTAAACTCTGTCTAATTTTAGGCCACCATGCGGAACTAAAGCTTTTATTGAGGTTTGAAATGTCAAAATAAGGAGGGATTTGTGTATATTTTCACTTTTGACTTCGTTTACTGGAAGTGCTGAAGCACCAAGTGGGAGGCAGTTTTGGAAGTATTTCTGATCTAAAGAGGAAGTTCCATAAATCACCCATGGTAATGTCTCTTTTGGTATTCTGAGGAAATGTGGGTGATTCCCATCATGCCTCCTGGTCTTTGACCACGTACCTGGCCCTAACTTGGATTTCATAATTTGAGCATTTTAGTTGTTCACTCTTGAAAATGTTAATACTCAGATTCTTAAGGTCTTCTATTAAATATTTTTAAGATTTGCCTAGTACAGAGTTCAAAACTGGCAGGCACTGTCAGAACCCTGTGCTTTGCTTAGTCGCTCAGTTGTGTCCGACTCTTGGCGACTCCATGGACTATAGCCCACCAGGCTCCTCGGTCCATGGGATTCTCCAGGCAAGAATACTGGAGTGGGTTGCCATGCCCTCCTCCAGGGGATCTTCCCAACCCAGGTCTTCTGCATTGCAGGCAGATTCTTTACCATCTGAGTCACCAGGTAAGCCCAAGAATACTGGAGTGGGTAGCCTATCCCTTCTCCAGGGGATCTTCCTAACCCAGGAATTGAACTGGGATCTCCTGCATTGCAGGTGAATTCTTTACCAGCTGAGCTACCAGGGAAGCCTGTGAGAACCCTATGACATGGGAAAAACCATTGTGATTGAATGTGCCCCCAGAACTATCAGTGTTGGCCATGTGTTTGGTTTGCACAAATTTATAAAAAGTTTGTGTGCTTGTGAAAATTTTAATCTCTGCTCTTCAGAATATATTATTTAGTTGCTAAGTCGTGTCTGACTCTTTTGTTCTGAACCCAATGGGCCTGCCTGCTTCCTCGGTCCAGGGGATTTTCCAAGCAGAAATACTGGAGTAGGTTGCCATTTCCTTCTTCAGGGGATCTTCCTGACCCAGGGATCGAACTCATGGCCCCTGCTGTGTCTCCCGCATTGCAGGCAAGCTCTTTACTGCTGAGCCACCTGGGAAGCCCACCATTCAGAATAGTTGAGTATAAAATTGAGAAGGAAAGTATAAGAAAAGAAGCTTTCCAGTGACTCTCAGTATCTCTCTTTTGGTCACTGAGTGCTATGAAAAGGGTCTTTTTCATTTCCAACTTTTCTGCTCTTTGAAATCTCTTTCATAGAATTACATTTAGAGATAAATGGAACTTACTCTGCCTCCTCCATAACCCCCACCCCTCTCCATCTAGAGAAAGATAGAGTAGCCTCTGAATGAGGTGTAACAGAAATAAGTGGGTTCTAATAGATAGTCAAAATTAGTAATTCTCTATTGACAAGGGTGCAGTGGAGCTTTTCAGTGTTATTCTGCAGATGTTTTCTCTGATAATGTGGTAGAAAAGTGTTGATGAAGGATCATCATCTATAGTCAGTTCTGTTTTGCTTCTACCAAAGATGATAGACAAATATGACGCATTTCCCAGACAAGCTACAAATTCCCTGTGTCCCAGAAATAATTTATGCTGGTTAATACATTTATTTTATAATCTGCCCACTTTTTCCTTTAAAGATTTCCCCATTAATGTCCTTGTTGCCAGAAGGCAAATATCCTAATTTCATAGGATGGATACTTGTAGGACAGATTCTTTGGAGTTTATATCCTTACACTTAGGTTTTTATTCAGGGCTTTGTCTACATGTATCCAAAGTCAGCTTAACTTTTTGACCCAATTAACTGATTGGCCTGATGAATTTAATTAAAAGAGGGGAGGTATTGTGCAGAGAGGACCAGCATTAGTGTAATATGGTAGTTAAGATTAACAAGACTGATTTAATTTGGTAATTAATTCATTTGATAATTTGATTAACAAGATAATTTAGTGTCAGAGACCTGGGTTCAAATCCGTATTAGCTAGGCGATCTCATCTTAAGCATTTTAAGTGTGTTTCCTCCCCTCCCCACCTATAGCACATAACATAATAAGGGTGCAGGAAGAATTGGTGAAATCAGTCATGTAGAGTGCTTAGCCCAGCACTTGGCACAAACTCGCTGGTGGACAAAAGTACCTTTTGTTATGTTCTAGGATTTTTAGATGTATGTCCTCAGAAAGACACTGTGTCTCAGATTGCTGTCAGATTTCTTTCTGAGTAAACAGAATGACTTCTTTTTCTGAAGACATCAGTAGCACAAGTATCATATGGTCTCTGAATTTTCTCCACCTTTTTGCAGTTGAGGTATTCCTCCCTTTCTTATTCACATTGAACTTTAAGTCATAATGATAGTCCCAGTATTAAAAAAAAAAAGCATTTAATAATTTCTGTACAAGCTTATCTTACTTCATTTCCACAAAACTCTACAAGGTGCTCAAGGTAGAGGTTAGATCGTAGAGAAACAGAATTTTAGAGGAGGCAGGACACGTGGTGCCTGGACCGTCTCATTATTTGGTTGGTGCAGGAGCAGTGTGTTCAAGTGCTCTGTCGTTAGTGGCAAAGCTGGCAAAGCAGATCTGAGTCCAGTGCCCTTTCCACCACACCATGATGATCACTTCTCGTTTTAATTAAAAATGCCCTATTCCTGGCCCCTTATTGACAAGTTGTTCATAGCTCTTAATTTCTGGGGTTCTCGAAACTGTTTAATGAGCATATCTGGATTAAATCCAGATACTCTGACGATAAATGGTGCTCCTTTCAAGATACCTATCTATGTAAGTACAGCAGAGAATCCATAAGTTCCCCATCAGTTTCCCCATTTTAACATCATGGCTCTTTTCCTGTAGCCCTCTGAGAAATCAGTTCTATATATATACCTCTGCTTCTTTCTATCACCATCTCTTGTCACACATGCTCCTCTGACTATGGATGCCACTTTTAAAATAATGATAGCTAGGGATCAATACTGAAATATTTTCAATAAATTCTTATTTATCCTGTAATATCGGCATTACAGAGTTTCTAGTTATGTATTTAACAGATTTTCCTTTTCTCTTCTGTTTTATGGAATGTTAATTTTGTTCAACTGAGATTCCTTTGTCAGACTGCTCTAATTACTGGATCTTACATGATTATGAGTATGTATCCCTGTTAGTTAATATTATCTTAGCCACATAAGAACATAACCAATGCATGCAGCTAGTATGAAATGCAGTCCGATGGGCTATAAGTCTTTCACTTATACCTTCGTTTTCTTGAATCCTTTGTATTTCAGTTCTTATCTATAATTTACTCCCATAAAGGATATTGTTCTCCTGAGCTTTCTTCCATACCCCCCTCTGTACATTTGCCTCTTTCTTATTTTTGGTTACATTGTATCACGGAAAGTTAAGAAAGGTAAAAATATAATTTACTGTCTTATCTATATTATCTGTATTTAAATGTTTTACTTTTATTTCAGATTTATGAATTCTTTTATCTCCTGACAGTTTTAGCCTTTTCAAAGGTGAGGTTTGTTTTCTGTAAATGTTCTATAAATTGCCATTCTATGAAAGACTTATGAAAATTTACATATAACAGCATGTATTTTTTAGAATTATAAGAAATATCTCTTTTAAATGCTACTTCTTTATAATATTATTTCAGAGAGTAGGAATTCAACTGCAGTTTTTATAACCTAGTTTTATGATACCAGGAAAAAAATACATGTATAAATAAAGCAGAGTAAAATAACAGTTTTTAATTAGCTTGGTTTTTCTTACAGAGTAGCCGAATTTTTCATAGCAGAGACTTGATCTTTTGGGATAGATTTTGCTTTGTTTAATATTGATTGGAAAGTGTATTTTTTTTTAAGTTAGAGTATAGTTGATTTACAGTGTTGTGTTAGTTTTGGTGTAAAGCAAGTAATTCAGTTACACATATATATATATTCTGATTCATATTATTTTCCATTATTGTTTATTACAGGATACAGAGTATAGTTCCTTGTGCTGTATACAGTAGGACCTTGCTGTTTGTTATATTATATACAGTAGTTTGTATCTGCTAATCCCAAACTTCGATTCATCCCTCCCCCACTCCCCGTTGGTAACTAAGTTTGTTTTGTACGTCTGTGAGTCTGTCTCTGTTCTGTGAATAGTTTGTTGGTATCGTATTTTAGATTCCACATTTAAGTGGTACCACATGATACTTGTCTTTCTCCTTCTGACTTGAAAAGTGTATTTTAAATTCTGTACTTCACACTTTTATAAGTTTTTAACTTTATAAAGAAAATTAAAGGTAAATTTGCCTAGGAGGTATGTTCTTATTTTGTGTGTAGGTGCTTTCAGTGGATTTTAAATGAAATTTAGTGGTAGCTTTTGAGAAAATTGTAGCTATAGTGTGCTACTGAAAACCTAGGGTTAGGAAGCAATACCTAACACTTGATTTGGACAAGAAATTTGTATAAATTTTATAGAGGAATTTAGCAGGTAAAAAAAGTACATCCCCAAGGCAGTATTCATTTCATGTCGTAAACGCCTAGGTCTGTGGAGCTTTCTCAAGTTAAAGGAATCTTCACTTGAACCGGTTATTAATAAAAGCTAATTTAAGATAAATTTGGGAAGCGTCTGTCACTGAGAATATATATGCCTTTGTTTTTCTCTGTTGCTCATGAAGTTGCATTTTACTGCATTCTTGGTGTAGAACAAATTTTACACGCGATATATGACCGACTAGTGGCATTTTGTTTAAAAAAACTCATGCTTCAGAAGCTCATACAGGAGACTATGATATTTGTTTTTTGTTTTATCAGCATGCTTAATTTTTTGAAGAGTAACTGTATGCAGAATGCATATTTGCCGTTCAGACGAGCTAATGGGCTTACAACTGGAGGGTATAAATTCTAGTATCTGTGTTTTCCAGCTTGTAGCAGTGTTGTCTGAAGCCTGAAACGGCTGATGTTAATCTTCAGTTTGTTTTGTTGCTTTCCAAAAATTAAGTTGAAGTAAAAGAAAATGTGATGTAAATCAACTTCTCTGCATAAAGTCACAATACAAATAGTAAGATATAAAGTGAAATTTCCTATGTGTCATACTGTTTAAAAACTTTAAAGGATTGTGTGTGTTGTGTGTGTGTGTAATTGAAAAGGAGAAGCGGTAAATTGCTGGCTTTTCATCAAATTGATGAATTTTGAATTTCCACTTCAATGATAGTTCTACCTTAAACTCATTTGTCTGATTTGATAACAGTATTTGGAATGCAAGAAAGAGATAAGGATTTGGACCCTATATTTATAATATCCCAGAAGAATTTCCTTGCTATTGGCTAGAAATTCAGCTTTCCCACAGAGTTGTAGATGTGTGATTTGGCATGTACCTTTACT
Organism: Bos indicus; assembly: GCF_029378745.1. NCBI lineage: Eukaryota > Metazoa > Chordata > Mammalia > Artiodactyla > Bovidae > Bos > Bos indicus. The sequence continues at coordinate 84,735,579 of NC_091762.1, read as the reverse complement.
TACCCTTATTCTTTACAGTCAAAGATTTATAGTTCAGAAGGAGTCTGTAGGTAGAGAAGGATGTAAAGAATGGTTCTCTTAGTATTGCATGGTTTGGCTAGGAAACCTTTTTATTATTCTGTTTGCTATGCATCTAGACTTGCCCAGAAACAGCAGACTTAGACTATCCCCACTTCAAGCAGAATAAATAAGCAGAGTGGGGCCAGGAAAAGCCAATGAAGAAGCCACAAGGCAATTCATTAACCCATTTGAAGACATTTTCAGGCAACTTGTTAAGCTTCAAAGGTCAAAGTGACCAACATTGAATTCATCACAGGAAAAAATTCTGGTAGAACAAAGTTAGCCAACTTGACCTTTAATACTTAACAAGTTGTCTTAAAATGTTTTTATTCAATCTGGATACTTTGCTAACATGATTCATCTTCTAATCTATGCAAATGTGACTTTAACATCATACTGGGTTTTCCGTAAGGGCTTCATGTGATGGACTTTCAGAGCAGGTAACACAGAGTTTGTGATTGCTCTGCCCTGCTGTGTGTCCAGTCACAATGGCAGGGAGAGTGCCCCCTGCAAGGGCGATTGAGGGAGAAAGTTCTCAGTCAGTGGTTAGGCTGTTCTGAATATTTTCTTGCTGAAAACTGAGCGTGGGAGGCGGAGGTTTAGCCTCTTGTGCTGCTTTGCCCTGCTACCCGCTCTGTTGAGTTGCAGCAGTGGCCCCCGGCAGGCAGGCCTGGAAGCGGCAGGAAGGCAGCGCTGTCTGTGGGGTGGTGCTGGCCCAGCACTTTCCAGGCATGCTAGCACCCAGTGCGCAAGCGGAGGACTTCGCTTCCGCCAACTGTGACTTCAGAACCCAGGTCTGTTCCTGAACCTGGACGCCCAGCTGTCAGTGTGCCGCCATATGTCACCAGCACATGGCACCCTAATTAAAATTTCAAATTGCATGCATTTGTGTTTGCTGGCTGGCTTGCTTAAAAGGCAGAGACCTCACCACCCCAGCCTGCCCCCTCCTCCATGGCTCTGAGGTATTATGTTTGCCATCCGTAGGCACTGGTTGGCAAACGAATGGCCTTTCCTCACTAAAAAACCATCACTCTTGTTCTCTCACCTCCTATTTCGAAGGAGGAATAGTCCCTATTTTAAGAGAGGCGAAGGGCTGTGAGAAAATGTGTCTGGTGCCCTTGACAAGATCTCTATAGACCAGAAATGAGGTCCCTGGTTTTACCAGTGGCTTATTCAGAGTACTCTTCATTCTTTACCTCTCTTCTCATTTGAAAGAAAGTGAATATTACTATCCCTTAAACATCGTTTAATTTTTTTTAATGAGACTTGTTTATTATGATACATGTTTGTACTTCAGAGTCAGACCCTGGGAGCTGGTGTTAATAAGTACACTATTGCTTTTGTGCTATCCTCTCTTTGTGCATAGTTGTAGCTTTTTGTATGTTTACATTTGAAAATTTCTAAACAGGATTACATGGATCCCTCTTGGAAAATAGTAGGAATGAAATTCTGTGAAAGTAGGCTCCTCTGTTCAAAGTAGCCAAGACTTACTGCTGCTTGGGGACATCTTCTATTAATAGCTGCCCTTTATTGATCATTTAGAGAAGGGTATGGAAAATGCAAATTGTGTATATCTGTCACCTTGTTTAATTCTCACAGCACTCCTACTACACAGCAGCTGCTAGCATCCTCATTTCAGAGGAATATATACTGTGGGTTAGGGCTTCCCTGGTGGCTCAGCGGTGAAGAATCCGCCTGTCAATAAGGAGTCATGGGTTCGATCCCTGAGTTGGGAAGATCCTCTGGAGAAGGAAATGGCAACCCATTTCAGTATTCTTGCTTGGGAAATCCCATGGACAGAGGAACCTGGAAGGCTACAGTCCATGGGGATCACAAAACAGTTGAATACAACTTAGCAACGAAACAACAAGAACACCCTGTGGATTACTTTTGAAGCTTTTTCAGGACAACACACTCATTGGGTTATGGAAATGAGATTTGAACCCAGGTCAGTTTGACAGGAGACTGTGCCTATTATATTGCTTCCTCTCTGGAAGGAGAATGGAAGGTTTTTTTCTAGTTCATTCTAATACTAGCTTCTTGTGTGTAGCTTCTTCTAACACTAGCTTCTTGAAAACACATTGCTGATCTTTTCAGAAATTTTAGCTACACTTCATACAACTCATTTCTTATCAACCTCTTGTCGCCGTTTGCAGTCTTGACAAGCAAATACAAGGGGTATTTTCTTCTACAGACAAGGTGAAATTATAATGCCTTGTGGTGAAATAAGCTTGTGGTTTATATAAATCCATGACAAACTCTAATGTTGAGCTCCTTGAAGTCATTATTGCCAAAGATGTCACTGCTGTGGCCTAGGTGGTCTGGTCAAACACGTGACATGGAATTTATGTTATTTATATATGCGTGTATGCTAAGTCGCTTCAGTTGTGTCTGTCTCTGGGCAACCCTGTGGACTGTAGCCCTCCAGGCTCCTTTGTCTATGGGATTCTTCAGGAATGGATACTAGGGTGGGTTGCCGTGCCCTCCTCCAGGGGATCTTACCTACTTACTAACTTGTAGTGGTATGATCACTCATACTCACCTACTCACCTAGAGCCAGACATCCTGGAATATGAAGTCAAGTGGGCCTTAGGAAGGATCACTACAAACAAAGCTAGTGGAGGTGATGGAATTCCAGTTGAGCTATTTCAAATCCTAAAAGATGATGCTGTGAAAGTGTCACTATTATGAATTAATCCATGTAAAACACTTTAGAATTTGGCTCCTGTAACATTGGAAGTACTTAATCAGTGTTAGCTAAAATTAGTCATCACATTTAACACTTTACATGGAAAAAGAAGTTATTTTTCAGGAAGATTAATTGATCAGTTTTATAGAAAATTCTAATATGAAGACCCTGTCTTTTAAGAGCATCTGAATAAATAAGTCATCTTCTTGATTGGATCTGCCAATCAATAATCATTGATGATGCTTCTGCTGGGAAATGGTGCATGAAATCTCCAAAATAAAAAGTATTATCACAGACCTTAAAAAGATACCAGTTATGTTGGATAGAAAAGATATCCACTTACTATGTTTCAACAAGTGCTCTGGAGTGTTTACATATGTAATACAGTGAATTGTCACAACTACATAATGGAATGTGTTCTCAATCCTAAGTAATGACAGAAAGGATGAAGAAAAGCTAAACAAATAAACCAAAAAAAAAACTGCCTGCAAATTTTAATAAGGTATATAATACTAATAGTAGTACTTCTAACAATGATAATAACAGAAATAGAAGCCAGCAGTACACATGGAAGCCGCTTCTCTTATGGCTGTAGACAAGCTATTTACATACTTAGCAAAGTTATGAAATTCTATCAGCTCGAATCTTTTCCACCACAAATTATTCATTTCTTGTAAAACTCCCATGTATTCCACAGGGTTGCTGAAACACAGCAAAGTGTGAAAGAGAAAACAACTACTCCCTCCACATTTTGTTTAAAAATAGAAAATTCTGATGAGAATCTGAGATACAAGCCAAGATGTACTTTCTCAGATTTGGCTTTTTTTTTTAACCCCAAGTATCATATGAAAATACATTCTGATAGCTTAAAGAATCAATATCTTTTTACTATACCTATGAAAAAGGTAATGACTGTTGATAATTTTTATAAAATTCCTTGTACTCATTTTAATCAACACATCCTCTCACCTATAGCATCATGCCTTGAGATAAATATGGCAAATGACCCATGAGCCGACCTGTTTTCTTTCTTTCGTTGAACTTTAAAATGTAATATTCTCCCTGGTGTTCAGAGAGATACATTTGTTTAGCCTCTGTGTATATTACGTGTCATTAAGAAAATTATGAAAAGCTTGATGAAAGCTTGAGGCAAACTTTTATAATAGAGTTTTTCTTGTCAAATTCCTGTCTCTTTTGAGCTGAAAAAGAAAGAAAGAAAGAAAGGAGTAAGGGCCATTAGGAGGATAGCAGGTAGTAAAAGCCTATTTAATGTAACATCAATTGTGGAGAAAATATTACGTACAATTACATAAGGATTGCGTGAGAGGGAGCACCTTGAGAAGCATAATTTAATTAGAATGAATTTATGAGGGAGAGGGCCTGTGCCATTAAACAAAGGGAAGGCAGTGGTAGTGTGCTGTCTTTGCGAGAGCATTTAATGAGTTTCCGCACAAAGTGCTTCAGGTACAAGATTTGTAGCAGGTGGGCATAGAAATGTAGCTCAAAACAAAAACTGTCAAGTGTCCTCATTGGCGATTTCTGAATTAAGAATGTTTAGGAAACTACTTGGATAGTAGTACTTCTTAATGATGATTTCACTGAACAGCTATCACAGGCAAGATAACCCTTTTCTCTTTTAAAAAAATGAGATTCCAATGTGGTCTTTAGTTGGTCAGTGAATTTCTAAGTGTAGTCCTGGCCTCACTTGACTCCTGTCTTGCCCCTGTGTTAGATCACACCTCGTTTAGCATTGCAGACAATGCTAAATGACAAAGTCAATATCATTGACTGTCTTGATATTCCAGAAGAATAGTGCCAACGGTGACTTTAAATGGAGATTTTTGTCTTTATGGTTTGTTTCCTATTTCTGGTCGGAGGGAATTAGGGTGTTATCTCCCTATACTGTAATTGTGATCATAAACTTTATCAGGATTCTTTAAAATCCAAGTAGGTGAAAGGGAAGGAAAACACAGTTGTGAAATTGGGGGAAGGAGGCCTTAATAAGGGTGTGACCTTAACCTTGGTCAAAATATGCTCCCTGAGACCCCAGGAAATCTCATATATGGAGGGTTTAAATCGTATGGAAGGTTTAAAAAATTGGCAAGAGAATAATTTGTTCTTTAAGGATTTATTTGCATCTGTTCCTCAGAAGATATGTTTTTGGAATTTATTGCAAATAATCTTGTTAATCTTTTCCTAGGTATCCCGACAGGCCAGGTGGCTAAGGAAGGATGATACATAACAGGACTATGGAAATGCCATAAATTATTACATAGTATAAAAGTATCTGTGATATCCATGACTAACTTTTAAAATGGCAAAGTTATAAATATCTATAAAGTCTGTGCTCAATTGTACTGATTACTGTGGTACTAATGTGTAAAGAATATGTATTTTGGTTTGGTTTTGTTTTCCACCCTTAGATTTTATTTATAAAACAAAAATTTTACATTTGCAGAAGAGGGGCATTAGCAGGGTGTAAATTAAAGACAAAAAACCCCCAATAGGGGAGAATATTTTAAATGTCTTGCAGGGAGTAGAAGAAAGAATTTTGCTTAAAAATTTCACCATATGCTAACTATATACAGCACTTCAAGTTTATTTATTGTTAAAGCCTCATGTAAATCACGTCATTCTGAAAGTCATGGAAACTGCACATTTGTGCATTAAACTATGTAAACAACAAAACTGGTCATCCATCCAATTGTTGCTTCACTTATTTTGAGTTATAGTGTAATTTTGTGGAGGATGAAACGGAGATTGCACAATATAGCGATTTCCTGTAACACCTACGTTTTTGCTGATATAGCAAGGTCTGTTGGTATGAGAGCTTAACCTTTATTTTATTTCAAAATGTGTTTTTTATTCTGAGTTCCATTGGTGCCTATGGTTTCACTTTTCTGTGTGAACCACATGTTAAACCCGCCCTGACTAAATGAAGGAGTCAAGTGGTAGAAAAGACCTTGTAGGCAGGCAGATTTTATACTGGAATGAGTTCAAGAATACTTTGAACCTATCAGTAACATTATTAATAGGGAGAAAGTGTAAATGCTAACACTTCAAGTGCTCAAGTGTACATGTCAAAATGAAAGCATAAAGTTACATAGGACTGCTCACCAGCTTCCTTTATTTATAAAACAGATACATCCCTTGCACATAATTTGTCCCGTTCACTTTTGTCTATGACTGTTCTTCTGTCTGGGGTGCCCGGTTCTTCCTCTGCTTGTTGGGACTCCACTCATCCTTTCAAGCTGCCTCCAGTCTTTTGAAAAATCGGGCAAGGAATAGATCTTTTTTCTTCTGCCCAGCCCCCCTTGATTAACCTTCTTCCTGGTCCTTTTACCCATTGCACATGGTTTAGGTTGCCATATGGTTGTTAAGTCTGGTTTGCATTTGTACTTGGTTGTTTGAGAGTTGGTCTTCCTCATGAGGTTCTGTTTTCTTAGTGCTTAAAACAGTTCTTTGTAACAGTGGATACTCAGTAACTATGGCGTGGACTGAATTAAAGGAAAAATCAGAAAATTAAAGGAAAAAACAGAAGCAGAAGATATTAAGAAGAGGTGGCAAGAATACATAGAACTATACAAAAAGATCTTTATGACCCAGACAACCACGATGGTGTGATCAGCTATCCGGGAATGTGAAGTCAAGCAGGCCTTAGCTTAGGAAGCATCACTACAAACAAAGCTAGTGGAGGTGATGGAATTCCAGTTGAGCTATTTCGAATCCTAAAAGATGATGCTGTGCAAGTGCTGCACTCAATATACCAGCAAATTTGGAAGACTCAGCAGAGGCCACAGGACTGCAAAAGGTCAGTTTTCACTCCAATCCCAAAGAAAGGCAATGCCAAAGAATGCGCAAACTACTGTACAATTGCACTCATCTCACACATTAGCAAAGTAATGCTCAAAATTCTCCAAGCTAGGCTTCAACAGTACATAAACTGTGAATTTCCAGATGTTCAAGCTAGTTTTAGAAAAGACGGAGGAACCGAATTGCCAACATCCATTGGATCATTGTAAAAGCAAGAGAGTTCCAGAAAAACATCTACTTCTGCTTTATTGACTATGACAATGCCTTTGACTGTGTGTATCACAACGAACTGGAAAATTCTTCAAAAGATGGGAATACCAGACCACCTTACCTGCCTCCTGAGAAATCTGTATGCAGGTCAGGAAGCAACAGTTAGAACTGGACATGGAGCAGCAGACTGTTTCCAAATCAGGAAATGAGTACGCAAGGCTGCATATTGTCATCCTGCTTATTTAACTTATATGCAGAGTACATCATGCAAAATGCCAGGCAGGATGAAGCACAAGCTGCATTCAAGATTGCTGGGAGAAATATCAATAACCTCAGATATGCAGATGACACCACCCTTATGGCAGAAAGCAAAGAGGAACTAAAGAGCCTCTTGAGGAAAGTGAAAGAGGAGAGTGAAAAAGTTGGCTTAAAACTCAACATTCAGAAAACTAAGATTATGGCATTCAGTCCCATCACTTCATGGCAAATAAATGGGGAAACAATGGAAACAGTGAGAGACTTTATTTTTGGGGGCTCCAAAATCACTGCAGATGGTGACTGCAGCCATGAAATTAAAAGATGCTTGCTCCTTGGAAGAAAAGCTATGACCGACCTAGACAGCATATTCAAAAGCAGAGACATTACTTTGCTGACAAAGGTATGTCTAGTCAAGGCTATGGTTTTTTCAGTAGTGATGTATGGATGTGAGAGTTGGACTATAAAGAAAGCTGAGTGCCGAAGAATTCAGGCTTTTGAACAGTGGTGTTGGAGAAGACTCTTGAGAGTCCCTTGAACTGCAGGGAGATCCAGCCAGTCAATCCTAAAGGAAATCAGTCCTGAATATCCATTGGAAGGGCTGTTGCTGAAGCTGAAACTCCAATCCTTTGACCACCTGATGTGAAGAACTGACTCATTGGAAAAGACCCTGGTGCTGGGAAAGATTGAAGGCAAGAGGAGAAGGGGAGGACAGAGGATGAGACGGTTGGATGGCATCACCTATGCAATGGACATGAGTTTGAGTAAGCTCTGGGAGTTGGTGATAGATGGACAGGGAAGCCTGGCATGCTGCAGTCAATGGCGTCGCAAAAAGTCAGATACGACTGAGCGACTGGATCGAACTGAAAGGAAGAAAAATGAGAGAGGGTCTACTTCAGTAGGATCCAGGCAGTAAAATGGTGAGGATACATTTAGGGAAATCTGTACCTTGGGGAGCCTGGTGGGCTGCCATCTGTGGGGTCGCACAGAGTCAAACATGACTGAAGCGACTTAGCAGCAGCAGCAGCAGCACCTCTCTAGGAGCGACCAGTCGCCTAGCTCCCAGTGGACAATGTGACAGGCTGATCCCATGTTTTACGGTAGATTTTAAGGTGTATTATGTATGTGTTGTGGTATTTGAATACTAATTTTTGATCAAAGGAATTTTTCTTTATACATAATTCAATAAACCCATCTTCTGTAAAATTTGAAGGATTTTTTCTTGGTCGGGGGGAGCGGTTACTAACTGCCTAGTGATTTATGAAATGATGAAGTGGAAAAGAGGTATGTCTCCAGCTGGATTGTTCTCATCAAAGTGACCTCCCCTTTTCCTGTGGCCTCCTTGGAGTAGATCTAGTCTAGAAGAACCTCTAATTATTGTCTTAGGATTCTTGTCTACCTAGGCATAGATTCAAGAGACCAAAACTAAGCTGAGCTTGTTTTTAGTGACTTGGAGCTGGTAAGCGGATGGACTGCAAGTCACTTAGGCTTGAATTGATTCATACCTCTTTCCTAAGAGGTTCCCCTGATTGACAGAACTTTCTATGATCATTTTGATTCATGCATCTATTTGCATTTAGAGCATGCATGTTAAATGACCCTAAAGGTAGTGCCTGATATAAGACATAGCAGGAGGACCTATCTTTAAAAAAAAAACAAAAACCTTTACTGTGTAATGCTAGATACCTTGTTAAGTGAATTTCCTTTTATTTGTAGCCATCCTCTTTCTTTGAAAAGACAAAACAGCAAAAATGCACTGAAATTTGATTTAATTTCTAATTGTGGATGTTTGACTATATCTGCCTTAGTCTGCCTTTTGGCCCCGAGGGGTGGATGCCGAATATAATGAACTTCTCTGGGGATTGGCTGTTGAGCTTTTTAGTAGAACAGACTTCCCTGCCCTTCTTACCAACAGGGATGGTGAGTTGAGGAAAACTCCATCCTTTGTTTTTGTTACTGTGTGAGCATTCCTGATGTATCCTGGATGATACGGAGAAACATTTAGGTATAGCTTTTTTCTCTCAGAGCTTGCTCATTCATTCACTCAACAACTGTTTAGTTTGAGCCCACTCTTCTAGGCCCTGGGCTTGTGTTCTGTTAGCTCAGACATAATTTTCTCAATCGAGAGGGCTTTCTACAGTGCTAGGACATGTTGATTAATTTAAAGCCCATTGCCCATTATAAATGTATTTTGCTGTCGATTCGAGTAGGTCCTAAAGGCTATCCTATAAAGGAGCACTGCTTTTTAAATTTTAGATTATATTTTATTTTGAACCCTTTTGTTGTGGAATCAAACATTTAGGAAGAGAGGATACACTGTAAGTGAGTAAGTTCAGGAATTTTGATCATGGGAACCACTTGTTGCAACCACCTCCCAGTCAAGAGGCAGCAGTGCTAGGAGCCCAGAAGCCTCTGTGTTCTTTTCCGTATCACAGTTCCCTTCTGGAGATGATCCCTTTCTTGACGCTTATGGTAACCACTTCCTTGCTTGCCTCTTCCAGTCACAGTTTGTCTTTATTTGTTCAACTCCGTGCTTAGAGATTAATCTGTTGTTTCAGTGTGGCTGTAATTTGTTTACTTTTTAAAAGAAAGCTGTGGTATAGTCATAGGATGGAAGCCTCTATAGCCGTGAAAGAATACTGTTATTACCCGCTTTTTATAGATGAGGAAATCGAAGCACAAAGAGGTGAATCAATTTGCCTAAGGTTCTACTGCCAGGATATGTTATAAAACTAGGATTTGAACCTAACTAGTCTTAACGTCTGAGTCTGTTGTCTTAATTTTATACCAAGTTGTCTAAGACTTTTAGCAAGACTTCACCTAAATGATGTACAGCATTTCAACTTCTCTGAAGGTTTATTTAACAGATTTTCTTAAAAGTGCATTCTCAGAAGCAAGACTTTCTTATAGATACTATGAAGTGAAGTGAAGTCGCTCAGTCGTGTCTGATTCTTTGCGATCCCATGGACTGTAGCCTAACAGGCTCCTCCGTCCATGGGATTTTCTAGGCAAGAATACTGGAGTGGGTTGCCATTTCCTTCTCCAGGAGATCTTCCCAACCCGGGGATTGAACCTGGGTCTCCCACGTTGTAGGCAGACACTTTACTATCTGAGCCACCAGGGAAGTCCATAGGTACTATAGTGATGATATAAAAATATAGAAATTTCTAGACTTATGCAAATTGACAGCCCCTGGAGATAATCTAGTCACTGGATTCTTTATTTTAAAACTTTGAAAGTAGAAGGTCCAAAAGTTGTGAGACTGGGCAGAATTCAGACGTCTGTTTATCCAAAGAGGCAGCACCAAGAGGTTTGTTGAGGTGAACTGATGAGAACTGAAGTGGTCCCAGGCTTACTCCGTGTTTCAGTCTTTTGATCAGCACGCTGAGTCTTACCCAACTGGATGCCCAGTTTCTTGCTGAGAACATTTCAAGGCTTGGTGCCAGCTATTGCTAGAAAGAAAAGCTCTAGACGGTGCCTTGACAGCTGGCAAAATTTCAGGTAAGACGAAGTTGACAGGACAGAAAACTGAACCTTGGTGGACTTGAAGCTGAGACCAGTGACTGGAGCACTCTCTCTCAAAGTCATAAGCCTGATTGGAAGTCAGTGTAAAGGTGTTATTCCCTATGCTATGCTAAGTCACTGCAGTCGTGTCCAACTCTGTGCGACCCTATAGACGGCAGCCCACCAGGCTCCCCCGTCCCTGGGATTCTCCAGGCAAGAACACTGGAGTGGGTTGCCACCCCCTTCTCCAATGCATGAAAGTGAAATGTGAAAGTGAAGTCGCTCAGTCCTGTCCGACCTTAGCGACCCCATGGATTGCAGCCTAACAGGCTCCTCCGTCCATGGGATTTTCCAAGCAAGAGTACTGGAGTTTGGATAATTCTTGTGTGACCTTAGAGACATGTATTGCCTCTTTTTCTGTGTATCCTTTGACCAAATGAATTTCTCCTACTTTTGATGTTACCAAAAGGCATTTAAAAGAAGAAAGGTGTGTCCTAGATAAATATAAATTGATCAGATACCAACTCTTGAACCAAAGATAGTCACACCATCCTTCCCTTGTTGTCAGAACTTTTTTTATTTCTGTCCATCGTTACACTCCCAAACCCACTCTGTTGCAACATATACACACACACCATTGTATTGTTTCAGACTTTTGCATTGACATCAACATCCCTGTCGTTCTGAAGAACTGTTCTAGGAAAGAGTAAGTGAATTCTTGATAGCTAGTTAATCTATGGGACTTAGATGTAGACAGAAGTCAAGTCATTATGAGGTCATTCTAATCATTGAAGATGTCCAACAGTAGACTGGACTTAGAGAGGGGCCTCACATGGGGAGGGAGCAGGTCTGCTGAAGTGGTTCAGAGACTTTGTAGCTGAGATGGATTGGGAAATTGCACGAGACAACCTTCAAATCTGTACAATTTTTTAAAGATTTTGAAATGAAATTTATTGAATTGTTGGTTTGGGGAGCAACTTATCTTTGATAATTTCATTTTTCTCAGATTTAAGTAAATACACATGGGGAAATTATTCTTGAGTAATAAACAGTAGACCTATTTTACATATATCCATATTTGTTCTTTCCCCATTTTTTTTCATTAGAAGATATATTTTCAGCTTGGATCCAATCTTTGAGGGGTGGGGGTTAATTGCTTCAGAGTATTGTATTAGTTTCTGTTGTTTCACAAGGAAGTGAATAAGCTATATGTATACATATATATCCCCTTCCTCTTGGACTTCTCTCCCACCTCTATCTCACCCATCTCCATGTTTTTTAAATTAAAAAATGAGACTATAAGGCAGTGTTAAACTGCTTAGCCAGAAACTGTGTTGTACATGGTCATCTTTCCTTTCTTTTTCTTTTCTTTTACTTTCTTTTTAGCTTCATGATTTTGTCCTAGAAAATTTACAAATTCCACTTACATGCGCCTCCGTCCCCAGCCTGGTAGCTATCCTTAAAAAAAAAACGGGTGCTCATGGGCACATAGAGTTCAGCCGATAGTTGGAAGTGTGGGAGGAGTCCCGGGAAACCAGAGAAGCACTGTTAAGATGTGCCCAGATGGAATTCCCGTGAGGCTCTCTTCTGTGAAGTGGGACTTTTGTGGCACCAACAGCAAAGCAATTCATGAACAAAAAGCCTTCTCTAGCGTCACCATTGTTGATGTTCTCTGTTTCTTGCCTCCCTCTGCTTTTGTTTGGCGAGGGGTTTCTTATTTATTCACACACACGTTTTTACAAGATTAGAACAAATGTCTATGTTAATAACATCCCAAGTTATTATTTTGGGGGGAGAGGTGCACATTTCATCTTGGTGTTTGTCTGAGGTTTTGCTGAGGAAAGCAAACAGAGAATTGAATGAAGATTCACTCAGCCTGACTAGACGATGGTGTGCCGTGTAAATGTACTGAACATTTTTTTTTATTCACTTTCTCAGGAGTGGATAAGGAGAGGCACTATTTGCAGTGTGTGAAGTATTGTTTAAAAGTGAGAACTCCCTGTGAGGTGTGGTTGTAACAGGAGTAGGTCAAGTATTTCCTTCTTTCGTATTTAGCCAGAAGAGACCACTTAGCTCCTCTGAAGCCTTGCTTATAACTGATCATCCCTTTCTTTTTTTTCTGTTCACAACATTATGATCCAACTCTTGTTCTTGTACACTAGTGAGATCTTTCATTCTGAAAATCCTGCTACAAGCAAGTTCTGACCAATTCATCATTCTTGCTGCCATTCTGTACTGAAGTACATCTTGGTTCATGCGAGGCTGAGAATGAGCTCAGCAGAGAAAGGAGAAATATATAGTGGTTTAAGGATGAAAAGAAAACGAATACTCTGGTGGTTTTTCAGTTTGTGTTTGTTTTGTTTTTTAGTTTTGAAAAGACCCAAGCTCTGACTTTTTAATTTTTTTAATTCAAAAGGAAGCAGTTTGATACATTAGAAGCATTGTCTTTGGAGTCCAGGAGACCTGAGTTTGGAGTTGCACTTTGTGACCTCAAACTTCTTGCTCTTTCCGAGGTTCAGTTTGCTGCCTGTAAAATAGGAATAATAGTATATCATAGGGTTGTTACATGGATTAAATAAGAATACTTCGTATAAGGTGTGTGGCACAAGGCTTTGCCCATAGCAAGGGGCTTGCTATTCTTCTTGTATTAACAAAGCTGTCCAGGTATTTCTTCCCATTAGTAATTTTCATAAAATACATATTAAACTCTGTAATTTAATATGATTTAAAACTTTTAATAAACATGTCTAGAGTTTAAGATTTAAGACTTTAAAAAGAGTTCACACAGGACTGGTTTCTCTGTGATTAAGTAGTGGGCAGTCATAAGATTTTTATTTTATGACATGTTTAGGAGAAAGTACTGAATGAAGCTTGTAATAGTAACAGCCCCTTTAATGAGAGGACCAGATAGAGAAGTCATTTTCAGTGCTGTCTGGGAAAAGGGTGGATTTCCTGTGGCATCATAACAGTTCTGAGTAAAGGACCTCAAAGAATCCCTGAATTAAAGGAGCTTGGAAACTAAAAAATGCAAGATTTCCCCCACGCCACCCCCCCATAAATTGATCTATTGCATCCTAATGATATTAAGTAGAAGTTGATTTTTCAGAGGAAAGAAATACTTGAGAGAATTGAATTGTCTGTCAGACTTGCATATTTCTCTTTGGAGAAACTGAAACCTGTTTGTTCTGTAAAAGCAGTTATTTGTGTCTAGATTTGCTCTCTTGGAAACCATAATTAACCCTTGAGGGGTAAATAGTTTTCTGTCCCCTAAATGGCTTTGATTGATTATTTTTTAAAGATTCATTTTCCCATATAATCTCTCAGAGGCCGGGGATCAGATAGCCTGCAAAGTATGTACCACACTATGTAGCTAGGCTCAAAATTAATATTTTCATCTTTATTTTAAAGATTTTTTTATAAAAGTAATGTAAGCTTATTATAGATCCTTTGGAAAGTACAGAAAAATGGAAGAGAAACCATACACAGCTCCACCATCTAAAAATCATCATCATCACAATCTTGGTGCATTTCCTTCTGGATGTTTCTCTGTACAGAGCACCATGGTGGATAGTCATGATTGAATATATATGTAGGGTCTTCAAGGATCTTCTCATGAGGCCAGGTGCTATTGGACAGAAACTGGTGGTAGCCAGGCAAAGTGTGTGGGCCTGCTTATAAGGATGAGAGGATCACAGAGAGAGCAGACTGCCCTCGGATCCCTCAGCCCTGTGGGACGTGTGGTTTTCCTCAAGTGGGAAAAGATTGTAAAGGGAAGGTGGTGGTTGTAGGCGAACTCAAAAGAGATCTTCAGATTGTCCCCATGGTAAGTAACAAGGGCCAAAAAAAAAAAAAAAACACCAGACTTTTGCTCTGCTCTGATATTTCTGTATTCAGGAAGAAATCATTAGTTTCAGTAAGTTCAGGTTTTGAAGGTAACTTCTTCCTCTTGAACATTTCCCAGTAGGGATTATATTATTGTCATTAACTTGAAATGTGGAGGGGGAGACATAAACATGAGACAATTGAGAATTGTTAGCACATAACAAATTTTTACAGCATCTATCCCTGACCTGAATCATTACTATTTTCTTTTGAGTTAAATCTTTTTTTATAGATGCTTTCTAGTCTGTCTTATGCATCTCTGACTTTTCTCATGCTGAGTCATACTTTGTTCTGTTTCTTAAATATAAATATATATCCGACATCACCGACTCAGTGGACATGAGTTTAAGCAAACCCCCGGAGACGGTGAAGTACAGGCAAGCCCAGAGTGCTGCAGTCCATGGGGTCACAAAAATCAGACATGACTTAGCAACTGAACAACAATGTATACATATGTATGTATCTCCATTATTGGACAAAGACTGGAAGAGTGGATATGGCATTGGAAATGTGCAATATATCCAGAGATCACTTGTGTTGAGAGATGATTTCATTGTAATCCTTCCTGATTGAACCTCTCAAACCTTTGATTCTCATCTGCAATGTGAATGTTTTATTCCTTTTCCCTTGGCTGTGTCTCCATCTGCATGCAGTCCTCAGGTGGACTTCTTTACTAAAGAGAAGAGCATAATATTCTTCAAGTTTGTCTAGCTCTTTGACATTTAAACAAGCTAGAGAGATGCATAAATTTAGCAAAGGATTGGGGCCAAAGTGATGGCTGAACTGGCATCATTTCACATTTTTCATGCTGTATATTTATAGCAATAAATTTCAAGCAAGGAAATAGATTGCATGGAGTATGCTGTATTAGGAAGGAAGTTTGTATACTTTTGTGGCTTATTAGTATCTTAGTATAACCTTCTTCCCACTTCGCTGGTTGAGTGAACTGAAACGGATAAGTTCAGGGGCTTTTTGGTTGTTATTCATGTGTCTGGCTGGTTAAAGGGTAAGTTTTTTTTTTTTATTAAAAAAAAAAAAAACTAAACTGAGCTCCCAGAATTATTACTTGGTTGTTGTGGCTTTCCTTCTCTCTCATTCTAAAGTCTCTCATTCTAAAAGACTGAAGATACCCTCTCATGACCGCTGCCCTCGTAGCTGCTAAGTTCTAGAGCTCTGTGGTGAAATGCATATGTTAACTTAAAAAAACAAACAGTACCCCCAAAACAAACAGTGCCCAATTTTTTAATGAGGAGATAACAATAGTACAATAAAATTGTATTTCCCAGTCAATGAAATCTTATAATCAAAAATACTGAGAAAATTTTGCTTCCATGATTGTCTTGCTTTTTGAATCAGTGGTGGGTTATAGTTCAGAAAAGAATTGCCCAAATGTTATTTATTTAATATATAAATATATAATTTATATATTTAATTATATAAATTATATATATAGTTTATAACTATAATATATAAATGATGATGATGATAAGGATAAATAACAACACCTTATTTTTTAAAAAAAGATAGATACTAGCCTAAATGCTTTCATGAATTATCTCATTTAGTTGTATCAACAAACTTTTAAGTCATAATATTATCATTCTCATTTTATAAATGAAGAAAACCAGTTTTTTGAGAGCTTGAGTAACTTCCTTTAGAATATAGATCTTAAATATCTAGAGTAAATAAATGATAACAGAAAATATTCCCTTCCACTAAATATGCTTTCTCCCACATAGTCCAAAACTCTAGAGAGTTTTGGAATAGGGGCTTGTTTTTTCTAAAAAAAGAGAAAACCTTGGTAGACATTTTAGTCTTCATTAATCATACAGGGTTATGATGTGAATTTGAGTGAGCAAAGAACTTGTTGGATTTGTAGCTGTAGGGTAATAGGGTTGTTGGTGGAAGATTTAAAGGAGGGGTGATGGTGAATAAAGTTTGTTTTTACAAAAGGCACAAGCAAGCAAACTGACTCTCTGTGCTCAAGGTCATAGGATTGGAGCAGAACATCAAAAACATATGCCATCTACTGCGAAAATTTCACCTTTTACCCCAATAAAACTTTTCTCATATGTCACCTTTGAGACACATACCAGAGCTTATTGTTCTATAGAGCTTCCAAATAAAGTGCATTTATTTCGAGGACAGAAAATATAAATTTGAAAAAGTATTTTAGATTTAGAAAGCATGACTTTTGAATTCTAAGTATTTATTATCCAGTGGGGACTGTGAGCCCCGAATTATCTTCATCTTTACATCTAGAGTGCCTGGGAGTCTGACAGGGAACATCATAAAGAGTCCATAAAGTTTTTTAAATACATGAATGAGTGAAGAAATGAATGAACAAAGTTATAGAGTTTTCTCCTATCATCTGCTAAACGTCTGCCTATCATTTTAAAGACCCTCCTTTTAAAAACATTAAAAAGAGGATATGTAACCTAGTTTTATTAATAATATTTAGTATTCATTCATATATAATTGGACTGACTGATAAAAGAGAACTTTGTAGTTTGGTTCATAAAAGAAAATTCACAATTGAGTGGCGTGGGGACCACACCTTCAGACACAGACACTCCATTCAGACTTGCAGACCCCCACCCTGCTCAGTGTCTGGGCTGCAGCCCAGACTGAGGTTGGACCGCGGGAAGAAGGAAGCCCTGTGGTTAAACCACTTGGGATGATCGAAAGTCGACCATACTTATTTTCAATTTGGCAGCCGCATTAGCTTTTTCCTCCAGTGTGCAGTTTTCCCTGGCTGTTTCACTCTGTGGGCTGCTCACCATTGGTGATCTGGCAGAGGCATCTGAGGAGGCTCACCATGGCTCCCTCCTGACAGTTCCTTGGGCTGTTCCAGTGCTTTCCCTGACTCGGCCATGCTCTCTGGTCTCAGGGAGTTAATCAGTTGCAGTGAGTGCAAAAGAAGTAAAAAGAAAGACAGGAAACTGTGACCTGAGGATGATGATAATGGAATGTTAAATTTAACATGACCTGAGTTGTAAATATTTACAGCATGTGAAAATGTTCCTGGCTCCTTCTACTGTTTACATGCTTTGATTCAGATCCTTAGAAATTTCTGGTGGGCCTTTGATATTTGAGCCCATCAATGTATCTGTCTTGATACTCCAGATTTGAATACCATCTTAGTTAGAGGCATGGTGTGGTGGTTATGATGTGTGAGTGTGTGAGTCTCTCAGTGTCCAGGAGAGGAAGGTTGTGAAGATGCCTTTTCTTGTGGGACAGACCTGCATCTCCCGGGATGAGCTAGTGTATGTAAGTGTGTTCGTTTTCTTTTTCCTGTTTCTTTCAACCTATGTCTTTTTCTTTCCCATTTTCATCTCAAGTTGATACTATGTTATCTGCACTAATACCTGGGTATAGTTTCCTACCCGCATTGAACCTCAGTTAGAAGAACCTCAGGCCTTAATGATCTTAATTTTAACCGATTTCCCTGGATAAAATGCTCC
Organism: Bos indicus; assembly: GCF_029378745.1. NCBI lineage: Eukaryota > Metazoa > Chordata > Mammalia > Artiodactyla > Bovidae > Bos > Bos indicus. The sequence goes on along the minus strand of NC_091762.1, from coordinate 84,717,702 downwards.
TGATATCAAATAACTATACGTTGAATATTTATTATTGCTTGAAAGCAGTGTCTTGGAAAGGATGTCAGGGGTTTCCTAAAGGAGTAGTAAAATTCCGTTTTCCCTGTAGCGTTTACCAGCTGCCTTGCAATTTGGGTAGCCTGAAATATGGTCATAGTGCACGTTACCCAACTTTTCCTGGCAGCTCCTGCTCTCTCATGCTTCACGCAGATGATATCCCATCCCCCTGCCAACAGGGACATGTCGGGACCTGGTCGTATCTTCATGACTCTAGCAGGGAAGGGTGGATGCCAGGAAAATAAGAATCAAGCTAGTAACCTACCTGACTTAAAGAAAGTACCACTGCATTTTGTTGGAAGTATGGGAGTTTGGAGGTGTCCCCCAAACAAACCTAAATCTTTAGGTGGTCAACCATGATTGAGTTGCTGTTTTCTTAAAGGTGTATGGAGGGTATCATTTCATGACTCCCCTAGGCCTGAATGGACGGATGATTAAAATACATAAATTCATGGATCATATCAGAGAGAAAGGATTCTAATTTGTGGTCAGAATGGGTCTACTCTTGTGTACTGCTAGAGTTTATCAGGATATTCCTTGCTGAAATTTGCTTGTCCAGTTTGGATTGAACCACTTAAATTTAACAAACTTTAGCCTTGCAAGAAAAAAACAGAAAATCCTAGAAAGTAAGAGTTTGCTATTATCTTGTGTAGGATTTCAATAATGGGAATCAGGATGAAAAAACCAGTGTTGGCTGATGAAAGTTAAAAGTTGGGCTCATAATAAATTGTATTTGCATTTCAGTTAACAGCTTGAAAACGGCCCTACATTTATTACTTTATTTGAGCTTTGTCATTGTTCCCTGAGGGAAAATATCTATTATTATTATCAACATCACCTTCCATTTTACAAATTATAAAATGGAGGCTCTGAGAATTTAAGAGATTTTCCCTAAATTACTTAATTGACATGCCAATGCAGGAGACATATGAGATGCAGGTTTGATCCCTGGGATGGGAAGATCCCCTGGAAGAGGGCATGGCAACCCATTCCAGTATTTCTTGCCCATGGAAAGAGGAGCCTGGTGGGCTACAGTCCATAAGGTTGTAAAGAGTTGGACACGACTGAGGCGACTTAGCACGTGTGCACATACTGTAGCTAAGTCTAACTTTCTGAGGACTTCTCTGTCTTTTATTATCTCATAGTTGGCATTCTAACAGAAATAAAGTTGTTTTATAAATGCATATTTTATAATGCTGCTATAGCCAATATAGGAAATGGCATTGAAGTTACATACTTTGCCTGCTAAAATCAGCACAATTTGTGAAACAGGCCTTACCTCTCATAAACTCCCTTAGCTCCTGCACATTTTACTACTATATTGTTATAATGAAGTTTGCAAAGCACTGCAAAGACTGAGATGCACTTTTCCCGTCCCCACACCAGACAGTGCTATGACACACCTGGAGACTTTAACAGACGATGTGGGCCTACGGTGAAGTGCTTGTTAAAATTTAGGTCGTTCTTCATGAATATACTTCTTTTTTTAAAAGATGTAATTTTATTTTTATTTACTTATTTGTTTTCGGCCAAGCCTCTGCATGGCACTGTGGGATCTTAGTTCCCCAACCAGGGATGGAACTTGTGCCCCCTGCAGTGGAAGCGCGGCTTCTTATCCACTGGGCCACCAGGGAAGTCCCCATGAATATATTTCTTTTTAAAATTGAAAAAAACTGTATCTCAGAATTTGTATCATTGCTTTAAAATGTGTTTCTAATGAATAGAATTAAAATTACATTTTATGGATTCTTCAACATTGATAAACTGTTAAAAATGATTATACTGTAATTTGAGGTATAAAATCTTTTATATCACTTAAGTGAATAATTCATTATATGTAACACAGCTGGAAAATTCTGTCCATGCAGTTACTGATTGTGTAGTGCTATCAGTTTTTGATAAACATGTTCCACGTTTCTCTATTTTACACACATAAGCATTAAATTCACCCACTGTTTGAAGACAAGAGATTGTCACTTTTTAGGAGTTGGCATCAATAGATACATCTGGAACTAGGTAAGAAATTAAAAGACCAGAGAAAAAATCAGACTAACCCCATTGGTAAAAATTGAGTTCCTCAGGAGCTGACCAATATAAGGTCTTTTCCAGATATGACTACTGACTATAAAAGGCTTTTAAAGTACACATCATCATTATTGTAGAAATGTAACTTATTCAAGTGGGTGAGATAAATCAGCTCCTCATCTGTCAAGCTGCAGCTGAACAAGGATGATAGTATCTGACCTGTAGATGACTTTTCTTATTGCCTGTGCAAATCAGGTCACTACGAAATCACTGTTTATTAACTTTTTTCAGTAACATGATGGTCTAAGTATTTCAAGACTTGTTTATCCCTCTTCCACATGACATGGAATCAGATCCTGCCCTCTGCTCTGCTAAGGTTTTTCTGACTGAAACAGGTAAATTGAACAAGAGCCCATGAGAATGCAAACTTCTGTACATGTGGTCATTACTCATGTACCTTGCTTTGGTTAAATAAACCCTTGATGTCCTTGATGGTTTGTTTGCCAAGAACTTGATAATCCCCTCCCAATTGCTGCTATCAAATGCAAGCAAGGAGAAATATGAATGGTTATGAACTTTCATGATGCTGGTATATGCACACAGTGATATTTGGCACAGTTAAACCTTGCTTAGTAGCTTCCTGGTTCATTTTCTTTTCATTCCATCAGAGAGTTTGGGCCTTTGTGGACCATCACTGTACGCAGTTCATAGTGATATATAGTTCACATTTCTCGAAGGGCTATGAGGTTTAAGCAATAATCTAGTGCCATCATCATCTGATCTATTCCTGGAAGGTGCATCTTCAAAAGCTTTTGACTTTTTTTGGATGCCCAGTGTAGTACCTTGGGTTCCACTTTTTTGCCTGCCACCCCCACAAGCCCTAAATTTTACACACACACACACACACACACACACACACACACAATATTAAGCTAAGTACAAGACTTTCAAAGAAAGGCATCTCTTTCTTGTTATGGCAGGTAGTGTCATGGTGAAACATAAAAGTTGTCCCAATTGGTTCCTGAAACTTGGAAAAGTTTCACTGTTTCAGCTGAACTGAATCATCATCTTAGTTTTGTAAAGCTGATCAATTCAACAAGACAAGACTGATTGCTCAGGCAGATTAACTGCCCCTGAGACAAGTGTTCAGAATAATTCTTGTATGATCTTCAGTATTGGTGTGTAGCAATAATCTTTACTGTCCTATTTTGTTTAATTGTCTGTGTAGATATTCTCTAGAAAGGAGGTTGATTAAACTTTGACATAACTTGAATCCATTGTATGAACTATATTAACATACATAATTATGCCTGGAAGAGAACTGTACATAATTTAAAAATTTATGGTTAAGAGATCTATACAATTTTTTCTCTGTAGCTTTCCTTTAGCTGTGTGTTAGGAGGTATTCAGGAATATGAGTTTAGGTTAATAACCCATGACAGAGCTAAAGTCAGGAAGAGGTGGTCCCAGAGGACCCGAGTTAGCTCTTGTTGGGAAAAAGTCAAAATTGGGAAATAGGACTTCGGAGGCATAGGTCAAAGGAGGATATGAAATATTTGCCCCACAGCCCCTACATGAATAACCTTTATTTTGGAGAGGAAAGGTTTCTCAGACTTACTCAATGAGGATTAAAATGAGAATAAACATATATTCCCTATATTCTCTCTCTCTCTCAGTGGTCTATAAATTCATAAATGAAACCATAAAGACTTAAATCTAACATTGTATTCAGTCTGAGCTCTTCCACTTAAGCAGTTTGGGACTTCAGGCATGTTGCTATTCATCTGTGAGCTTCATTTTCTTCGCCTCTACAGAGGGTATTGACAGCGGTTATATTGTGGCATTGTTATGAAGAAAAAATGAGGTAATATTAAAAAGTGTTTAAGGCACAGATACTGGCACATTGAAGATACTTAGTAAATGTGGATTTCCTTCTTGTTCAGCAAAAGCTTAAGGAGGAAAGCTGGTGGTGGGAATGTACGTGTTTCATTATTTCACTAGAGTTTGCCGAACATATTTACCTCATTAATGCTGAGTAATTAAAACAGAGACTCATATCTAAATGTGAACACAGAGATATTTTATAACTGAGCTATCACTCCATTTTTGTAATGCAGTGTGGACTCTTTCTTTACCTCTGTGTCTCTGAAAATCTTATAATTTTGAAATATAAGTTCTTCTGGGAGTCTTCTGATTGAAATGTTGTTATTGTTGTTGTTCAGTCATCAGTCATGTCTGACTCTTTGTGACTCCATGGACTGCAGCACACCAAGCTTACCTGTCCTTCACCATCTCCCTGAGCTTGCTCAAACTCATGTCCATTGAGTCAGTGATGCCATCCAACCATCTCGTCATCTGCCATCCCCTTCCCCTCCTGCCTTCAATCTTTCCTGGCATCAGGGTCATTTCTAATGAGTCAGCTCTTTGCATCAGTTGGCCAAAGTATAGGAACTTCAGCTTCAGCATCAGTCCTTCCAGTGAATATTCAGGACTGATTTCCTTTAGGATGGACTGGCTTGATCTCTTTGCAGTCCAGGGTACTCTCAAGAGTCTTCTCCAACACCACAGTTCAAAAGCATCAATTCTTTGGCACTCTGACTGAAACGGGCATTCTTCAGCTCCATTCATATCCTGGCTTTATAAGATAACTGAGAACTCCCTGAACTGACAACGTGGTGTATGTTTGTGAGCTTATATGTTTTCTTGGGAAGCCAGTGTGTGGCTTTCATCATTTCCAAAGAGTTAGGGAACCCACAATATTTAATACTGATCATCATGATGACTTTCTGCTTACATTTTTTGGCCTGAGAATATAAATTTTGCTATTGATGTATGTTAAAGACTTGTATACTGGGCTAAGCTTGTTAAATGTTTTATCACGATGGAACCTGGGCCTTTATGAGCCTAGGTCCATAGAGATATTTTCAAGCACTCAGGAATAGAAAGTCCAGGCACAGTTTGCCCTAGCCTAGCAGAATACCAGAACCAGGGATGGACAATTCACTCAGCTGTTTACTTTGTACATAGTTTTCCCTAAAATGTGAAAATTGTGATTTAATAATAGTACTGTGTTTCTACACCATGTACTAAAGGTATGAGAGGTTTTTTTAAAAGCATTGAAAAGGGTGACATTAAGATGATCATCTTACAAATCATGGTGTGTGGAATACACCTTAGACCATGAACCTCAGTTTTGGGGGATTTTATTTATTTTCTATGTATGTATGAAAAGTCTATATTTGCCAGAAAGATTAGCTCCATCTATTCCTCATTCCCTCTATGGGACTGGGGAGGGGGAAAAATTTATGGAAGATTCAGATTGGTTAAAAAACCCACAGCAGGAAGCCTTTTGTCTTACTAAAATATCCTGGTTACAGGGCTTCCCTGGTGACTCAGCAGATAAAGAATCCACCTGCCGTGCAGGAGCCATGGGTTGGATCCCTGGGTCAGGAAGATCCCCTGGAGGAGGAAATGGAAACCCACTCCAGTATTCTTGCCTGGAGAATCCCATGGACAGAGGAACCTGGTGGGCTGCAGTCCATGAGGTTGCAAAGAGCTGAACATGACTGAAGTGATTTAGCATGCATGCATTCCAGTTAACAGCTGGGAAAATTAGGGATAACCCATTTGCCAGATAGCTGGACATTGGCCAGTTTGAGGAAATCTTCAATACAGGATCTTAGCAAATTCTTAGTTTGTTGTTGAATTGACCCATTATGATATAGACATATCTTGAAATGATCAAAACTTGTGAGTTATAAGTAAGGTTGTATTTTCCTCGATGAGAATTAATTGTTGTGCAGCCTTACTGGACATGTCCCGATGTAGCCCTTTTGTACCTGAAGTTTGTTCATGTCTATTGGGTTTTAAGCATTGTTAATAATATAGTCAGAGCAACACTGAAGAGTTAGTTTTAGTGGTGTTTGCCAGCTCAACCAGCTGATTACTTTGTTCTGAGCATAGTTCGTATACCTGGTAGAGTTCTCTCATCTCTTATGCAATTCTTGTAGTTCCTGTAGACTTGCCTTCCAACTTGATTCATTCACTTTATCCACCCAGTGTATAAGTATTGAACAACTGTTATGTGGAATACACTGTTCTGTGCTCCAAGAATTAGTTCATTGCTTTAAGAGTACACACTTGGGTACTGTTTTGGAGAATTTTAGCTATGTTTTAACCCAGAGGAATAAATGAGAGAGAACAAGGAAATTCAGTAATTTTGTCAGTGTTCCAATATCAAAAATGATTCATATCAAATAGAAACACACACCTGGGTATTCTTTTTGCTGGCCACGTGACCCTCTACAGTTTTATGTCCAGCACTATGTAAGCAACAAAAGTGTTCGCGATAGAATTGCTCTTTTTCTATAGCCATCTTCAGAAGAGTTTTCAAAGGATTTGAATTTTTAGGGGATTTAGAAGGATTTTGCCTCATTTGGGCTGGAATTTTTGTGTCTCCATTGAAACCTGGAACCCAAACCAGACAGGTTGGGGTTCTCTTTCATTTAGAATGTCAGAGAACATCAAAGTGAAAAAGCCTATTTTGTTCTAGTACTTCATATTCATTATATTTTGTTTGTTTTAAATTTCTACTGAATATTACTGACTTCTCTTGCTTCTAATAAACTCTGTTTCAAATAAGTTACTTAGAAAAACATTGGGAGAAGATAAACCTGAGTGTAATGATCATGAACTTTTCAACTAGGAGTGTTAACTAAATTGTGAATCTTTTGGCAAGGTCACACAATCTTTTTCATTCCTGGTCTACCTCTTGACAGTTTTTAAATTTTAAGAGTTTTCCTTCTACCTAGTTTTTCTGTAAAGAGTTTCATGGTAGTAATATAATAGCAGTCTGTATGTACTGTTTTTCTGAACTTTTCTTTTTTGTAGCATTTGGGAATTTAGCAGAGTTTTAGCAAGTAATGATTACCACTACCACACCAAAAAATTGCTAACATTTCTAAAATACACTCACTATGAAGATTGAATTTCATAGGAGTTATGTAAATGCCTAGAACACAAGTGTTTTGTGTCATAACATTTTTTAAAAAAGAAGAGACACTTACTTCTGTTTATCATTATAAAATTTATATGCCATCATTGTAATTTGCATTAGACACCCTGGTAAAAAGAAGAAAACAAAATTATCTAGGGGGAAAAATCACCTAGGGAAATCCATTTAATATTTTGCCATTTGGGGAGGTAAGCTTTTGAATATATTTATGTATTTTTAAAACCTTTTTAAAAATGTAGTGCATTATCACACTTTTTAGTGCATATCACCTTTTCTGTCATTATATACTCTCCTTCAGCATTGTTTTAAAGAAGACTAACTTATATGAATGAACCATTATTTGTGAAATCACTTCTGCATTGGATACTGAGTTTGGGTGCAAGCTTTTGCTATTATAATTAATATGGTGATTAATATCCATATAGCACAATCATGATTGTGTATTTAGATTTCTTTTTAAAAAGCAATATTGTGATTTTAAAACATTTTTAGACAAAACTAAGTGATATGGAATTGTTTAATTCCTTCCTTGTATGCTTTCTTGTTTGTACACTTCATAAAAGAACTAGTTTTCAAACTGCTAACCTCAATTATTTAAAAACTGCTTTTAAACATTTGTTAGCTATATAGTTTTGACATGTTACTTAAGTAATCTAGTTATTAAACTTACAAGTTATCTTATGTTTAAGGAAATACCAATTATCTCACATTGTTTTCACTAACAGAACAGTGTATGATAGCTTCCATTTGGGGGTTGCCTGTAAACTAGAGCATATTCCATTGGCATTTTCCACCAATAATTTGGGAGCATGTTTTATGCCACTGTCTCCCTGGAGATGGTAAGTGAAGAATTTCTTGGATCTTAAGGAAGAAGAGGGATTACAAAATCCACAGTATTAATGTTTATATTTTTTTAAATAACCTTTTACTTCCTGGGGTTTTAACTTGTGTGTGTCTGTGTGTGTGTGTTCCTCTGTATTCATCATAGAATATCTCAAATACCATTGGAATACTTTACCCAGTCCCCTCCAATTTGTGGGTTTGCGGGCTGGTCCAGCAGCAGGCTTTGGAGAAGTTACTTGCTACCTTATTATAACATACTTAAACTCAATAGCAATTCAGGCCTTACTGGGTATTTACCTAATTTATTGTGGCAATGCGGTATTTAGACCACTGATTAAGTGAAGTCTGTCAGTATAGTTAAAAGAAATTAGAGACACTATCATTGCTAAATCACTTTACAATTCAAAGAAGAATTGTAAACATATGAATCCATTTAATTATAATAGTGCCAATTATAAGAGAAATTGTAACACTGAGAACAGTGGCTTTTATGTAATCATAATAATGGCATGTATTTATCTTGGTTTGGCAAGTTAGGCCTTTCTTTAATACTTGGCTTTGCCTAAATAGAATGTGGTTTGCTGAAACCCACAATAACCCCACACCCTCCAATTTGTTATTGCAGAAAATACTGAACAATAATCATGTGGTATGAATGATTAATGTATGCATGGGTTAGTAAGTATCTTTGAGGTTTAAAAAGTGTTTTTATTTACATTCTTCTGTTGGCTGAAGGTATAAAACAAATAAATACAAGTCCACATGTGTTACATATTCCCATTCCTTTTCATACGAGTGTTTGCAGCGTGTGCACAATCATAGCCTTTTCATTGTTTTCTGTGCTTTTTATTTTTGTTTATCTCACGCATATCCTTTAGTAATATTTTAACTGCAGTGTTTGATATGTAATCCAGTTTTAAATTTGCGAAGTGCTTTGAATTTAGCTTTATCCTAAATATAGAAATAATCAGTTTAGTAATATTTGAAGATTGGCAAATTTAATTTATAATGTGTTCAAAATAATACCTATTAGAGTCACACGTATTTCTAGAATGTAAAAAGATTACTCATATTTTCTGTTTAATAAGATTACTATTATCATGGAGGAAGAGGTACTATCTGGTGGTATAAACAAAATTACTGTGGAGTTGGAACATTTCTGTACTTTAATCTCAGGGCTTTTATTTATTTCTACTTCCTGCCTTTAGAAGGATAATTTGCAGCAGTTCCACACGGTGCATTTGTAGATGTGGAAGGAAATCCTACTTTCCTAAGCAGAGAAAGAAGGAATTTAAGTTTAATGAGGGCTCTAATAAAAAGAAAAAACTTTTAAAAATTCAGATAGATCTTTATTTTAAGAATAAATAGACCTTCAGTGAACACGTAGAATTCTTTGTAAAACCTATACATTATAAAGAACATTAGAAATCCAAACTGTTGAGTTATTGGTAAGTAAGGCACAGCCCAGAGAGTAAAGCTAAACATATAGTAGATTTTAAAACTTGACATCTGGAAGGGGTTAATATTTTTATTATATGAAATTTGATATAAAATTGTGGGCAACCCATGACACGGTTTGGAATACTTGATTATTCTTTTCTCAGTAAATAAGAGTGGCATACAGTTAATTTCAGCACTGTAATTGAGCAGTGCATTCTGGGAAGTCAAAAAGCACTGTAAGATGAGGAAATGTTTTAGGGACTAATCATGAGAAGAAAGGAGCCTTTCATAGCCCGTATGATGCTGTTGTCAGAGCTAAAGGCAGATAATGATTCGGTAATAATGGCACATTGTGAATATTTAAGCTGAAAAGATTTGGGCAAAATGAACAGACATTGTTGGTTTGTTAAAACTGAACAGTTGGTCCCTGGGCTTCAAAAGCGCTCTGAACTCAGTACAACATTTTTATTCGAAATTTTTCCTAAAACAAGACACTTTTTTGAAAGTTATATCAAACACTACCAGTATAAGACATTTTAAAATGATTTACTTGTTTAATTTTTACTGTAGAAATTGATAGTATGGGCTGTTTCGTGTTACTGAGAAGTTTAAAAGTTTTGTGTTTCTTCTATGTCTTCTAAACTTCTCTGGCAGAAGCAGTGCCTTCAAAGAACATTCTGATAGCAATGATGTAAAATATTGGATATAAAACCAAGAGTGTCAGATTGCAAAGAAAGTGAAGTGATGTGCATTTTGTTTCTAAGGTTTCTAATACACCCCTAAGAGTCTTGCAGCTGGATTTCTATGTACCTTGTCTTTGCTTCTCATTAGTATGTTTTCAACCTGTTTGTTTGCATTCTGGAAACATCTGTTAAATGCAAATTTATATAGCTCTAGTTACCCATTTTTGGGGTGAATGTTACCAGAATCTTAAGATTTGAGTCCTCATCGCCTTCCTTTAGCTTAGAACGGGAAGAGAACTGTACCCTGAGCCAAGAGCAGTATATTTCAAAACTTACACACTAATGGTGTGTTTTTAGAGTTGGTAGCACATCTGGGAAAGAGCTAGATTCTGTTTTGCTAAAGTGTAGGTAAACACACCAGTACCTATACTTTAACAAGCATTATGGAAAACCTTAGTGAAATGATGCTTTTTAAATTTTTAAAAAATCTGATTCGACTAGAAAAGAATACTTTTTAGTGTAAGTTTTAGGGTAAAATTCAACCTTTATGCGTGTAAGATATGTATATCTCCAGTGAGCTCTCATTTATTATATGTATGTTACAATGACATAAATAATTCCAAGTCTGGTATTTCTTTTATAAATATACTTTTCATGTGCAGTTTTACACAAAGACTGAAATGAAACAGATTTCTGAGGCTATACAAATGTTTTTTGTTGAGTAAAAAAGATTACTTATTAAAATGGCTTCACAATTTAAACCAAAATAACTTTTTTTTTTTGGTTTATTCTCTGAGATTGTTTGAAGGGAAAAAAATGTTGCCGTATGTTTACACTAACATTCATTTTTACCCATATGCTTTAAATCTGTGTATTTATTTAACCAAATATTGTTTATTTTTAGAACTGTTTAATTTTTCTTTTTAACTGGAATTTTTAAACAGCAGCTCTTTTAAAATTAAGTTAAATAAAATTACACCATTTCAAGGACATTTTCTTCAGGATTTTGAACTAAGAAATAAGTCCTTTATAACCATTAGGTGAGACTAGTCTTTGGGCAGGAAATAGGCAGAGTCCAAAAGCAAAAATAAAGCAGAACAAATGTTTACCAGGAAAATTTACTGTAACCCAAGCAGATTCTTGTATCACTTTTCTAAAGTAGCTTTCATGAAGGGTGCTCCATGCAACTATGAGCTGAAGAGCCTTTCCTTGTACTTCTGCAGAGAAGCATAATTTGAATTTTGACAGTCTACCTGTACAGATTTACATTTTTTTCAAGTTTGAGAGGCGAGAATTGAAAATATAAAATGAGATTGTTATTTACTTAGAAGCTCCCTAAAATTTAACTTAAGATAAACATATCAAATTATATTTTGAAAAAAAAAAAAGTTTCTGTAATCACTTTTTGACTTTTTCTTAGATTCCATGTAATTCCAGAATTGTTTGGTCTAATTTTTTTTTTGGTCTGAAAGTATGGATTTCTCATTTCTCAGTAATTTTCTTTAAAATAATAGTTATTATCCCCTACTCCATCCTCTGTATTTCTGTTTGTTCAGATTAGCATTCTTTTATCAGACAACTTTGGCCATACTCAAGGGAATCAAGGCTGCTAAACTTTCTTAACATTTACCTTAAGGTTTTCTGAGGATATCATCTAAACCTTCATCAGAGGAACCTTCCAGGAAAATTAAATTTTGTTATAAATAATTTAAAGCCCATAATCAGAAATCACCCTGTTTGAAAACCGGCCTCTCCACTTACAAATTACCAGATGACTCTTGCCTAATATGAAGAGAAATGCTTGAGGTAGAACTTTTGTGGAGATGAAGAGAGATTTTTTTTTTTTTTTTTTACCACTAATAGAATTATATTTTATTTACTGAGGAATAGAACAATAAGGTCAGACAATGTGCTTAACATAGGATAATTATTAAAGAATTTCAGTTTGTTTTAAAAAATATTTTTGTTAATTTATTGTCTTGGATTCAGCTATTCAATTTAATTGTAAACAGTTTTACTTAAATCTAACAGCTCCGGGAGCTCAGCAGTGAAGAATCTGCCTGCAATGTAACAGACTCGGTTTGATCTCTGTGTTGGGAAGATCCCCTGGTGAAGGAAATGGCAACCCATTCTAATATTCTTGGCCTGGGAAATCCCATGGACAGAGAAGCCTGGCGGGCTACAGTTGGTGGGATCGCAACCGAGTCAGACACGACTTAGCAACTAAACAGCAAACATTTTACTGTTTATACTGTTTTATATTAGCCAAAATACGTGTTTCAATATTTGCATCTTACACTCCATGGAAATAGGGTTTTGGGTTTTTATTGTGAAATATGTTTAAAATATAAATGCATACGATTGTCTCTCTTGAAGAGTCATGATATACATTATTCAAGAGTCTGAGAACTTTTAGCAGTTCCCAGATTTGTCAGTGGAATTGTTTTTTGTTTTTAACTCCTGTGAATCCCCCCAAAATACTTTGCAAAATTATGCCCTGAGTCTTTTTTTTTTTTTTTAAACTCTTTTAAAGTGAAGAAATTTAGGATTTTTGGTTCCTTTTAAAGGTGTAAAAATCATCTTTCTGCTCGAGGGGAGTCCTTAAAAATGAATATGTTCTGGTCTCCATTTGGATACCAAGTGCCTCTTGGAGGGGGACTTTATCTCAAGCAATGCTGCTTGATTTGGCTATCCACTCCCGTGGCCCCCATCCATCCAGTCCATTGCAATTTACTTTAAGTACTTCAAACTGTGTCCTTGGAAGACAGATTTGCCTGGAGCCATTCCAAGTTGGCAAAGGGATGTTCTAATAAAGCTCTAAGTGGTACTACTTGCTGATCAAGAGGAGAGGGGAAGGCTGGTGACAACGTGATGCTACAAAGGTCATTTCATATGAATCTAAAGTCCATTTTTAAAAGGTCTCCTTTCTTTTCATCCCATAATTTTCTGCACTGCAAAGATTCGTTAGTGAGGCTCTCTTTTATTATGTTATGCCTACCAAGAAACAGACTTCTAAAAAGTACTAATTTTCAAGATTCCTGACATAGGAATCCATTGTACACTTCTGCTTTAAATTTGTCCCATGCCTCAAAAAATGTTTTATCACTTCCAGTCTTTTTTAGGGGAAAAAGATCCATCAGAAGGAAATTGATTTGAAGATTTTAGCCTAAAACTTAGTAAATATTCAGTGTAAAACCATCATATAAATTTTTATGTACTTGGTATCTTTTTGCCTAGAAAAGAGATGGAACAACTGTGGCAGGAAATTTTATCTTTTATTATCAAAAAAGAAGTTTGCTGTTCTCATCTAGTTGACGTCTTCAGTATTTGCTGAATAAGCATACGTGATTCTTTTTCTATCATAATATGTATCTAAGAGATCTTAGATTTGTTAATATTTGAGCTCTCATTAGTATGAGAGGTGAGTCTGATTTAGTGTTTGAGCTAAAAATCTTAAGAAAAACACATAATACAACACCAACTCTATAATCTTCTTACCAAATAGACTGTAGTAATTCCAGAGGATTTAACACATTTATTAGATAAATGACGTACAGTTTCAGAGACCATAAACATACGTTTAAAAACTGTTGTAAGTGAAACAGGCTCTTGACAATAATTCGTATAATCTAATTAGCTAATGTATCAGTTGTTAATACTTTTTAAGATATCCTGTAAACAAAAATGAAATGTTGGGTACCCAGCAAACATGTATGATAGAAGAAAATCCAACTCCAGCAGGAAAATAGTATTTGTGGAATATGTGATGTGGCACTGTGGTAGCATTACAAGAGATCAGTGACCAGCTGGGGTTAGTAAACCTTTGCATCTTGCTATCGACATTAGGCAGCCACTTGGTAAAGCCTGGAAAGTAACATGTGCCTCAACAGTTAGCACTTAGAGACTGTGTTTTAACAAGTCTGCAGATATGTGTTTACATGATAGACCATACTAACACCTTTTAGTGTTATCTGTCAATCAAGATTTAATACTGTTCCTTGATAAAATGTATCTGGTGTTCATTTCCATTAAGTTATCCTACTTACCTTGTGTTTTTACGTATTCTGTAAGAATTCATGACTGCCTGACCTCTTGGCAGTCTTCTGTAAACTTCACATTAACCCTGCTTCCTAGGGATTGCAGGGGTCATTTTCACCCCTGTGAAACTGAAAGGTCCAAATGATTGAGTCCAAAGACGCTTGAGAAGGGCTCTGCAAAGTCTCGCCCACCTCCAAAAAAAAGAAATGCTTTAGTTTATGCATTTGGCAACCACGGCTCCCATCTTTTTATTTTTATTTTTGGTGAAAGGATTTTACATCAGACAGATATTATTAAAAGATTTTATTTAACACTCAGATGCATTTTGTTCTAAAACGAATGCTTGCTCAAGAGTCTAAGAAGGCTTCATGGGAAGAGCAAAGCAATCTAAGCCATATGTATTGGGCAGGTTGCCAGTTGTTTGCCAATATGCCCAAGCCACCTGGCTGTGCATTCAGCCAAGTATGCCATTCCGACCAGCCAGCTTTAACCTCCCGGCTGCTTTTCAGAGCTTAGGAAACTCCGAAGGCCGGGAGCTGCACTTCATTTCTCCCATGCCAATAGTTCTCACTCAGACAAACGGCACAGCTCCACTGACCGGTAACTCACAGACACCCATTTTGAATGAGCTCTCCTTTTGTTTAAAACACCATTCATTGGTGTTGAACCAGTGCCATAAGATGAGTCTGGAGATAGCAGACTGAAACCTTTACCCATATGCCGTAGACAGACACTTTGACTGACAAGCAGCGTTTTATTCCCAAGTCTGCAGTGATAGGGTTTTATGATTCTGGTTTGCTGAGATTTGGGTTGACTATATTTGCCACTGGTTTCAATTTTTATTTTGGGTGCTTCTAACTTTTAAATGTTTGGAAACGTTTGTTCATTTGGTTTTTCCTTTTTTGTTTAGTTTAGACATTGGTTCTGCTGTTGCGTAATTTATGTATCAAGCCTGATTTCATAATCTTTGGCAATCTAGGTCAGGGATTGTGCAGAACAGACAACTTTAAAATTCTGGTTGGAACCTTGAAGGCTGGTTTGTCCTTTCCCAAAGTCACATTAGGGGAAGTCTTACTACTAAAAGGTAGCATTCTTTCTTTCACCTGATCATAAGAATTATGTAATGTGTCTAATTTCCTTTTTTGCCTTGGCTCCTAAGAAACTCAGAGATAAATTTAATTCTTAGCCTCAGTAGATAGTTCACCCTAGGTTTCTGCCCCTGTAACTTCTCTTCTTAGCCTCTGTTGTTTTGTTCATATCTTTCTTTCATGGCCTTAAATTTGCATTTGTGTGTGTATGTATTTGTGAATTTAATACATAAATGTGAACCATCTCAAATCATTTTGGGAATGTAGGTGTGATAATGGATAAGTAAACATAAATTCAGTGTAGAAACTTTATTCTTAATTAAAATCTTTAAATGAACTTTTCTAGTATCATTGCAGGTGTCTCAGATTAATCATCCCATGTTTTACCTAAAGGGAGCTGTGATGATTTAGGCCTAGAACTTCATTGCTGTAAATTTCTGCATGAGGCTTGGACTGGCTAGTTTATAATTTCCCATCAGTATTGTGGTCTGTACATTCTTCGTGGATGCCATTTCCCTCTTCCTGGCTCAGTGACCACTATCTCTCAGATCTTGAAGATCTGTTTTGGCTTGGCTCCAATTTAATCAGTCTGAATGGATTCTATTGAGTAACTTGACTCATTCACCCTGCTGAAGAGAGTCTGAATACACTATTTCTGAGGGTTTAAAAAAAAACTATTATAAGGTTCTTTTTGACTAGAATTGTCAGTCATTTCAGGAAAAACATGTGATCTGTGTATGTGTGTGCCTGCGTGCATTTGTGTGTGTATGTGTATTTTGGGGGCCCATTTTTCACTCCACTTATAAGACCCATTCAAATTGTAACATTTTGGCCTAAGTCCTAGGACACACTCAACAAAGCCCCGAGAAGGTGGAGCTGCACCAGCTTACAAGATGGATAGACTGAGCTGGGGGAAGTGTCCCAGTGGGCTTTTGCAGTCTGTCAGAGGAGCTGCAGCTGTAACCACCCATCTGTGCATCCTTGGCTTGGGCTGGGCTTCAGTGTTGAACACTTACCCTGAAGAAAGATGTTCAAAAGGAATGGATGATATGGTTCAAATAATAGTGGCCAAAATGTGACAGGGCTAATGCTTGAAGAGAACTATTGTATTCCACAAACTGTAAGATTTAGCCTTTTGGCATTTCTAAAATTGTAAAATTTCTGCAACGTTCATTACATTGCTTGTTTTCCTATATCCTCCTAGGAAGAAATACTGGGCTTTAAGTTTATTTTTTTTATGTGTATGTGTGGATTTTCAGCGTAACCTTAAATCCAAAAGAATCTTGACAGCCACATTCATAGTGTCTTCTCTGATTCATGTTTTTAATCTTATGAGTTAAGCTTTCTGCAGTAGGTAGCCATCTTTCATATCTTAGTTCCTGAGCATTGGTTATCTCCTCATTCATTTTGAAATAAAAATTCTTCTTTTGAGAACATTTGTGAGCAACAAGAAGCTCAATAATTCTGGACAAAGAAAAGACTGTTAATTATTTAAACTTTTATAGGTTTTTTTTATAAGATCTGTAAAAAAATCTTAAAAGGACCCACTAATAACCAAGAATGCAAATATCCCCAAAATAATACAAAAAATTTCCCTCTTTTTGATATAGAAAAATGATTTAGATCATTTATATTTAAGAGATTTATACATATGCTTGATATAGCAGATGAATGCATTTCAACCATGTGATCTAAAATAAGTCATTCATGGGGTGCGAATAAAAAACCAACAAGACTCTTTCTTTTTCTTTTGTTGGATCAAAAATTTCATATGTATATATACTACATATACAGTGTGTATGTATGTATGTGTGTATATATATATATACACACACACACCTCTGTGTCAATCAGATTGAATTAAAAAGTATATCACTTAAAAAGTGTTCTTGGAAAAGTAAACTATTACGCAGTTTCCCCCATTATCACCCCTCTAGCCAATTACTCAACCATATATTAAAGAGAAGAAATATCTATTGTGTTTATGCTTGAAACTTTGTTATATGTTTACAGTGCAGTGAAATTTATATTCCATCTCTTACAAATTTTCCTATACTCAGATCCCCTCAAACATCATTTCTGCCTTAGAAAGGATTCTTAGGCAGTTTTTCTTTTTTTAAAGTCTCTTTATTTGATTTCACTCAACTATATGAGCTTATCAAGCAAAAATGGAGTGTTCAATCAGATGTCATCTCAATGAAAAATCATTTGTGGATTTATTTATTGAGTACCTACTACACTTGGTGCTAAAAACCCCATCCTTGCCCTATGGAAGATTAAAGTGAGATTAAATCAGGAGCCCTGTGTCTTTGCTTCTTCCCCAACATTCATTTATTACCCTTTCAATCTCATTTTCTTGGAAAATTCTTAAATGTTGAATTTTCAATTAAAATATAGGATACAGGTGCAAAAAACATTATTAAAAGTGATTTTGGGCAAAAAGGATTTGATAAAATTCAACTGTGATTTCAAATTTTTAAAAAGTTTTGATAACCAGTAACAAAGGAGAATAATATCCTTAACATAATAGAATTATCTATATCAGAAAAAGATCATACATAATGAAAAATATTTCATCAGTGAGGATGAAATATTTGAGTCATCCTCACTAAAATTAGGAACAAAGATGAGTTGTTATCACCATTATTATATAACGTTCTCCTAGAAATTATGTCCAATGTAATAATATACAAATCAGAAAGAAAAGAGGAGACAGAATTATCACTCTTTGCAAATGATGTAAACCACTTATACAAAGAGTTTGACAAAAAACATGTGGAATTAATAAGAAAATTTAGCAGAATATCTGATTAAAAGATAAATACCTTCAAGCAATAAGTTTTCATCATCTAATCATCTCTAATGAGAAGCTATGATGGAAAAATGATCTCATTTAATAAAACAATAAAAATCACAAAATATCTAGGAATAACCTTAAAGTAACTTGGCAGTGAATTGATGAAAAGGCCTGCTCTGAAGCTGGTGTTCTGAATCGTGAGCGTTATAGGAACGGGAAAGAATGGCACGTAAAGATCTCGTCACTTACGCATTCCTCTTATGTTGCAACCTGGAAGTTATATCTTACTCCTCTTTCATCGTGCCTCCTAACTAATCAGCCACCAAGTTCTGCCAAGTCTGCCTTCTTTTTAGCATGCAAGTCAGTTCCCATCTTACCCCATGCTTCCTTTAGTTTCACACCCTTATTATTTCCAACCTACTCTATCTTTTGCCTCCTCTTTTTGCTCTCATTCTTTCTGTGTCATCCGTATGCTATTGCCAGGGTGGTATTTCCACAAAGAGAATAATCACTGCTTTCCTGACATCTCTTCAATAGCTCCATCGCCTACTATAGAAATTCTGTGTTTACCAGCAATCCAAACAGGATGCTTTATTCTCTGCTCCCCCCACCCCACATACCTCTAGTGTCATTACGACTCCCACCTCCACCTTTCACAACTGCTTACATTGCTGTTCAGCACTCTGATCAGGCTCTGCTGAAATACTTGCAGTTCACCAGCTCTGTGCCTTATCAGTGCCTCGGTTCTGCCAGATCAGGGTGGTGCCGTTGCATGTTCTGAGTTACTAGAACATGTAGCCTCCTCTACTGTTACTCTCCATCCATATGGCTTTGCAGCCTGGAAAACTCCAAATCCTCTTACAACATTCAGTGTAAGCACTGTAGCATTTGTAAGACTATTGCAGTCACAGTCTTGCAAAGTTACTTACTTTCCCTGTTCCTTTAGCATCTTAGTATATAATTCTTTCATTTTATGTACCACACTAGACTGTAGCCATTAGTAAACCCCTAGTAGGGTAGGAATTCATTGTTATCTCTAACCTTAAGCACAGTGGCTAGAACTTGGATGCTCAATATTATTTGCTGAAATGACTATCAAGAAAATTTTCTTTAAATTTGAAATTCGTGAAGTTTTATGTTTTTGAGATAATTTTATGGTTATACAATTTTTTTTCTGGATTAATTGCTTTAAACTTTCTTAGTTTTCTGGCATGTTGGAACTCAACAATAGCTGGCATAAAATGTAAGTACACAGTTTTAATGTCACAGCTGAAGTTTGAAAAATACTGTTTTTTTTGCAGGAATTAATTATAAAGTTTTATGAATTAGGCTATAATTTGTGTTTATGGTGTTAGTGATAATCATTTCTTTATTAAATGCTAGGTTAAGGTCACCAGCTTATTTACTAATGTTCACAATCAGGTAACATGTTTTATTGAAACTAATAAATGATACAGAATCATAGATGTATAAAATTCAGATCCATTAAAATATTTATTGAGATTCTTTTATATGCTTAGGACTGAACTGGGTTTTAGAAAAGTATAGAGCAGCTCAATCTTGAAGAAAATTATATAAAGGAAATGACTTGCTTATGTAACATTCAGACCAAGATGAAAACAAAAGAGTATTTCATCCTGCGATACAAAGTATTGTCACCCCCATTTTATAGATAACAAACTGAGTTTCAAAGAAGTTGGTGACTTTACTATCATTACAAAGCCAGCTGTTAGTGATGGGTTTCAGGCCAGGACCTAGATTTTTCAGTCTCTGACGAAGGACTCAAAAGAGTTTAATATGCTAAAAAGGAATTTGATGAATTTGAAAAATGTAAAGCAAGTCCACAAAGAACAAGAAACAGAATCGTAATTCATGAATTTTCTGTTTCCCCCTTTTTACTTATGAATTTATAGAAGTAAATATTCAGTAGGTTATATCTAAATAATAAAACATGGCATTTGGGTGGCTCTAATATTTTGTAGGCATTCCAGAAGCACTAATTAATCTAAGTTCACAAATATTCCTCTGAGTGATGGGACTAGACCATTTTAACTAAAAGGGAAATTGAGCCATATATATTATATATGTACATATTTATGTAAAGCATAGTAGAGCAATATTACACTGAAATTTTATTGCTGTGAGTTTGGGATGACATCTTATAAGTGGCAAAGCCACAAGTGAGTTATGCAGGTCATCTCAACTCAATGCCAATAAAATGTTTTTACTGTACCACATCATCCGGTATTCTGCCTATGCTACAAATTTAAAAGAGAACCAATTTTAGAAATTTCCAGAGTTGTAAAAGTTTTTATTGGCACTATATTTCAAACTTGCTGGCTTGTAAATATTAATTCCATTAATTGTGGTAAAAATTAATGCGTGCATGTGAATGCATGCTAGTTGTGCCCAGCTGTTTGCCTCACTGAGGACTGTAGCCCACCAGGCTCCCCTGTCCATGGGATTTCCCAGGCAAGAATCTGGAGTGGGTTGCCATTTCCTTCTCCAGGAAATCTTCCCAACCCAGGGATCAAACCTGCATCTCTTGCATTGGCAGGATTCTTTCCTACTGAGTCACCTGGGAAGCCCCAAAAGTAGTGCACAAAGAGGTTAAAAAAAAAAAAAAACAACTCATGATAGGGGTCTTAAAAAATATTTCTAGTTTCGTTTTTTCTGTTCTACATATAAATGCTGTCTTCTCGCTTCCCTTCATATGTAAATCTTTTTCCCTTTTCAAAAGCTACTTCAAGCCCCATCTCCAAGGAACTCTCCGTAGGTCCTTCACATCACCCCTAAGTTTGATCTAATTTTTCTGAACATCTACTTTCACTTATTGCCCATAAATTCATCAGCAGATGTATCTATTGCTTTTAAATCACTCTTTTGTTGTTGTCGTTTAGTCTCTAAGTTGCGTGTGACTCTTTTGCGATCCCATGGACTGTAGCTCCTGAGGGTCCTCTGTCCATGGGATTTTTTTCCCAGGTTAGAATACTGGAGTGGGCTGCCTTTTCTTTCCTCAAGGGATTTTCCCAACCCAGGGATCGAACCTGCATCTCTTGCACTGGTAGACGGATTCTTTATCACTGAGCCACCAGGGAAGCCCAAATTACTGTTAGTTGTAGTTTATAATTAAACGATTAAAGTTTATCACTATTACGCTTTTAATTGCGTGTATGGTGGCACTAGTGGTAAAGAATCCGCCTGCCAACGCAGGGCACAAGACACAAGAAACGAGGATTCAGTCTCTGAAGCAGGAAGTTCCCTTAGGGTAGGAAATGGCAACCCACTCCAGTATTCTTGCCTGAAAACTTCCACGGACAGAGGAGCTTGGTGGGCTATAGTACATGGGGTCACAAAGAGTCGGATGCAGCTGAGTACGCATGCATACTGTCTTTCCCAAATCAATTTTAAGCTCTTTGAGAGAGTATTCTTTGCTTTATGTTGTTCCTGGTCTTTAGGACAGTATTTTTATTTGCATGTTTATATATTTGTTTTAATATCCTTTCTTTTTTCCTTCCCTTGTGTTCTTCCACAGACATTGATTGAGTGCCTACCATTTATGTTTATGCCTTAGTATGCATTGGATATTGACAATGAAAGACTGCCTAGAGAAGAGCTTATAGAAATGATTCTCAAACTGGTGGACATAATAATACCTTAAGGAGCATTGTTAAGGAAGTCTTTTCCCATGTCTTACACCTAGAGACTCAGGGCTGGTACCAAGGATCTGTACTTCTTAACACCAGGTGATTCTCATGCTGGGAGCTCACAGACTTTGAGAAGTCCCAGTTATAGGTGAAGGGTGAATGCACCATAAGCTGATCATCATACTGCTGCTACTGCTGCTAAGTCGCTTCAGTCGTGTCCAACTCTGTGTGACCCCATAGACGGCAGCCCACCAGGCTTCCCCGTCCCTGGGATTCTCCAGGCAAGAACACTGGAGTGGGTTGCCATTTCCTTCTCCAGTGCATGAAAGTGAAAAGTGAAAGTGAAGTCGCTCAGTCGTGTTGGACTGTAGCGACCCCATGGACTGCAGCCTACCAGGCTCCTCTGTCCATGGGATTTTCTAGGCAAAAGTACTAGAGTGGGGTGCCATTGCCTTCTCCGGATCATCATAATCATATTTAAAAAGTCTTGGCACTTCCCTGGTGGTGCACTGGCTAAGACTCCACAGTCCCAGTGCAGAGGGCCCAGGTTCAATCCCTGGTCAGGAAACTAGATCCCACATGCCACAACAAAGACTTGGCACAACCAAATAAATATTTTCTAAAAAAATAATAATAAAAGTTCCTATGATGGCAACATGTTCCAGGTATTCATGGAATCCAGTGGAGAGTCACCAGCTGAAATTAGAGAAGCCAGAGGAGTGATGTCATCATTGCTGCTTATGAATAAATACTTGCTCTATGAATAAATAAATGACTATTTCAATTTAGAATTGGACTGAAGTAGTGGGAACCCTGGGGCTCTATGACCCTGAGCAAGTTCCTTAACTTCTCTGAGCTTGAGTTGAGTGACCATGTGTCAGGGTATTCTCAATGCTGGTGCCATTAGATTGGTTTCAGCTACTTAGCATACTTTACTACTTTCTGTCAAGAAGTCATAGGTGAGAGCTGTGAAACAATCTTTGAATTCTTAAGTATTTTTTTTTGTTTTAAATACAGTGTGCAGAAGGAGAGTCTGCCCTGATTCCCATGGCTTCAAAGGGTCTGTTTCACAGGGACCTAATCTGAATTCATCTGGACGTGAGTTTGAGCAAACTCTGGGAGATAGTGGAGGACAGAGTAGTCTGGTATGTTACAGTTCACAGGGTCGCAGAGTCGGACACGACTTAGCAAGTGAACAACAGCACCAATCTAAAAAGCAGTTTCTCAGTCGATAACTCTAGTTTTGCAGTTTTGAATGCTTGATGTGGATCCATCCTTCCATCATGTGGGTACATGACTGCCTCCTCTGGTTTCTGATTGCCCCCTCTTCTGTGAGCTGAAATGTCTGTTCTCTTCTCTGTCTCTCTACTTACCCATCAGGCTACTTTTGTCCACGTAACATTTCAAAACCACTGGCATGTTAAAGAAATGAACCCTCAGAGAGGCCCCGGTAGCTAGCTCGAGCCCCAGCAATAGATGCAGTATCTAGCCATTTTGACAAAAAAATTTCATATTATCATAAAGCTGACCATATTCCCACCTTTCTAGCTGTACTGTTTTATGGTCAGAGTTTGGATGACTTACAAGTTTTTTAGGAAGACCGAATATGTATGTTGGCTTCTGGCACTTGCAGAGTGGGATTTTGATTTAAAAGACATGAAAAAGCACGTTTTGGTTACAGTATTTTTTGTTTTTTTAATTTGTTTTTAGAGATGACCACAACTGGGTTATTTCCTGGAAATACAGCCGTAATTGTGACGTCCATAGTAGCTTTCTACAAACTTGTGACAGCTGTGACATTTGGTTTCCCTGGCTTCGTGTTTCATTCTCTCTCTCCCTGGTGGGTCCTATCTTGAACCAAGTCAAGCCTTTTTCCCCTTAAACTCCACTCTCAAGAAAGAAGCTGTGACTAGAGGAGGAAGTTGCAACATGTGATAAAAGGCATAGCAGGCAGCAGGAGTAGGGTGTGTTAATGAATAAAGGAGTAAAACTACTGCACTGCAATCAATTTTAAAAAGTGAAAAAAAAAAGTGAGTTTATCAGCTTGTCATTCATTTGTAAGACAGTAAGAGGACTGAGTTTCCCTCCTCCCCTCCCCACCCCCCGACCCTACCCTGAGTTGAAGATTGCTTTGCTGTTGTGTAGACTCATTGTTTTTTTAGATTAGTATCTAACAGTGTAGATGATAGATCTATGCTGGAAATGATGTTACCCTAGTCATATAGTTTCTGAACTTCCCTTTCCTCACTGAGTCCCACTTGTTACAGAATACTAGGGCTGATGTTACATTCTAACTCTGAGTCAAAACACATTAAAAACATCCTAAAACAGAGGACTTTCTGCTAGTCCAGTGGTGAAGACTTTGCGCTTCCACCGCAGGGGTCGTTGGTTTGATCGCTGGTTGGGGAACTAAGATCTCATAAAAAGAAATCCCCAAATAGTCAATTAATCTGTGTCCAGTTCAGGATATATTTATCATTTCAGAAAATACCCATATTTTGAGAAAAAAAGGGGAAAGCAGGTAGACAGAAGTAATTTTTTTCTAGATCAGTGTCAACATGGGAACAACTAATCTATTTAGAACCGGCCAACATAATCATCATTGGAGAGAGTTCTTCAACTAAACAGGTGTGAAGAGTAGGGTGTATCTTGAGTGTGTTGCTAGTTAGGGTCCCAAAACATATGGCATAAGACATCCTTGAACAAAATCACAGACAGTGTATGCTCTGTGCTTTTAAGGCAGATGCTATATATGATTTTTACATGGTTTCTTTGATGTGAGTTGTCATAATGTACTTTATCGTATCCAAACCAAAAATAGTGACCCTGGCCTACAAAAATTATATACAGGCATTTTAACATACAAAGAAATAGAAGAAACCCAAACTCTTTGTTAGTTTCTAGGACTAACAAAGAGCTTCCAAGCTGCACCTGGCCCTGAGAGTCTAATTTGGATACATGTTAAACTGCTGTTGGAGAAGAATTTTCCTAGAAAGGATGGCTTTCTTGTTTCTGATCATCCCATCTCATTGTTCTGTGACATCTTTCTTTTTCCTGTTGTCAGTTAGTTTAAAATGACTCAGTGGATTCATTTGTGTTAATGTGTGAAGGGCACAACCAAGGACTGTGTGCTTTTTAGTTCGTAGCAGATACAGTCCATTTCTCTAATTATATCTAGACAAAGAGCTTTGGCAATCACTCTTTTGCTTTTCAACAGTGAGAAAACTTTAAGAAAATTAACCTTTGGAAAAAAGAAAACAAATAACCCTATAAAGTTGTAGCCAATGACTTTTTCATGTCTTTATCCCGGTGCCTAAGGTGCTTAATCATTTTTCACGGATTAATTAATACATATCTGCTGTGTGCTAAGTCGCTTCAGTCATGTCTAATCTTTGCGATTCTATGGACTATAGCCCGCCGGGCTCCTCTGTCCATGGGATTCTTCAGGTGAGAATACTGGAGTGGGTTGCCATGCCCTCCTCTAGGGGTCTTTCCCCCTAGGGATCAAACTCGTATGTCTTACGTCTCCTGTATTGGCAGGCAGGTTCTTTACCAATAGTGCCACCTGGAAAGCCCAATATAGATCTAGACACTTTATCTTCAACTCCAGTCTAATGTAAGCTCTCCAGGAGCAGGGAGTTCTGCCCCTTGTGTTCACTGCTGTGTCCATGGCACCCAGAATGCTGCATGGTACCTAGTATGTGTGTTTTTCATCTCCATTCCTAGTGTTGAATGAATGAGTGAAGGAGTGAAAAGCACTTCTTAACCCTCACAACAGTCAACGATATGGTAATTTCTAATTCATATGATCAAGAACCTCAGACTAACATAGCCATGTTCCAAGTAAAAGCGTTCTCATGATTCTGCAAAATGTACACTTATTTTTGTAATATTCAAGTAGTTTTATTAAACCAAAGATAACAAGAGAACCTCATCTTTGTTGGGTTATATTAACAGTAAAAGAATGAATTATTTTGACAATTAATTGATAAATTCTTAATTCTCTATGGTGGGCAAAATATTGTGCTTGAGTATATTAGAAATAAAATTTAGAAAATTTACAAACTAGTTTTTCTCCTCATGAGCAGCATAGGTAAAAGGAAACACACAAGACTCATTTTTTTTTTTTTTTAAACAACAAAGTCAACAGCAGTCTGCTTGTTTTTTCATTAGATCTATGAGGTTTTCTCTTTTCTATCACTGTCTTCAGATATAACTATCACAAGGTGGGTTATTCGGTAGGTTTCCCACATTCTTGTGTGTGCTCTTGGATTGTGATCTAGCCTTCCTAGTCTGCTGTGTCTCAGCTTTCCCAGGTGTCAAATTGGCCTAACGGAGCCCATCTACTAGCAAGGAGGGGTATGAGACTTAATTAGCAAACAGCTGGAAAACCCCTTGAGATAGCTCTTTAAGTCAGAATGGAAGTGCATTGTTATTAATCATTATTATTATTGTTATTATTTTTAAATGGCTCAGAGCCATCTCTAAATTTAGTAGTAAAATGAATGCATCTAATAATTCTTCCCATGTACATGATCTGTGGTCATGCATTTCACAAATTAAATGGCAGAATACTTGTAGGATATGATTATAATGATCCAAGTAAATGATCCTCAACCAGTTCAAAATTATGTAACTAAGACCCCAAGGAGCTAAAGCAAGCACTTTGTTTTGTTACCTTTCAGCTTCTTGAATGACCCATTTTGTGTAAATTTATATGAAAGGGGAAAAAAATTAGATTTTTTTTTTCTATTAACTTGGACTTTTATGTGTAATTAGCTGGGAACTGGGGATGGGTGGGTCACCTCCTAATTTCCAAATACGTCTATCTGTGGCACCTTGTCCATACTATACATAGAAGCTGTTCTAAATGTGATTGTCTTAACGTCCTATCAGTTACTGAGTCAAGCTTAATTTGTGAACTTTAGAAGTCAGAGAGTTTCAAACATCCTTTGAAAAGATAATCATGTGAATCATACATGTGTCTTATTTTTCTAGTTGTTGTTCCCTGGTCTCTTCCAGTACCCTTCTGTCAAGAAATGCTTTTGGGTCTGAGTTAGGTTGTGTTGCAAGTCGGTGGAGAGTCCGTTTCTACTGAGATCATATGCCTTTAGCTTGAATTATCTCAGGCAGACATCCTGGCTAGGTGCAATGCAAAACTCAGAGGGTGCAAGCCTGAGAAGACCTAAGGCTGGCAGCCCACTAAGTTGGGGAGGAAGAAAGAAAAGGGAAATTCTATCTTTTCTGGTGCTTTTCCCCGTCTTGGTTTCCCCACAGAAAATCAATAGCGTGGTCGATAGTTGGTTTTGAGTTGTTCACTACATGCTGGAGTTTTTCTGATGTAAACCTTTGGTGTCTGGACTTCAGACATTATAGTGTGTCAGGGAAGATTTGATAGCTGCCACAGCCCTCCTGGGTTACATTTTATTCCCTGTGACAGCCTTTGTAATGTGAGAGGGGAAGTACAGATCAATTTTTACACCATTTAGTTGTTGGGGGAAATTTTTTTCCCCTGTGAATTGATTTGAAAAATTTACCCTATTTCTTCTAAACAGCAATAGAATGAGACCTTTTTATTAAAGAGTTTATTAAAAAAAAGAATATATTCAAATAAAAAGCAATTCAAGCCTTGCTCTGAGTTGTTAAGACTCCGTTATATCCTGTTCAGAATTCCTCAAATTCCTTTTGCATGACTTGGAATGACACTTTTAATTTTAAATGTATCCATTTGGGAAAACCTGGTGTCCTTCCTTAGCAATACTGTGGGATGGTGATATCATAAAGAAGATGGCACAGTGTCAAGTATAATGCTTGAGTGGTTTAATGCAGCTTTTGGTTTCTTTGAAACTCTATGGTGTCATTTATGGATATTGAATAACTACAGATAATTAATAGTCATTATAATTTTCTGTTAAAATGTCTTAATTTTCATTTGAATGCTTTCTATTAAATCTCTTGTTATTTGAATTTGAAAATCATTACATTTTTCTTCCACAAATGAGGGTTTAAGTTGCTTACCTATATTTTTCTTTCATTTTAATATTTATTTTCCTTCAACATAATAAGTCTTATCAGAATTACCCTTGAGAAGCTGTAAGGTAACCTCTAGTATATTTATATTCAGTGAATACAAGATGAAAAAAAAATTGTGTTTGTAAGATGGCTTCAAATTTTGAAAGATAAATTTCTAAATGGAATGAAAATGTTTCTGTAAGATTATGTTGAAACAGCATCCTACAGAGGTGCAAATGCTGTGTCTTTAAAATACTAAATACATTTATTTGAAATAAGGGCCAAATATTTGAACAGTGATATTTAAGCAGGAACACTAGAATCAAGCTTCTTATTCTCAGTGTTAGATATCCATCATGCTGTATTAATTGAAAGGATTTGGTATAATCTCATAAAGAAACAGGCAAACTCTGGGCTTTCCTCTCTAGTAAAAATATATCATTCATGTCTTCCATTACTGTGCTATAATTATGGTAAGTGAAGCAGAACGGAATCGATAGAGCAATTTATCAATGCATTCCAAACTATTCTAGCACCGTTTACGTCATCTACTGCAGATACTGTCATTCAATAAAGAGACATCTAATAGTATCAGGATTTTGGACTGATCCGTTTCAGCGTAATGTTTTCCTATGTCATGTTCTAATTTGGATCATCATTTAATTAATTGTTTCACTCTGTATGATATTATGTGAAGTAAAATAGTTCCTGAATTGAATTTCAGTAGAAATGTTAAAGTTTAGTCTTAAAGTTTAAAAATACTGCAGTATTACAAACAGTGTAAATAGTGCATAGATTTAGCCTTTTAGGTGCTGTGTGGAATTATATCACAGTTGAAACCAAGATAGAAGCCAGGTATCCATCATGCCCTCAAGATACTTTAAAATTTAAATAACAGATATTTGGTTGGGGATATTATTTAATGACTTGAAAAATTTTTTTGATATCGCAAGAGTCAAAATATTTTAAGTTTTATCATATTTATGATTTAACAATAATTATAGACTCATAGAAAATTGAGTTCATTTAGATTTTTTTCCCATAAAACCATAAACAATATGGTCTTTTTTACCATAAATGATCCTCTATAATATGATATTAAATACTTACAACATTGAAGGGAAGATACTAAATTGTATATTAATATGTTGTTTATTTTAGTAGGGAAAAGATATTTCAGATTGTTAGATTGTTATGTTCCTTTTCCATATGGTGGTAAAATTGCCATCCAGTGTCATGTAGTTAATTCAACCTTCTACAAAATGATATGAATCTGGTAATGATGCCAAAGTCACACCAGTGCAATATTATCACTTTTATTTCAGGTTTGTTGCCATCAAGAAATGTTTTGATGGCAGAAGTTATTTTTGGTTGAGTCAGAAACATTGAAACTTATGGAGAAAGAGTGAAGTTGACTATAACAGCAGTGTCAGAAAATACAACTCTTAGTTTTGGAAAAATAGTATTATGTACAAGTTTTCTCTTTTTGCTTTCTTTTAGGCTAGTTCTTAAGATGACATTTGTTCTTGTCTTTTGGGTAATTATATTAAAGGTCCTTAAGATAGTGTCCATGAACTCATAGGGCATTAAGTAGGACACAATCTGACATTTTGGAATCATTCTCTAGAATTGTACTTCGTGGGGTGTGATGACAGCCCTTCTCCCTTCTATTTTATATCTTGAAATTGAACTGGCTTGTGAATGTTGTGACACAAATTGTGGCTATGTTTTTGGCCATCTCTTTCCTTCTTCATACCCTCCACTTTCCTGCTCACTGGTGTCCCTCCAGGATTGATTTTTAAGAACTTGTGTGCTAAAGGGTTAAAGAATCACATTTTCAGCCGCTTCAGCGTGATGTATTTCAGAAAATTGGGGTGTCATTTACTTTGGTGAAGATGTTATAAATTGGTTGGTTGGCAAGATTTATTGAGGGTTAGTCTACCTGATACCACACTGTATTGTTGAATGTGGACTATTTTTAACTAGCCTTCTATTTAAACAGTGTCAGCGAATTCTGAGCGCCTGCCAAACACATTCTCAAAATGGTTGCCAAGCTGTAAGATGGCTGCCAAGGTCTGAGCACACCGAACAGGTTCAAAATGGTGACCAAGTTCACAGGATCTGCTGGGCAGATTCCCCCACTGCCACTCTTAACCACCCCCCTCCCCAACACACAACTACCACCCAAAAAGGAAGGGGAAAAAAAAGCCCGAAGATGCAAGACTTGGCACCAACTCCTTGGCACGAGTGGTTGTAGTATCATCCAGAGATTCAAGTAGTCACCGTGTATTCCTTGCATCCCATGCTTGGCAGAAGACTATTCAGGGGAATACGTGAGGTGAAAACACCACCGTAAAACTACATGGCCATTTTCTCCACCTGATCTAATATGCACCAAATAATTCTTTAGAAAGGGGTTGGGTGGGGGTAGGGGGAGACTAGACGAAGCAGCGCTTTCAAAGAGCTTTCTAACCGAGATCCAAGAGCGTTAACCAAGGCTTCGGGCTGTGCCTTTTTGTACTGCCTGCCTTAAGTGGCACAAACTTTATATACAACAGGTTTAAGATTTATTTTAGTTTTGCATTTGTTTACTTAAGTTTATAGCAATTGCTTTCTGGCAGTTGTGCTACTTAGCAGATTGAAATAAAATCATAAGGGTGAATTAAAACATACTGCTGTTAGTGCTGATTAGAATTTTAGCTTAGTGTAAATACCGGATGCAGGGTCCAACTTCTCAGACACTTGGCATGAGCTCAACAGGGATCTCCAGGCTACACAGGAGACAGTGTGTGTGTGCTTGGATGCTTTTAACATTCTTGGATAGGTGGAGCAAACTACTTCTGCTGGCATGTTAGTTCATTGTGCTGCCTGCATAATGTGCTTGGGTTCCAAGGTAGACAGAGAAGCTGGGGAAATCACAATAAGGGAAAAGAGCTGGAACTTGAAAAGCAAAACCTGGACAAAGGATTTTAATTAGACCCTGTGAAGTTAGTACTGTGTGTTTTGGTTATTAGATATAAATAACTAATGCTGAACAAAGTAGCAGTGTAGGGTTTGTGGTATTTTGAACAATGACCTAATGGTGAGTATATTTCTACAACTTGTTAAAATTCTTCTCTGTGTGACACGTTAAAAAATATGCTTGGTGAATTAACTTCTCCAGGCCGTCAGTTTACTCAGGGAATTCCTTAAATAGGTCTTCTGTTTTATATCAGCTGTGGGCTAGGTTTTATATTCTGATGAAATCCTGAATTCCTAAAGAGAATTTTTAATTGATAGATCATTTTATTAAATACTTAAGTAGCTATACGAAGAAGCTGGTTGTCATGAAGGGCATGTTTTGTTTTGTGTCAATCAGTAGTGGAATTGGCTAGTGATAATATTATAGTAATGTGGTTTATATAGTTTGAGCTCTTGGCAGTCAGCAGTTTTAGGATTTGTTCAGTCATGGAGAGCTGTTTAGTAGGCAGGTTACACTTGGTATATACTCTGTTGTAAGAGGTAGCCAAGAAATGTGGCTTCTCGGTTCTTTTATTATTTTTTTTAAACTGATATCAGTAAAAAAAAACAAAAAACAAACAAAAACAACTTTGTGTTTAGTTAACAATGACTGTAGCTCTTGTAGTTCTTTTCTAGTCTTTTCGCTCCTGGTAGGCATTGTCAACCAAGGCTCAGCCAGCCATTCAATAGGTGAAACCAAACGTTATTGACGGTGCTGAAATTTGAACTTTGCATCCTTCAGTGTAAAAGATCAATGCCCATTAAGATGTTTCAGCTCTGAAAGTTTCAGCATAGAGCTACCTAGGCTTTTAGAGGTTAGCTGGGCAAATGTGTGTGTGATATGAAAATTGCATTGCAGATGCCTTAATGTATATTTACAGAGTACATTTGCAATGTTACATGATATTACAAATGTAAGCTAGTTTAATTAAAAACATTTCTTGTAATTCTTATGTATTTTACTGTGAGTTAATGACAAGGAACTTGAGTAAAACCTTTCTTTCTGAATTAAAAATCAGGAGTTCATGCCTCTTTACAATGAATCATAGTACATGTGTAATCTTCAAATTAGGAATGTATAAGTAGTACTGATTATTACCTGTCAAATTTTCCCATTCTTTTCTATTATGTATTTTTTCATTGGCAGTTTATTTAAGTGAATGATATTGTAGTAGAAAGGTAAATATGAAATCCCTAGAAATATTCTATTTTTGCTTTGCTCATATTATGCCCATGAATATGTAAGCAAATAGAATTTTTTCAGGTTGCCTGAAACATGAGGTAATTCTAAATTTTGTAGTATAAAATGCCATTCAGGCAGTGTTTAGGGAGGTAGAATAAAGCAGAGTGTTGTTAAATTAACAGATAATTCAGCATTCTTGCTTCTGTGAAAAACAGTACTTTTCAATATTTTTAAGAAAAACTTTGCCACTGTACGACATAGTCCATATTTTCGGTTAGTGAAGTACAAAATCATTTCTTCAGGAAATTTTTCTATTAGTCCTTCCAAAGTGAATATTTTAATTTCACAAGATTGTGTTTTAAACTCATGTTTGGTCTGTTTGGCATTTTACCCTTTCTTTACATAGTATGCACGTATAATTAGTACATGGGGTGTACGTGTATGCTAGTTCTACCCACGTATGTATAGAGATATAAAATTTACTTTCTATATAGTAGCTTTCTGCATAGGGCAACCCAAACAGCTGTTATTCCTTTTTATAGCTTCTTTAATCTATGTGCCAACAAGTCAGTTTACAAAATCTGTTTTGTTGATGACTGCTGCGATAATAATTGTGGTGTTTTGTGGCTTGGCAAAAGGCTGGGGTCTCCTCTGAGGACTCGTGCCAAAGGCTTTGAAGGGGTTGAGGTGGATTCACTGCCAAAATGAGTCACCACTCTCTATTTTATTTAGTGTCCTTCTGCCAAGGCCTTAGACACTTTCTGTTTTCATTCTTTTGTAGGCTTTCCTCCCCACATTGTGGTTTTCTTCACAGCCAGAGGCCTGGGTCTGCCAGGATAGGTGAGAGAAACTGGCTGCCCTTCACTAAACGCCAGTGTGCAGTGGAGTTGGAGGGATGGGGTTAGCTGTTGTGTTCCTTGAATGAATGTGAGTTTAATTATACAGTATGAATCCTAAATAAAATGATGGATAATCTGGTTCACTCTAATCACCTGGATTTGGGTTAGAAATTCTCAGCAGAGTAGTTATTATTTATTTTAAAGTAGCATCCAAATAATGTGACAGTGTTTTAATGCTTTTCATAATTGATTGTTGAAAACCTTAGATTATTCACAAGTACTGGGTGCAGGCCCAAATCTTGAATTTTTCTTCAAACAAAAGAGTACCATCCCCTTCCTTTTTAAATGCCATAATATTTTGCTTCAGATAAACTATTTTATATACATGCCCCGTAGTTATCAAAGAATAATCCTAAAAACTTTATTTCTACCTGTCTAGATTTAAGTTCTCACTGATAAGTGGACTCTGAACTATGAACTGCCAGTTGTTATCTAAGATATATTAGAGATTTAAGTATTTTTTCTTCCTTAAATTCTTTTAATAGATTGAGATAAGTTGGACTAAATATCCTCTCGATAGATTCTTCTAACTCAGATATGTTATACATATAGAAAGATGACTGGGATAAATCTGAATCTTCAGAATATAAGCAAAAATGGTATTTTGTACATTCAGTTCAGTTCAGTCCAGTCGCTCAGTCATGTCCGACTCTTTGTGACCCCATGAATCGCAGCACGCCAGGCCTCACTGTCCATC
Organism: Bos indicus; assembly: GCF_029378745.1. Taxonomy (NCBI): domain Eukaryota; kingdom Metazoa; phylum Chordata; class Mammalia; order Artiodactyla; family Bovidae; genus Bos; species Bos indicus. The sequence goes on along the minus strand of NC_091762.1, from coordinate 84,684,279 downwards.
ACCAACTCCCGGAGTTCACTCAGACTCACGTCCATCGAGTCAGTGATGCCATCCAGCCATCTCATCCTCTGTCATCCCCTTCTCCTCCTGCTCCCAATCCCTCCCAGCATCAGAGTCTTTTCCAATGAGTCAGCTCTTCGCATGAGGTGGCCAAAGTACTGGAGTTTCAGCTTTAGAAACTTCCAAAGAAATCCTTCCAAAGAAATCCCAGGGCTGATCTCCTTCAGAATGGACTGGTTGGATCTCCTTGCAGTCCAAGGGACTCTCAAGAGTCTTCTCCAACACCACAGTTCAAAAGCATCAATTCTTCGGCACTCAGCCTTCTTCACCGTCCAACTCTCACATCCATACATGACCACAGGAAAAACCATAGCCTTGACTAGATGGACCTTTGTTGTACATTACTGTTGTTTATTTTTGTTCAGTCCCTAAGTCGTATCCAACTTTTTGCGACCCTTGGACTGCATCATACCAGGCTCCCATCACTATCTCCCGGAGTTTGCTTAACTATATGTCTGTTGAATTGGTGATGCTATCCAACCATCATTACTATGAGGAGTACTTAATTGGACCTTTGATTACTTTGGCCCCAAATATTCAGATGACTTTTTTCTTAACTAAACTTATGACACCATCCTAAAAGTGAATAAACTGTGTATGCAGAAGTAAATTGACGGGCATAGCTTTTGCTTTGTTAGGTACCCATTCATTGTGTTATATCTTTAAACATGGTCTACATTATAACATCCCCTGAAAACATTTCCATAACTATAAAATATATTTTTCAAAGTTCAAAGTCCTAACTGTGGGACATCAAAATACTTTCCATATATTATGGCCTAAGTTTTGTTCCTTAGGAAAGAAAAATGCCATAAAATGACTTTGACACTTTGTTTACAAAATAACTACTATTAATAATTGATTATTATTCCTTATAAATATTTCAGTTAAAATGTATAATTATATAAGTGAGGAGTCTGAGATAATATTAGGATAAAAATTGATGTAATCGCATCCTGCAAAGGTTAGTGGTGAGCATTCTGATAAGTTAATGTATGTGAAAGCCCTTTAAACTGTAAAATATTATATAAATATCAAAACTTTTTTTTGTTTGTTTTCGTAAACTCTGGATTATCAAACCCTTTTCTCCATGTATCTTCTTTACATTTCATTTTCATTTAAAACAGCAAAAATAAGTAGAAATAGTTACTAAAAACCTATTGTCATTTTGTGATATAAATTTACTTGAAATTTAAATACTTAGAGTTCAAGGCAAGACTCCAAGACTGAAATTCTTCTGGATGATCTATAAACCACTCAATCCCTGGTTAATGCTCAAACCATGTGAAAAGTTCCAGGTGAAATTCACTTTGAGCCTTGTCTGAACCCCATAAACTGAGTGGAGTCCTGTAAACCCTGTGCAAACCCCAAAGAATCAAAAATAACGAACCCTAGTGCATTTCATTAAAACCCACTGTTTCCTAGTGGCTGCTTTAATGTGCCCCAAATTTGAAGACAAACTTTGCATTTGGAAGTGAGCTGTTTTATTTTGGAAAGGTTTTGAACTGTGGTGTTGGAGAAGATTCTTGAGAGGCCCTTGGACTGCAAGGAGATCAAACCAGTCAATCCTAAAGGAAATCAACCCTGAATATTCATTGGAAGGACTGATGCTGAAGCTGAAGCTCCAATACTTTGGCCACCTGATGCAAAGAGCTGACTCATTAGAAAATATTCTGATGCTGGGAAAGATTGAAGGCAGGAGGAGAATGGGACGACAAGGATGAGATGTTTGGGTGACATCACTGACTCAATGGACATGAGTTTGAGCAAATTCAGGGAGATGGTGAAGGACGGCGAAGCCTGGCATGCTGCAGTCCGTGGGATTGTGAAGAGTCAGACACAACTGAGCAACTGAGCTGAACTGATGAATCATAAGATGCTTAGTACTTAGATATAGTTATCCTATTATGAAGTTCCAATAATAATACTAGTTCAAAAGAAGAACAGGTGCCTCCTTTCAAGTCTTAATATTCCCAGGATCCCTCAAAAGTCAACCAGGAATCGAACTGGGGTCTCCTGTATTACAGGCGGATTCTTTACCAACTGAGCTATCAGGGAAGCCCAAGACATAAATAGGGTAATAGTAATGGTTGTCATCCTAGTCATGGTATTAATAGTAGAGATCTTCATCAACATTATTTTGAAAGAGTAATGTTGTCTTGAATAAATCCTGAACCTTTGTATCAAATACTTATCTATCCTTTATTATGACAGTGTAAGTTGAAGGGAGCTAAGTATTATTTGTCCTTTTATGCAAAAGGGAACAGAATCCCTGATTAGTGAAGTTACTTGGCTTCTAATTAGTTGCATGACTTAAGATGCAGGTAGATTAATCTTTTGGGGCATTGATCTCTTCTAAAAAATGATTTATTAGATTCCTTTCAATTCTTAAAAACATCTGGAAATGCTATTGTTGTCGTTTAGGAAGCCTGTCCCCCAAAACAACAGTCTTTGTGTCATTGTTCATTAAATCTATTTTGAAGATGAGGTGACTGATCTGTTGAGGACACATTATAACTCACTGGCCTCACTTTCCTTTATTAATCACCATAGTCAGAAGTATAATAGTTATCACACACCAAATGCTTCCTCTACCTTGAACATCATGTGCTGGTCTCTCTCCATCAGTTAGCTCACTGGTCTTTCTGTAGTTCTTCATTAGTAGCCTTAGTATCACTTAGTAGTATCACTTACTGTATCAGTGATTCTATTAAGTTGACTACACATTTTGTATGACTATTTTTACAGGTCAGTGTCCTTGAGTATTCAAGAATTCTAAAATCATTCCTTTTGCCTGTAAATGTTGACAGCTACCCAAAATGAGGACTCTCTTTCAATCTCCTATCGAGTTTGCTTTGAGTGTCAGTCTTATGATGAATTTGGTGAGGATTAAGTGATTTTCATACATTTGTCTGTGCATTCTTTCAGCTATCCATATATCTACTTGTGTACATGTAACCTTTTTTTCTGGCGAAAGCTAGATGAATGAGGAATCCTCCTTGTCTTCAAGAGGTTGCAACTTACAAAGTTATAGATCCACCATGAAGAGTGTCAACACGCACCTTAAGTTCCTCACCTAAATGGCACTGGGAAATATTTTCAGATAAGCAAATGCTGAGTGAAGTGTGTGCTTTACAGACTTTCATGTTTCATCTCCAAGTAAGACATGGCACTCTGAAGAATTGGGCTTTTAGAGTATATGTGCTTAGCTTAGTTCTAGATGCTAAAGAATGTCGTAAATAGCTGCTGAAATAGTCCTGTGTCAGCCATGAACAGTACTTTTGAAGCAGTCACTACATGCACTGGGCTCTGTCTGTTATAGGATCTGCTCATTAAAGCTACTTGCTGGGTCTTTGTTCATGTCATGCAGACCTCGTGGCAGGTGTTAGAGCTGCCAGCCTGGCACAGCCCGTTGGGTGCGTGCTGTAATTGCTCTTGATGCCACCCTTAATGGGTGGGGGAGGAAGGCAGCATCGTGGGTGAGGGGTGGTGAGAGGGAGCCCTCGGGCTGTTTCTGACATCTGGTCACCACTGCTGTTTCACTGCAGTGTCTGCTTGGTGCCTACAAATATTGGACCCTTGAGTTGAGTTTGCCGCCACCACTGGATTCCTTGCAGCTATCATTATTTCACAGCTGGGCAATGATTTTAGCTTAGAAAGGGATTATTCATCTCAGGGCCAAAAATAGTGCACTGCCAACATGACCCTGAGAACTTTCTTATGTTTATTAAATGAGAGAATAAGTATCCTCATGACCTCCTTTAATTAAGTGTTTCCTGGTTTTGAACTTTTTTTTTTGCTAGAATGTTATCTTCATCATTATTTCTAACCTTATAAAGGATTAAATTTCCTCTTCAGGAGTTTCACATATTTCTTTTATGTATACAAGGTGATAAGTAAACATGGATCTGAGGAAATTCTGAAAAATCTTATTCAGCCAGCATTTACCACGCCCTTGTCTGTCAGCCCCTGAACGAGATGCAGGGAAAAGAAAGGCCAGACTTCAACTTGCTCTCACTCTAGCAAGAGAGACAAACCTATACACAACTAACCACAACACTGGGCAGAGTGATTCAAGTGAAAATGAAGTCAAGGGTGTTCCAGTCTGGGTATGGTTGTGCTTTGTGTGTACAATAATGGAAGATAGTCCTTTTCACTGAACACTTGGGTGAGATGGATTTGAGAAAACTTCATGCACAAAACTTCTCAATGCACAAATTAGGCAAGTCCCAAATACGAATGCACTCTTGCAAGGGAGGATTTCAGGCTGTCCGGAATCTCCAAACTTGAGTTTGTCCACAGTATTGAATTAAAGGGGCTTTCCAGACGGCTCAATGGTAACGAACCCACCTGTCAATGCAGGAAATGCAGGTTCCATCCCTGGGTCGGGAAGATTCCCTGGAGAAGGAAATGGCGACCCACTCCAGTATTCTTGCCTGGGAAATCCCATGGACAAGGGAGCCTGGTGGGCTACAGTCCATGGGGTCACAAAGAGTTGGACATGACTAAATGACTGAACATGCATGTGTGAGGAATGCTAACACAGCAACAGCATACACACTGAGCCCCCACTCTAAACGCACATGGAGAGAGAGCACTAAGGCTTAGTGATTCTGCAAATATAAAGATGGCATTTTATGGTCCCTGAAGTGATATATTATTGGAGGAGCATTCATACCATTTTGTTTTAATTGATTCTATCTCTTAAGTATGCAACCAATCTGCGTATATCTCCTTTTAATTATTTATTTGAGCTGTGAGAGAGAAGTCAGTAATCATTTGGCGATCCATTCAGATACCTTCAAAGGAAGGTATCCATCTTTTATCTGACAGACATGCTGAAAGATGTAAAACAAAATATTTTTATTTAGTGATTTCATCACTATTCTTTGTAGTGCAAACCATTTAAAAACGCAGCTTATGCAAGATGCTCAGTAAGTATTTTTGATTGAAAAAAAATGGCCACAAGAAAAAAACTGGTCACAAGAATTAAGTTTATGAAATTGAGGAAAAGGCTAGAACATAAGATAAATAAGATAAATCAATGAATAAATTCTCTTCAGAAGGAAATCAGATATTGTAGTTAGGGTGAACAGTGAAATAAACCCACTGTAAGAACATTAGCCAACACATTTAAGTGCCTTCTCTATGCTTATTATGGAAAGCGTGACAGAAGGAGGTGGAAGAAATTTATCAGAAATGAATGGTATTTATTACCATGTTTTTGTTGACAAGTTTCAGTACACAGGTACACTAGTGAAATAAAGGTTGAAATTATCATGGATAAAAGCTTAAAAAAATACACTTTTCTAAGAAAATATTTGTAAACTGTGTTTCGTTAATACAAGTACATAGAAAGCATATGGAAGTTTTCAATCTATTTTCATAGAATTTGTAAGATGCTGGGTAAGATGTACAGGTCCTTGTCCTAGTCCTGTATGTTGAAAATGATTGTTTTAATTGGATTACTTCTTTGGAAAAAAGACAAAGAGCACATTGCTAAAAGCTTCTGGAAGCCGTTTTCCATATTTGTAATAATATAAGTGCTAGAAATGTGCTTCCATTATATGCAAAGGCAATAATGCCTTCTGTAAGTATAGAGTCTCTATAAGACTTTTATAATATTGTCAATTTAAATTCAAGTAGACAAAAATAATTTTTAACTTCAGATAAGAGGACCAGCTCCTTTCTGCTTTGTAGTTTTTTGACCACTCTTTCTAATTCGGTTCCAAAGAGCAACTTAAAAGTCCCTTTTTATTTAGTTAAAAAAGAATGTTTGTTTCTTTAAGTGCTGTGTCAGTTCTATATGCCCTGGATGGTGTGTGTCATAAATGTAATTTCTGCATGATTGGCTGAATTTTTCACTTTTAGCTAAGATGTCTGCTGTAGCCCTATACTTGGGAATGTTTGTGTTGAGAGATAACTTGGAATTTATTACCTTACTTTTAAGAGTACCTCTGATAATATAGATATAACAGCTTAATTATAATGTTCCATCATCTGTATATAGGCATGTACATGAACAGAAAGTAAATGGCCTATGCCATGTAATATGTTTCTTTTCATGATTTTATTTTAAACTTTACAGTGTTATTTACATGACCAGACAAAATTTGAAATTGTAAGACAACTATGGGCCAGTTAAGTGCCTTTTGAAATGTCCTTTGAGATAATGAAATGTTGTATAGAGCATTATGAGTGTAAAATGAAAAGGCTCTCTTTATCTCTTTTCTAAAGCCATGTCAACTTTTGCTTTCATAATATACCATTGAAAAAGATATTATACAAATATATTATAAAATCTTACCGTGAAATTTTTTTCTTGCAAGTAGGGAATTATGCACCCTACCAAAGGATAATTAATATTGAGAAGCTCATTGAAAACCTGTGTGGATTTGGTTTATATGAACTATAGATTGATGAAAGCTATTTTACTTTTGGATACTCCACAAATTCCAGACATCTCTTTCTGTCTTTTCTATGTATGAGAAATCCATACACAACAGAGGAAGGATGGAAAAGATGGAGAGCTTTCATTTCCCTTATTTTCACTTTTGTTTCATCCTCCCGTGCTTGTTCTTTGTTTAAATAAACTTTTGTGGCATGTCTTTCACACATCATCGCTCCTTGCTTCAAAGGCTTCTTTTAATAACTTAGCCCTGGCTCACTTTCTTTTGCATATGAAATTGATTTAACCAAAGTGTGTGTGTGTGTGTGTGTGTGTGCATATATGTGCACTCCAACATGTACACACACATCTGTACAAATAAAAATTTCACTGGAAAGGAAAGCCTATGCTCTCTGGTTTACTTTAAACACATGCCACAGACCCTTGTTGAAGTGAGAGAGCCTAAGCTTGGAGTCAGTCTATTTTTGAGATCCAGATTTTTCTCTCAGTGCTGTTTCAGTTTCTTCAATCTGAAATAAGGAGAATAATATTTGCTTTGCAAAAGTTTCTGGGAAAGTTACATGCATGTGAATAACTTGGCTCACAGTGCTGACCATTCTTATTCAAGCAGTTGGTAAATCCTTGCTGTTTCCATCATCATCATATAGGAATATACTTAAGTAATATGTTTATTTTGAAGTTGATAAGAAGTTAACTGGTAATAAGCAGAAAGTTGAAGTTAATGCTTTTTGTTGCTGAACAATTAAGTACAATCACGTGAAAAGTGTTAGCTATATTAACCTGAAATAATTTTTTAAATGACAGTATTATCTATGTGATTTTGAATTGTCAAACCAAATTATGTTAAAATGGAAATAAAAATTTCCATTAACATAGTGTCTCTAATTAAAAAAAAATGTTTCACTAAATACAAATTTAAATCAAGACAGAAGTAATGACATGCTGATGGTTTTACAAAATGACAAAAATATAAATAAAGTTTATAACTTGAAAATACTATATTAGGAGCTAAACAGTCCAATTATTTTTCCTGTTCTTGAAATACAGTTAAATCAATTTAATTATTTCCTAATTTTAAATAGAGTAACTCTGAGAAGTTCTAGTTATTTCTTCCATTATTAGAAATTAGAGTTATACCAGAATTCAGAGAAAGGTATGTTTTTCAATCTTATGTCCCACCAACAAGCATTATGCATCAAGCATCAATGCCTTCTCATAATATCCACTCAATAACGATTTGAATTTTATTTTCGTTGGGTTGACCCTCACTGGAGAAGATCTGTATTAACCAGTTCGCAAGACTAAGACGTTTTCCCTTACACCAGCTGGTGCCTGGAGCGTGCTGAATCCTAAGGGCCAGTCGTTCGCTGCCGGCACAAACTTGCACTTTTGTTATTAGTAGCTGTGTGCCTACCAAAAGTTAGTTTCATTATCCTTAGACCTATTTATACTAGTATTATTGGTATTGTTATAATTTAATTAAATTTATGTGATTTCAAAAAGAAAAAGGAAGTTTTATTTCTGTGAAAATAAGCCATTAGCTTATTAAAGGTGAGTTACAAAAATGTTTTTGTCATGTGTGGGTGAGTTTTGTAACGTGTGGGTGAGTTGTCTCAATTGTAAAGGGAAATTTGTAAAACTATAAAAGGATCCTGTGCTTAGATTATCTTAGAAGTATGTTTAGATTCTCCCTGCACTTAAAAAATCTTATATAGGTGTGGTTTATATAAGAAAGATGCTGCATTTAGCAGATATTAAAGTTAAGGCTGTATTTCTGTATAGAAGGACTGCCAAGAAATGTGCATATGTCTTTAAAGTTAAATTGCTTAAGGTGTGTATGTCTCATAAAAATTTATTTTTATCCGTTTTAAAAACTAACCAATCAACTACTAGCTCCTTCCATATTGAAAGGGAATGCTTCTATTCTATTTCTTGTTCATATTCTTTTCATAGATTTAGAGATATTCTGGGTTTTTTTCCCCCAACAAGGAAAATCAGAGAGAATTGGCAGATAGGGTTCATATCCTGGGCTGTGAGACTTGTAAAGGGTCAAGACCTGAAATTTTTCTGTGGGAGTTGATATGGTGAGGTTGGTCAGTTCCATTTAAAAAAAAAAAAAAAATCATCCCAGGTAGATGTTCCAGATGGTCTCATTATAGACTTTGGGAGGTAGCTTAGTGAAGCAGTGGATGACTTGGAGGTCTAACTGGCAGAACCTGAGTGCCCCAGAAGTTGGGCAGAACCAAGAGATAGAGTCTATGGGTCAGTGGTTAGCATCATAGAACTCTGTCAGGAGCTAATAGGACTCCGGGTGCTAACCTGAATTTCAGTGCCAAGAATTTTGTTCTTGGGAAGCAGGCAAGGAAAAACAAATCAGCATCTCCAGTTCCAGATGAGTCAGGGTACTTGACTGAACACTTAAGGTGGAGTTTACCTGCTGAGAACACTGCACAGATTGCTCGTACCAAAACTGGAGCACAAGGTCAGAAGCCAGGGGGAAGCGTAATGCGGAGTTTCATGGTAAAATTGTGTTTCTCAGAGCCCCTCCTGTCTCCTGAGGATGGTCACACTTACAGGTGGCTACTGTTAAGCAATTTGATATCAAATGGCTTACCTGGGGGTGACAGAGAGCCAGGTGAGGACTTCAGGTGTTTAAATAGGGGAGAAGATAAAATAGCTCTGTGTCTGTCTAAATGAAGACAAAACCCAGTAGCCAGAGGATTGAGAGTTTTCCTGAAAAAACTCCTAGTTTTGAAGGAAGCATCTGCTTCCAGTGTTAGAATAACCATAACTAAGTAAGATAAACTCGTTGCCTTTCTTTGTTGTTGCTGTTGTCTGTCCTAGCATCTAGTCTTGTCTGGCACCAAAAAAACCCAGTGAAATAGTGGTTATTCATCTGACCTATGGGCTTCCCTTGTGGCTTAGCTGGTAAAGAATCTGCCTGCAATGAGGGAGACCTGAGTTCAGTCCCTGGGTTGGGAAGATCCCCTGGAGAAGGGAACAGCTACCCACTCCAGTATTCTGACCTGGAAAATTCCATGGACTGTATAGTCCATGGGGTTGCAAAGAGTCAGACATTAGTGAGTGACTTTCACTTTCACTTTCATTTGACCTATCTGGGTCACATTTGTAATTAAGATTTATCCTTCGTTAAAGCAAGTATAAGCTTTATTAATTTTTTTTAATATCTACTTACTATTTTTATAAATTTGGATTTCTGGGTTTTTAAAATTATTATTATTTTGTTGCTGGAGTGGTGGTTCAGTGGTGTTTTACAGTGGGGCATACTTATAGCTGAACTAAGGTGTTTGAGTTAGACTTTACGCATAAAAGTACTCTGCATGGTTTTATTTCAAGTGTATCAACTTACGTCATTTGTGGCACTGAAAGTGAGATTGTAATTCCCAGAGCACTGGGACAGTTCATTCAAAGGTTAGCCCACCTATGTTTATAGTAGTTCTCTGTAATATAATTATAACTAATTTCCACTGTTGTTTTTGGAGAAAACTGTAGACTGTAATTATGTGTTAGCGCTTTTTAAACAGCTCCCTGCATTGTCATATTATTTTAAATGGGCTCTGTTTTAAAATAACCTTTCATGTTTTGATTGCAAGAATATAGCTTACATGGGTCTGTAGTTAGCAGAATACAAGGATCTAGCAAATGATAGAGCGTTAACACAACTCTGGAAGCATTTGTTAAACATTTCTAGCAGTGCCCTAGGTTTACAGGGGAGAATAAGCAAGGGAGTAGAAATTTCTTGTCCTTTAACCATTGACTAGCCCTGTTAGATAGGCAAAATATTACACAGAATAGGTAAGCCCCCATGTGGAAAAAAAATACACAGTTATACAAATGTGAAAGTGCTACCCATGAAGCATATTATATTTCATTTTTGTGGTCCACTCAAAGGCATCTCAGAGCAGAATTAGAATAAAGTCCCATCTCCCAGAATTAAGGGCAGCAACACCATTTTATCTCTTGACAAATGTTGCCCATATCGTCCCCAAATGGCAGATATCTGCATATAGTTAGTCATCTGGACACACCCTTCCCCTGCTACATTTCATGGCCATATTAGTAATAGAATTTTAGTGTTGATTTAAAAGACAGTCTGCCTTAAAGCAGATTGCATAGTTTGCACACTGTGAATTGTAATTAAAGTGTAAGGGGTGCTTATTATGTCAACAACTGGCATGAGAACCCCCGAGCAGCAGGTGACCCCGAGCATGTGACGTTTGTGACAGCTAGGATCCCCTTTTCACTGGCTTAGCAATCTGAAAGTCCAAATTGAAAGAAGCCCAGAGGCTGTATATTTCATTAGATCCCAGGGGAAGTGCAGGATACAGCTTCCTTCTGTTTTCCTGGGAGGTCGCCAGAAAGTTTGTGGAGCTCTGTTTCTGTCAGAGGCTCAAAAGAGAAAAGAAAAAGCACACACAAAACAAAACACCATACACACCACAAAACCATCCACCAATCACCCCCAGGACCATAAATTTGACATTTCCCACAGTCTCACTGAGACCACAGCGTTGCTGTGTCAGCAGTACACCCCTTGCTCTGAGTTGTTTGAAAGGAAGTCTCCGTGTTCTAGCATTTAAAAAACGCTTAATCTTCCGCAGGCAGTGATTCTTTTCATATAAAACCATGAAAAAGTATCAAGTACAGATATCATATGATTCGCTCTAAATGCTTTGGCATTGTGCATTGCGTTCTCCTCACCTCCTAGGATGGGGCAGAAGTCTGAATTTAGAAAGACGAAACCACACGAATAATAAAGGAAACAGACCAAGGAGCCGTACTGTGATGGGCAAACCATTTGAAATGTGGTCACATCAAAGGTGTGCTACTTCAGGCGGCTCAGATCCTTTTAAAGTAGATTTTTTATGGCATTCCATAGTGAGTACAGGCCCTCACTAAGGTTTTGGTTCTGGTGAAAGTTTTTGGTCTTTAATCTTCTTGAGACCTGACTGGCAGTTGCTGGAGTGAATAGGAAAGGTGTCTCTTTTTTTTCACCTCACATTCGGTGGTAGGCTTCTTCTGTCATGGAGTTTCCATAGCACAAAAATGGAAGCTATGGTGCTTTGTTGCTTAGCTTTGATAACTCATATATTTTGGGAGTTGATTTTTAATTTGGTACTCAAGCTTCCTACATGAACTCATGTGGCTGTAGCTACTCTGCTCTCAGGAAGGCCAAATTTAAGCCTAGCAGGAAGTATTTCTAGCCTTATAGATCCCTAGCATAGCTTTTAGTCCGTAAGTGTTGTTAAATTTAAACCAGAAAATAAGAACTCTGTGAACCCAAACTCCACTTTTTGTGTGTGTGTTTTATTTTTTGGCCAAGAAAGGAGGGTTAACAAGTCACTGTTTGTATGCTTATATGTGACTGTGTGTGTGTTCTTATGCTAGTCTGGGAAGAGAACCTCAAGGCTTGAGAGAAAAAGATGCACCATTTTTATAAATATGGTAAATAAAACCTTTGAACTTTAGAGCTGCATTCAGTCCCTTATTATTAAGGGAGTACCAGTTATGTTTAAAATTATAGTACACCTATTTTAGAGAATTTGCAAAGAATTAATTTCTTTGTATTTATATTTTTCAAGGTCAGTTCCTTTATTCAGCCAGAGGGAAATCCAATATCCTTGCAGAATTTTACCTCAGTTACCCAGAGAGATGAGAGAAGAATAGATTGGGGGTGGAATGTGACAGTAATTTGTCTGTCTCTGCTGCCGCAGGTTAGCAAACTGATCATCAATTTCTGTGGCAATATAAGCATAGTGTAGAGGTTAAAAACAAAAAACAAAACTGTCCCAGGTCCAGAATTTTCCATTTATTACTTAGCTCCTAAATGAAGCTTTTTATTTTTTCTCTCATTGTGTAATGTGAATACTGCTTCCTTAATCTTTATTTTTAGTTTATCAGCCTTTATTATATGTCCTTACCTGCCTTGAAAGTATATATTATATTGTTTTATCATCTGTACAAAATCATGTCACTTTGTGAATATAGTATGTTAATACATATCACCAGATAAAGGGTCAATACATAGAAAATAAGCCATTTTGACTAATTTTAGAAACTTTTGGCTAATTTTGTCTATTGTGGGCACTAGACAAGTCATTTGCCCATCTCTCATAGGAAGAAGGAAGTTCCTTCCTTGTGTGTAGCCATTTCAGGAATTTTAGCCTTAATTGAAAAACACACCTTGTTTTCTGATTGTACTTTGTTTCTGCTAGGAGATAGAAAAATCTATAGGCAGTTTCTGGGATAGGCCTTGCGTAGAAGTCTTGCCCAGTGTAGCCTCCCACCTCTATTCCTCCATTCAAGGTCACTTATTGAGCATTTCCTATGTGCCAGCCCGTCTTTAAGTGTGTGCCCTCACGGGCTTGCAACTTGTTGGTGGGGCAGATGGGGATTCTGCTCGCGGAGAAATGAAATAGAAGCTGAGCCCTGTTCTTAGTAACCAGGCTGTAGAAAGCCAGAGGAAGGAGGGATTAATTTTGCCAAGAGGAAGGGAAAGGATCCTGTCTTCATCCTCTTCTACACTGAATTATAGTCTAAATTCAGGGCAGGGATCTGCGCTATATAAATGTGACTAACAGGTCTCAGAAAAGAATGCAGTTCCTTTCTGTGCCTAAGTGGGGTGTGGACAGAAACAGAGGGTAAAAGCAAAGCCAGAACTGTACAAATTAAGCAAAATCTTTTCAGATATTTGATAGGAAGCTTTGGGTAAAATGTTAAAAGTTTTAATTAATGTATTTTAATGGCTGCTGCTGCTAAGTCGCTTCAGTCGTGTCCGACTGTGGGACTCCATAGACGGCAGCCCACCAGGCTCCCACATCCCTGGGATTCTCCAGGCAAGAACACTGGAGTGGGGTGCCATTTCCTTCTCCAGTGCATGAAAGTGAAAAGTGAAAGTGAAGTCGTTCAGTCATATCCGACTCTTAGCGACCCCATGGACTGCAGCCCACCAGGCTCCTCCATCCATGGGATTTTCCAAGCAAGAGTACTGATGGCAGTTGAGGGTTAATAAACCCAAGGGGCACTTACTTATCCTAGTTATCAGTGTGTTGTTGCCATACAGTTGAGAATAGTAGTGTGGGCTGGTCTGTGTAATACCAGTGGGATAATTAAACTTTGCAGCAGTCTGTCACTTACTCCTCAGGCAGAGGGACTTATGAGTTGGCAGTAGGTCATCTTGCTTTGCAGTGTTGTGTTCTAAATGTAGCTAAGTCTGAACCTACAGAAAAAAAGATCGAGAAAATGGAAGTGGTGAGTTCTTTTTGACTAAGGAATTTGTTCAGTCGAGGCAAAGGGCCAGTTTGAACAGCGTGAGCCTGAAACATCTTTCACAAGGGGCTCTGTGTGCCCTTGCAGCCTTCTGCTTTGCTTTGCTTCTAAAGACATGACATCTATTTTCCATATAATGTCTCAGAAGTAATTGTACCCATTTATTTTATTTTCTTAAGGAACTTTTGAGCAGATCTTGCAGTGTAGCGAGCACACACATTTTCTCTCCACGTTGGTGCCGTCCTGTCCAGGCCAGCAGGCGAACTTGCGGCAGCTCCTGGGCCTGCAGGCTTCCTGGAACCTAGACGCTGGGAGCCCGGAGCACGTGAGCCTCCTGTTCAGGGCTCCGTCTCCAGGGCTCACAAGAAGCCGGGCACACAGTAGGTGCTCGATCCATGTCTGTTGGCATTATTTGTGGAATCATATGCTGACTAAATAATTAGAGTGTATTATTAAGGGATTTCAGTCGAGCTTCCATTTCCTCGGTTGCTAGATTTGTAATATTTTGATCAGCATATGTCAACATTTCTAAAATTATTTCAGATTGATCAATGACATCTGAAGTTCCACTTACTCTTTTGCAATCACTCGTTTCTTGGGACATACGATTCTTAGGAAAAAAATGATTTAGACTTCAAGAATTTAGGGATTTTAGGAGAAAAGTAGTGCTCATTTACTTGAATAGCCTTAAAGATGAGGAAAATGAGACCCAGGTTTATGGAGCTTTTAACAGTCGATTCTGGATCCCAGATTTCCTAATTCTGAACCCAGTGTTCTCTTTTTGGATATTAAGCCAAATACCTTAAAGCTTTTCCTCTCTGTTGCTCTCACTTTTGATCTCTCATTTGTGAATACTTTCTTTAGACCAAACAGAGGATAATAAAGTACTCCAGGGGAGAGAAACTCAGAGGTGAGCCTCACATGGAAATGCTACAGGCCCGCTGCAAGGTGCAGCCAACAACAGCAACAAAAGTGAGCTGGCGATCTGCCTTCCACGCAAAGGTTATTTTTCTTATTACAACAAAACTAATTAGTGGATTTTCTAATGTAAGAAAATGTTGCTGTTAGTAAAAGTTTTCTCTGTGCCAGAAAGCAGATGGTGGCAGTGAACAGTGTTTTCTTTTGCCAGGTTTTGTATATGCTTTCTAAACCTGCAAGAGATTTTGCTTCTCCAGATTCAGATTTCTGATCTTTTTTATTTTTAAACAGAAATAGAAACTTATATTTAAATGTACTTGCATCATGTGGTCTGTTTGACATATCATGGTTCCTTGAAAATGTTGAGTAACATTTGATGTTCTGCATGAATTTCTTCTCAAAGAGTCTTGGGACTTTTTAATGCTGGGCTGTACTTTCTCTCCTGACGGAAATCTCGAGGTTGTGCCTCGAGGGTACTGCCGCAATAGGGAGTTTTGATGGGATTATCAGGAGCAGTGTATGAGATTTTCTTTATGTGGAAAATTTTTTATTTTGTTTTGTTTTGCTTCCAATTACTGTGTAAATACCAGCTTTTCTCAGTAGGGTTCCTTAGAGTCTGCCTCTATTCATGATGATGTCAGGGTTTGTATACAGTTTTGAATAATTCATTTCCCTATCTACTGCCGGTGAGATGTTACACTCTTCCTGTTCATTTAAAATTTTTTTTTGCCTACTGTTTTTGATGAAATTCCTTTCAAATAGGTTTGTTCAAAGTCTTCCCCTTTGAAGTCTAAGCATGTCAGGACAATGCGAACATGGCGGCGTTAAGACAGAGTGCTTTCTGGTTTTAAGACCAGGTGGGAGGACACGTGACCACAGTAGTGTAGATGTCAGGCTGTTTTGTGTGATGAAGACTGAGAACTCTGTTGACTAAGTCTTTGAAAATTTTCAAGAGGGTTTCCATTTAGAGGAGAAAAGGAAATCATTAGATGAGTTGTTAAAATATAGAATAAAAATGGAAAATGAAAACCAGCCCAGCGATGTTTTTTTTTTTTTTTTTTTTCTGAGATCGTTGGATAAATATAACAAGAAAGAATTGCCCTAAATTTACTAAATGGAAAAGAATTATGAAATTTTGTGTTGTTTTTGGAGGTGGTAGCCAGAATCAAAAGAAATAACAGAGGCCTTCATCCCTTCTTTTACATCATTCCCCTGTTAACCTCGACTGTGTTCCATCTGTGCCTCAATACAAACCTGATAATTCAGAGATACCATGCAGGTTATTATGTCACCTTTAATTCCTGAATAAACTCTGATCTTTTCTTGTAACTCTCCGTAGGTCTGTTGTGAATAAAAATTCCTGTCTTTTTTGAAGAACTGAGATTTCTGACCCCTGTTCAAAACGAACCACTTGTTTTGTTAATGTGATTTTTATTTTTTTAATACTTTTTCTTTGTTTTTCTCACTTACAATTTTTTAGAAGATATTTATTTCTTTGGCTGCAGTGGGTCTTAGGCAACATTGCGGATCTTTAGTCTTCACCGTGGCATGTGAGATCTAGTTCCCTGACCAGGGAGCCAGCCCCAGCCCCCTGCTTTGGGAGTTGGGAATCTTAGCCACTGGACCATCAGGGAAGTCCCTATAATTTGTTTTCAATCTTCTTTTCTAGTAACCAAGAAATAAAATAGGACAGTTTAGAAGGACCAGTGAGCGATTTCGACCAAAAATGATTTAGTCACCTCTTATTCTTTGCTTAATATTATAAATCTGAAAAGACAGAGGTGATATTGGAATCTCTCTGAACCCTGGGTTAAGGCCGTGGCTGTGTGAATGCTATAGGGGGTTAAACGTTGCTTCCTGAAGCCCAGCAGTTATAGAGTGTAGGGGTGAGGTGGGATATGATTGGCAAATAGAACTGCTCGATTTTTTCCCCTTAATTTATTTATTTTAAATTGAGGGCTAATTACAATACTGTGGTGGTTCCTGCCATACATCATCATGGCTCAGCCACAGATACACATGTGTCCCCTCCCTCCTGAACCTCCCTCCCATCTCCCACCCCATCCCACCCTTTTAGGTTGTTGCAAGCCCGGTTTGAATTTCCTGAGTCATACAGCAAACCGTGGGAATTTGCCATATGACTCAATTTTGTTTTACATGGTGGTGCTCCAGTTTCTCTGTCAGCTTTTCCTTGTCTGTAGGCTTCCACCATGACCCAAAAGTTGAAAAAACTGAGAAACTACAGAGATTTGTTATTTTTGTTAAACAGAAAACAATCAGATAAACCATTTCTTTTTTGTGGAAATCTCTACCTCCTTTCTCCTCCCTTATAGACTTAGGAAAGTGTTCTCAAAAACTCCATGTTACCACCACTGGTGTTAACTGGGGCTGTGGGGGAAGTAGCTACTTTTAAAACATAAGTAATATACACTTTGGGGCTTTCCTATTGACTCAGTGGTAAAGAATTCACCTGCAGTGCAGGAGACACAGGTTCGATTCCTGGGTCAGGAAGATCCCCTGGAGAAGGGAATGGCTACCCACTCCAGTATTCTTGCCTCGGAAATCACATGGACAGAGGAGCCTTCTGGGTTACAGTCCCTGGGGGTCACAAAGACTCAGACGTGACTCAGAGACTAAACAACAATATATACTTTAATAAACAGTCCAGAGTTGAGTGAGTGGAATTCTTAGTGGAATATTATGAGCCACCTCAGAATTGAGTAAAAGACTCAATAACTTGTACATAGTAGGTGATCAATAAATGGTTGGTGAACTGAAATAAGCTTTTCCCCCTAAGAATCACTAATTATTAGTCATTCTTTAGAGTGATAATGGTTCTTGAAAAGTGAATCAACAAAAATGAAGTCCCAGTCACCACTTAGACTTTTTATGAGGAGCAGTTATTGAAATAGCACCTCTATTAGAAACTTTCCAGAAAACATGATTTTTTAAATCAAAATAAATCCAGGTGACAAATAAGAAACTTTAAAAAAAAAGCATATCCTGTCAAACCTCAACAGGAGTCAGCCATAGTTATACATATATCCCCTCCCTTTTGAGCCTCCCTCCCATCTCCCTCCTCTGTAAAGCAATTATCCTTCAAAAAAAAAAAAAAGCATATCCTGAAGGTAGTTCATTTGCCTAATCCCACATAAACTATTACTAGTAATTGTATGGGAGACAGTTTAATTTTAGGATTATTACTAAGCAAATTACTCATCCATACTGAGTTACTGAAAATACTTATCCCCCCTTCAAAATGACCACAGAAATGAATATAGATTGCACCTTAAAATGAAAATTAAAATGACAGATAAAATGAACTTTAGATGAAGATAAAGGCATGTAAGTTCAACTGGTACCTAACTGGGTGTAAGTGGGTAGGATCCCATGATCTGTGATGGATTTCTGAAAGCTTTTCTGTATTCAGAGCTACATAAGTCAATTCATGTATTTTAATGATCTAGGTTTGTTTTCTTCTTTTTTTGTAGGATGTTTGTAGTTTTCTCATTTGTATCAACTCACACATTTTTGAAATTTTATAATTCAGTATAGTTTTGGTTATAGATTAAAGTTCACTGACTAATCTTTTTAGCATGTTTAACTGCTGCAGGGTATAAAGATACACAGAACTTGATGGCTTCCAAGTGTGGTTCAAACATCCAAAGCACTCGAGATTAGCACCATGTGAAGAAATTTTAAAATATTGTACTGCAATTAATTTTAAATAACTTAGCACTGCATATGTCAGGGAGAAAGCCATGATAGAATCCAAATGGAAACTCCTAAAAGTGAGATGATTCAGTACATTGAAATCATTTTATCTATCATAAAGACATAGAGGCAAAACCTATATCATTATTTCTACTTGCAAAAAGCTTCGTTACGATGCTGTGGAGAACCTGAGCACCGTTTTTGTGACTGACCAAATGATAGCTCCTAGGTTCATGCATGTTAGTTAAAAATGCAGAAACCAAGTTACTGTCAACATGAAAATTGAAAGCACATGGAAATTAAAATATATACATGTATTTATATGTGATAAAAATATTATATGTTTAGGGATCAGAGGTACCAATGCACCACACAATCAAGAATCGTATAACTTACAGTCATTGCTCAGTGTATGTGGTTCCTTTATACATACAGTTGCACATCTACAGATTCAATCAACCCTGGATCGTGTAGTTCCATAGTATTTACTAGTGAAAAAGTCTGCTTGTATAATGGACCCACACAGTTCAAATCTGCGTTGTTCAAGGGTCAACTGTACATACATTTATGGGTACATACATATAAATGTATGGTATATACATTTATATATATATACACACACACGTGTGTGTGTGTGTGTGTGTATCTGAAATATTTTTGAAGAAGTATTGTCCTCAATACTAGTCTAGGACCTAGGACCTAGACTAAATTCTTCAGGGATACCTTATTCAGTAGCTCTGAAAACAAGTTTTCTGGTGTTCTGAATTATATCATAGACTAAGAAATAAAGAGAAAACTGTTTATTGGCTTCTGTGGTGAGGATTGGTCAAGTCACTGAAGATAAGCATTTACAATTTATAGCGGGGTATTTGTTGTCATTCATAAGGTAAAGAATAGACAGTCTGGACTTTTGATGATTATTGAACTCATGTTATTTCTAATTGTGCTTGGGATCAGCAACTAATATCCCCCAGTCCCTTTTGATTAAAATATGGGTCCCAGCCTTGAATGCAGCCAGAAGACCAACAACTGGATTGCTAATGATCTGTTTCAAATTAGAACTCTAGGGCTGGAAAGAACCTTTACAGGATACCTAACCGCATCCCCCACACACCTATTCTGTTCCTGAATCTAGGACCAGAAAGCCAAGCCAATAACTCCCATAAAGTCTATTCTCACCACATGGGGTATACCACCATCCAGTCATGTAACGCCCCAAAAAGCCAGAAAATTCACCCTAAAACATCTGTTGACATCTCCCAAAAGAGGCCCTGTTGTATTTCCATGGCCCTGAAATAGCAATTTTTTTCACCTTCTGATTTCAGTTCCAACAAGTATCTGTTAGTACCTATATGTTCCAGATACCCTTCTCTGTGCAGTAATACATAGTAATACACAGGAAATACAAGTAAGAAGTCAGTGTGATTCTTCAACCAGTTTCTGTGTGTTAAAAACCAGTGTCCATGCAGTGTACAGTTAAGAGTTATAGCTCCTATAATTTACAAGGCATTTCAAATCATGCCATTCCATTCTTACAATTTCTAAAGTCAGGCATCTGGAAGATGAGTACACTGAAGTTCAGAGAGATGAAAGGGCTTGTCCAGTTCAACAAAACAAATATAAATGGCCAAGAAGAGACTCAAACTCAGGTTTTCTAATACCAGGTCCTCTACTTTTTTCAGTGTACCACAGCTACCTATATTAAACTGTCATTTCTCTTAAAGGGAGTACGCCAGGCCTGATTATGAACAGCATCATGAAATTATGTCTCAGGGAGAAAATCCTGATTTTTAAAAAGTTTTTTGATATTTTGCACCATTCCCAACAGCGTTAATTATGCAGTAATAAAGGACTCTGCCTAAACCTTTGTATATCTTACTGGAAAAGTTAATCTCAATTGTTCCTATCAACAGTTAGCATCCAGGCTACTGGAAATTCTGTTACCAGGCTACAGTTAGTGGTACAGTACAGATTGCAAATAGTAAGAGAATAAAAGACATTACAAATGTACTCAATAACATGAGTTGCTGTACATTAATTTCACCAAGAGACAGGACTTAATCAAAAGGAGATGCCACAGAATCTTGGTTTTATTATCATTATCCTGATTGAGGACTCTGTAAGAGCAGAGACCTTGCCTTTTAAAATTTTGTATCTCCAGGTATGCAGGGAGAAAGAAGGCTCACAGCAGATGCATTGATGAATGCCTGAATTAATAAATGGAATAAGTGAACCCAAAGACGAGGACGTTAAAAGGAAGCAGTGTTTTTTCAGGAGACTGTTCCAATATCATTTTCCCCTTTGATTAGGAGAACTGGTGTGAACATTGCTAACACTGAGGAGTCCCAGGCTTCTCCAAAATCTAGCTCTCACCTATGCTAGTACTCACAAAACATCTGATAGTCCTGTATTCTCTGCTTGGGGGGAGGAGGTAGGAAAGAAAAAAAAGAAACAAAACCCCCAAACTTCCTGATTTACCCAACCACAGAATCTTCAACCTTCTCATTAAGGCATCTGCATTTTTTTAGGCAAATTGTTACTATGCCATTCTCATCCTCTTCTTTGACAGCATTATCTTCTGGTTATGAATGTGACAGGGTCCAGTGATTTGATTTGTGAGAGTTTGGTCCTTTATAGTCAGTGGATCGAAATCCCTTCCACCATGCTTTTTCCCTGCCTCCCATCCCTCCCCTTCCCCCACCATCAATTCTTAATTCCCTTTTCTCCTTTCTTCCTTTTCAAGCAGGAAAATGTCACAGTAAACCCCACCATCTTGTCATCCAAAATTCCATGGGCGCTTTAGCTCAAGGGGTCTTCTTCTCGAGGCCTTCACCTTACTTTTAGACAGTTGTCATTATCTTTGTCTAAAGGTCATAGCTAAATTGAATAAAAGGAAAGCTGTGTTTTCCTGTCGATGCACAAAGGCAGTATTGACTTCCCTAATCCAGTTTGCTGAGGGGTGAGAGAATTAAATTAGATATCTAAGCACAGAAATTGAGAGCCTTTGAAAACAAAGATAAGGAGACAAGACTGTATTTTCCCTTTTCCTGGGAGCTCTGGGCTCAAGATTTTGCAGGTGTGTCATCTGATCCATGGCTTGCATCGATCAAAACTGTGCCAATGCATATTTAATTAGCAAGGGGACCCTGGATGCATTATAGCCATCATCCCTATATTGAATGGACTGTCAGACTTTCTGCACACTTCTCCACCCCCACCCTCCCCTCCACCCATGCCCCCTCCTTTGCCTCCTTGTTTGGGAAGCTTCTGCATTTTGTCTGAGCAGCTAAAAAGTTTCTTTGTTTTTAGCTGCTGATGCATACAGCACTACTGAGGAGAATACAAACAAGTAGAGTCCTAAAGTGTTTATTTTGTCTAGGAAGACAAGCTCAACCAATTTGATGCCTTTGGTAAGATTTTCAAACCCTGTAAAAAACCAACAACAACAACAAAAAAAGAAATACATTTTTCAACTCTGCAGTTATAGATTTTTTTTAAAAGGAGTCAGTTATATTAGGATAAAAAATGAGGATCCTGGAATAAATACTTTAACAATAAAATAAAAGAATAAGTAGTTGTCTATTATAATAGAAAAAGTATTTAAAAAAAAAAACTCTCTGTTCTTGACCATTAGATAGGGCATGTTAGCAAATTTTTAATTTATCAGCCCAAATTGCATGATAGAAATTCATTCTGTCCTGAGTCTGTCCTGCTATTAGGGAATTCAGTGAAAGTAGAAAAATTAAGATAGAAGGTGGGTAAAATGTTAGAATTGGATGTATTTATTTATTTATTTAAGTTTCAAAGGTTTCATAGGAACAGCTGTTGGTGGGGGTTCTTAAAGTGATGGGAAGTTTGGAGTTTTGCCTCCGACAGGTTATTTCATGGGATTACAGTCACCATTGATTTTCACACAGGTTACAAAGCCTGAATACCCAGACAGAGTGTTGTCTGATAAACAGATGTAAGGCACCAAGTCTGCTTAGAATAAAGAGCAACAGACTGTGAGCACATATTTAGGACTCATTTAAACTCATCAGCATAGTCTAGCTCAGAGTGCTCTGTCTCTAGTCTACTTTTGAGGTGGCTTCTTGCTGGTAAAGTAACAAGAAATTTTTTTTCTTACTACAATTTGCTGTGGAGACTCATGGGAAGTTCATTTGCATACATCTTGTTACCAAGACTGACTACTTCCTGGCTTAGACAAAGTGTTGCCTGATAAACAGACGTAACACACAAATGTCTGTCTGGAATAAACAACAAGCTGAGATTTACATTTCCATTATCAGGGATAATCTCTTTCCCAGTACATGGGAGTTAGGAACCTTTATTTTAAAACCAGGACTGTGATGCTGATGTTTTATACCAGAATCATGTCATGTGTAAGTTTGGCTTGATTTTTTTTTGAAAGAAGCAAAAATGTATTATGGATGGTAAGATTTATATTGCAGAGGTAAATGTACATTTCTTTTGTGGGGGATCTTATAGTTTCAAAACCAGGTTTTCTTGCATTATTTGATCCACATGACAACTCTATTAAATTAGTCAAAATAGTCATTAGTGCCCCCATTTTACAGATGAAAAAACTGAGATGCAGAGTAATTAAATTATACAGCTGAGATTTTTTAGGGTTCCATCTTTTTAACATTTCATACTCTTTTCTGTAGTGAAATACGAAAAAAAAAAATAGCAAAATAGTTAATCCTTAGAATGCTAACTGAACTTTAACATACTTATCCTCAGAGATCATTTTATTATTTTAATAAATTTTTGACAGATACCCAGATACATGAAAATAATGTGTATAGACTATAACTAAATTATACATCATTTTCATTTGACACGTTTGTTTTTATAGCATGAAAGTATACAAGGAGTTTTTCTACTTCCGGTTGTATAGATGACTGTTCAAGTACTTTTTAAGTGTATTTTCTTCTGATGAAGAACTCCAAGAACTTACTGTTATAATTCATTTTGTTTGTGAAAAAACTGACTCAAAAGGAGAAATTGAGCACAGGTCTGATGTGCAATAGTGTTATAGTTGTGGCTTTTTAGGCAAGTCTTTGTTTACACATGAGTGGGTAGGTAACCAGGTTGACTCACTATTGTGAGTTCAGAAGTGATCAACAGGTCACCATCATGTATTAACATAGCTCCTATTATGAGAAAAACAAAATTCAGAGGTTACCTCAACATCTTAGTTTATTTCAGTCGTGGCCCCTTGTCAAAGAAAACATGAGAAATTAGAAATTGAGTCCAAGTAGCACACTTGCACATCTTTATAATCACCACATTCTTGCCATTGACTTCATTTATAACTTCTCTGAAAAAGCCCATCACGACTTGAAATCAGTCTCATGCGAAGATTGGGGTTTGAAGATTGAGTCATTTGGTCTTTACTTTCAGAGTGACTGAAGTTGTAATTTTCAAAGCTTAGAAATGATTTCCCCCTCAGTGTCATAGCACAACAATGGTGAGACCATTGTACTTTTCTCTCAATGTGTTAAAACTGTGTATCATTCCACAACCTCCCTGTGCATGTAGCCAAGTAACACGTTTATGAGTAGGTGATAAGACAGTTGAATCACTCTTCAACCTAAACAGTCTCATCATCATACACAGCCCCGACTAAACAGATGGGCCTAGAATACCAGCATTAATGCCAAAAAAATCTAATTCCTGCAAATTTAATATTTCACATATTCTTCTTCAGAAAGAGACGTTAAAAAAAAATAATTTCAAGAAGGAAATTTGTAGTCATCTAGATTATGTAACACTTTTAATCCCAACCCTGAAAATGCCATACCCGGAAGTGGTGAGGGGGTGAATCTCCTGAGCAGCTGGCAGCCCCTGGGGTGGTCTGGTGGAGCCCTTCCAAGTCGCTGCTGCGTGAACACAGCCTTCCTGCTCCATCCGAATCCGGATTAGAGGATTCAGGGACAAACGTGCGCAAACTAGCCTGGTCCTTTTGGAATGAGGGCTTTCCCTCTGTCCCGTCTCTACCTCCCTTCTGGTGGAGAAGGATTTGCTGTGCATCCCTTGATTACTATGATTATCATAACACATGCAGTTCTAGCTCACTGGGAGAGTTACACAGGCCAAATTTTGTATTTTAAATACAGTTAAGACTTCCCATTTAAAGAACCGTGGAGTATTTCCATTTTAAAAGATAAGAAAACTTTTATGGTGTGACTCATCTCATAATTTGTTTTTTTTTTAAAAAACAGGTTATTGTATATTCATTTTTCATTAAGTGGACCACAGTTGTATACATTAATTGCCATTAAATATTGGTTTGGTTGTTTACTGAGCTTAAAAGATTTATATCCATTCTCTGAAAATGCTGGTGGTAGTTGAAGATTTTTGGTGGTCTAGATTTAATGATGGTATTACAAAATTCTGTTTGTTCTTTGCCAGACTGTGATGGATAATGTTATATTTAGCGGATAGTATTGTATTCATCAGTGTTTACTCGTAAGCTGCAGATTGTATATACATATGTGCAACTGTGCAGTGACAGTCTACATTCTCAAATAAAGATTTTTAAAATATTTCCTCACACCTCTGTCTTTAAGGCCATGGTGATACTGGAAAAAAATAGACAATATTCCTAAAGGTTATAAAGTGTTACAATAACACTTCTTTTATAACTGCAGCTGTAAGACTGATAAGCAAAATGCATCTATTATAACCATTTTTCTAGATTTCCTTACTGTAATAAACGTCTTATGGTACTGAACGATCAAAATAGAGTAGTTCTAAGCCTTAGATTACCAATCAGAAATAGATTTCTGTAACATCATGGATGTAGAAAAAATGAATCTTGGATTCTTTGGTTTGACTCTTTTGCAAACTACTCATCTTTCCAAACCTCTGTAAGGAAAAAAAAAAAAAGCCTACCTAAATTTTGAAAATCTTTCAGGGCCACAATCCTAGAGGGTAACTGTTTATTATATTCAGAATATAATCACCCTATTCCTTATTTTCTTTTACTCCAGAAGCATTCCTAACGCTTCGTTTTGTTGGGGGAAAGGATTCATTCCCGACTTTGCCTTTCCTTTTTCACACTATAAACAACAACTCCATT
This sequence comes from Bos indicus, assembly GCF_029378745.1. Lineage (NCBI taxonomy): Eukaryota > Metazoa > Chordata > Mammalia > Artiodactyla > Bovidae > Bos > Bos indicus. The sequence goes on along the minus strand of NC_091762.1, from coordinate 84,658,801 downwards.
TCTTTCTGGCGGCATTTTCACTTTCTTTCTTTGACTTGACTAACTCATTTTTGTTTCTGGATGCCTTCTCATTTCTTCTTCGTATCACCTTTTAATTTGGGAGATTTAAAACCGGACACAAAACTCTAACAAAGCCTTTTCAAGCTTCGTCTTTAGCCAAATCAGTATGCATGTAGGGAGCTTGAACTTAAGCAAAATTACTTTTCCAGTGGAACCTGGATTTGTACTTTTGGGGTCTGGAGACTTTTGTTGATTTCATGTTGACTGAAGAGGAATTACACTTGTTTGTTTCAGGGTGGGAAGTGCTCCCCACCACTGCATGGCTGCCCTTCTTTTATCAGCTATTCACAACAGCAGTTGTTAGGATTTTGAGGTCCTCCTTGGGCCTCAGAATATGGCTGCTTTCTCTTATCTTTGGATTTTTTGAATGTGTGAACTATTTCTGCCATCCATCATTTTAGCCTGCACACATTTCTGGGGGCCTTTCATGTGTCAGACACTGTCCTCAGCTCTTATTATTCTGAGAAGCCTCTTGCCATGTGTCGGCCAGGGGATCAGAGGAGGTGATTGTCTGTAACTTCTAAATGCCGTGCAAGATTTCCCAGCCATGAGCCAGAGGGATGTGCCTCTCCCTTGCCAGGTCCCACGAAGGGGGACATCAAGCAGAAATAAAGACCTTTTCTGCCCTCCTTTTCCATTTTATAAGTCCCAGTCAGCTTTTAGGTGTAAACTTAGTGTATTTTCAGTCACTGGCAGTGGTTCAGCCCTAGAAGGCTGAACAAGTGAAAATTCATCCTTTTAGTTCTGTGGTTATCAAATCCTTGGCTGGGCCAGGTACTCTTAGAAGGTACTGGACCTAAGACTAGAATAAGAAAGGAATTCTTTTCTCACGGAGTTCTGATTCTCATGTGAGATCATTGAAAAGTACCTTAGTGCAGCATAGTGTAAGTCACACGGTAAGAAATATATGGCCGAGGAGAGAGGAAAAGTTTAATTCTGGGTTGGGCACAAGGAAGATTTAACAGCATTTCATCTTTGCTTCCTGCCTGGAGAACAGAAAATACATGGAAGTGATGTCTGTATTTTTGCCCAATCAGTTTTACCCTACTGACCTGTATTGGTCACTCTTCACCATCCCAAGAGGAGTATTCTCTTGAGGTTCCAAGTTGAAGGGGAGCAGAATGAGGGGAGGGGGCCTGGACCCGTGCATAAGTAGTAAATCCAGTACAAGATTTTGTTCCTGCACTGCACAAGCTTATGGAAGCTCAGGCTAGTGTGTTGGCACTAGGATTTATTTTATTCCTTTCCCAAGTGATTATATTGATAGTGAAATATCTTTGTCTGAGTACTCCAGCAGTATAGCTCTAAGCGCCATAAAAATGCATAGATAGATGACTAGCAGTTCAATTAAGAGGTCTCAATCCAGCCTCCTATATGAAAACCATGTCTATTTTAGGTTTAAATTTCTGCTCATAAATTTTTTAGAAACCAAAAGAAAAATTGCTTTTACAGGTTAGGTTGAAGTCTAAGGTTCCTTAAACAAAAAACAAATCCCTGGATGGGGAGAAAAATTGATAACCCTAATGTACTTCCTCCCAATAGCATTTCCAACTCCATCATTTAAACACATTTTAAATAATATTCTCTTCATTGTAATATACAAATCTTCTGGCTTTCAACCAGGAAACCAGAGAAAGTTGCTGCCATGGGGGACTCAGATACAAGAAAGGCACCCAATTCTATGCAGGTGAATTTTTTTTTTGGCCTCTAATTATTTCAGGTGGTGGGAATCAAAAGGCCATGTGATAATTGTCCCCAAAAGTAAGATGTGAAGTTACTTTGGCTTCTGACAGGTCTCTACCAACTATGCACAAGAGAAAATTGAATTAATTTTTTGCTTTCATAATAGTGTTTTAATGCAAATACTTAAGAAAGAGATCTTTCCTTTGTATCAATTATGTATGGGTAGAAATTATAATTCTGGTCACCTGGTTGGCCCCATACATAACAGCATCGCTGACCTTTTGTAATACCAAAGAAAGAGCCCATCCGTCCTCAGCAAGAATTGCACCAGGACTGGGTAATTTTGTTCCTTGTTGGTTCAAAAAAGAAATGGCATTAAATGGCCCATGGTAGAAAATAATTAAGTTTTAAGATCATTTAACTTTTCTTGTAGATCTTTGGCTTTTCCTGTCTGTTACCAGGATGGTGTATTTTAGTATGCAGTCCTCCGGTGGAGAACAGTATCCCCAGCTTTTGAATAAAACTGGGAAATTAAATTCCGTTTTCAGTTTGGCTAGGTGCCTCCTCCAGTGTTGGTAGCTGAGCTTTCACAAGAGTGCTGTGGCGCCTTTCAGACCAACTCTGAGCTGTTTCCCTGCCGCTCAGTCGGTTGCTGTTTACTTGCTTCTTTTTCTGTGGCTTGGAATTGTAAACTTTCTTTGAACGTATCTATTGCCATCTTTTGTTGCTATTCATGTTTTCTGTAATTATGCTATCTTCCTATAAATACAGGGTGACAAATGTAAAAAAAAATTTCAAAGAGCAAAAAAGTCTGCTTTTAGTATTAAGACAGTTGTTTGGATCTTTCATTTTTTTTTTGCCTTAATATTGATAGATAAAATTCAGAAAAGTAGTTGGCTATGGTATATTTAAATTAATTGAGATAAAAAATATTTTTCCTTTTGTTCGCAAAGAAGTGATTGGTCATAAAGATATTAATACACCAAGAAAAAGAACATCGGCTAAGCTATCAGATAGAAAGTTAAGTTTACTAGTCTTATTCCAAAGACAATGTTCTGTTTGGCAAAATTTTAGGTATCTATATTGGCACATGATCAAGAAGAATTTTAACTTTCCCTAAGACAAACTTAGATATTTTCTCTGATTTCAATTGTGGCTATTAATGGTTTAAAAATTTCCAGTACACAAATAATGAAGGTATGCCTTTCTCCTAAAACATGTTGAATTGCTTATAAGAATGTTTAATTTATAATTTTTAATTGCAAAGTTACAGAATACTCCCTTAGAAAAAGAGAAGGTAATCATGCCATATTTTAAAATCACTTGCTATAAATGTAATATTAATTGAGTTAAAATTTCAAATGTGATCGCATATAAATTTATATTCCAATTTTCAGTGCAGACTTTGTATTTAACTCTGTGGTTCATTCTGAAGAATTTCTCTAAAGTTTTTTGAGAAATACTGTAATACTTTTGGTGTGTGTCTTCACTGTGGCTATTGTTACATTATGATAAAAAGCTATCACTTTGCCAGACTTAAATAAAAATTCAGATTTTCACATTTGAACCTTTGAATCAATCTAGAATTTTTGCTCTATGCACCAGGTTAAGCGCATCGAAAAGTTTTTAAGTAGACGTTTAAAAAAAAGTACTTTCCAATAATTAAAATCTTCATTTGCCTAAAAGCAGGGAGTCTTTCTTACAGTAATAAATCAGTGCTTCTCGACCTAGGGTCGCTAGTCGCACTGCTTCTCTGTGCAGTATCTCCAAGAAAGAGAATGCTAAAGCTGTAACTCTATTGGTTAAATAGAAGTAATATTTTCAATTTAATCACAGTCAAGTGTCATGACCTTTTGATCTTGCATTGAACTTCTTGCTAAAATGTGGTCAGATTCCAGATAGCCCGTTCTAACCCTGTGAAGTCAAGGTAAAGTGCAGATCCAGGCTTTCCATAGATACAGAGATTTTTCTAGAAAATTTTTGGTTTGTTTTTCGAGAATGTTATATACTGTTTCAAGTCTCAGAAAAATGCTTTACATAAAAAACTCTCTACTTGAAATAGTTTGCCTGACTTTTTTTTTCTTTCCCCAAGAAAATGTATCATAAGTATGCTTACTTCTAATTCTGTGAAAGTTTTTGGTCTAACTTGTTTAGCTCATCTTAAAATTAAATGTTACTTTATTTTAAATGGTCTCATTTAGAAGTTAAATTGATTGGATTAAATTTTTAGTTTAAAAATGGTTGTATTTTTATCAGTAAAATAAAAAATAGATGCGATTCAATAAAGGTGTGCAAGAACCTGTTTTTGCTCACAAGCCCTTTAGGATCTCCCAGATGCATCGGTACAAAAGGAAAAGAAAACTCATAAAGTGGGGGGAGATGTGTACCTTTTAGAAAGATGTCTTTGAGTGATCCTGTTATTTTAAGTAAAGGCGCTGGAGTATTAGGATTCTAGTATTTAATGGTGTTAGCCTGCATAGTCTGTTGCTGTAATACAGAGCTAAATATCAACAGAACTTGTTTCTGTTGTTTGGGTTGCTTTTATATACCAGCTTCAAAATATGTTTTGACACTTTATTATGTTCTGAATCAAGCTTCAGATGTGTGTAATGAAGGATGAAGTCTTTATCAGACTCTAGTGTATAAATAATGGAGAAGAGCAGTTTGGAAAGGGTCTCTGTGTAGGAGGATGGTTTCTGAAGAGTTTTAAGTTATGATCTGGTGCAAGCCAAGTGCTGCCGGAGGTGTAAACAGAACCGAGAGTCCTCTCTGAAGGCATGGGCTGCTGCGGCTGCCGCCCTTCTCCCCCTGTCTTTTCTTTCTTCCTTTTTTGATCATCACGTCACCTCTGTAATGTTCTCACTCCTGGTTTACGGGCTGAACCTTTTGAGAAAGTCTGCCACCTCTGATCCACTTTTCTTTCACAGACCCTGTAATTTTTGGCCGTATTTTTATGTTTTTCAGATTCAAGTCAATCTGAAAGTCCCAGCCAGCCAAGTGATGCTGACATTAAGGACCAGCCAGAAAATGGTAAGTTTAGTTTGGGACTCTGGTTGCTGTTCTGAGAGTCCATGGTAGCCAGCAGCCAACCAAGTAGGAGGATTTCAAGGTCTGCCTGAGTGGGTGGCCCACACAGTAGGAACAGTCTTTGAGAACTTAAGGAATTTTCTGGGTCACTCTAACAGCCCCAAACCCTTCCCCTCAGCCACAAACTCTATCAGGGTACTCTTAAGAACCTTCATTCCCAAGAAAGTTGGTTACTGTTTGAGGCAGGGTTGATTTACCTGATCAGTGTCATTTACAGCATAAGTGAGGAGCCAATGCCTTTTTATTTCAGTTCCTTTTAATGTGGCAAGTGACGCATGATCTTCTTCACGATGATTTAAGTTTATTGACTAACAAGTATTTTTGAGGCCTTTTGGAAGATTTTTGCTTCTGCTAAATAATTACTGTGAGAAAATGATGTCTGCCTTTGAAAGATTTTCACTTTAAGTTGTCTAAAACAGTAAGGGTACATGACAGTATACAATGTGTCAATTGTATAAATGTATAAGCTGTGTATTGCAGGAACTTGATTACCTAGAATACACACTTTATATATGAATATAATAGTATCCACTAAAATACTAAGTGTGTAGTATATATGCTCCAAGGATGAAAACAGTTATCATTGGTTAGAATTTGAGTAAAACCATCAGTTTCAGTAAAAACTGAGGAGTGACCTAGTGGTACTCATCACATGCTAAACACTGTATTTCCCACTTTCATGGATATAATCTCATAAAATTCCATAGTGCTGTTCCTTGATGAAAGAGCTGAAGCCTCTAATGGTGACTTGACCATGAAGGACCTTTGGAGGGAATATGGCACCGTGGCTAAAAGCTCAGGCGGTGGTGTCAGACCTGTGTTTAAATTCTACCTCTGTTCTTTCTTTCCTTTGTAATTTTGAATAGGTTATTTACCCTCACAGAGTACTGATTTATTTCTTCTTTGAAGTGGTACAGTAATAATATTACTGACATGTTGAAGAATTAAATAAGATAATATATATAACATGCTCACAATAGTATCTTTCATAGGACTTTACACTAAATAAAAGTTGGCTGTTGTTCAGTATTCCTTGTATTATTTTTCTAGTTAGTATAATCCAGCCATACTTTTTCACTTACTTAAAATGACCTCATTCCTCCTGACTGTCTTATTTTTGTTGTTCTATTTTTCTGTTTTGATCTCCACCCAATCTTTTGGAATAGATAAGTAAACTGAATTATGTCAGTGTTGTGGGGTGGAGGATTGATTTTATCACTTTGAATAGCCTATCACTGATTTGTCAGGATTTGTTCATTTCCCAAGCCTCAGAAATTCTCTACATTGTTGCTGGGCTCCCATATTAAATATGCACTGTCTTGCTATTCCTCTCCTCATCCTGGTATTTTGGTGGTATTTTACGTATCAAAGTTGTCTTTTCACAGCAGGCATTAAAAAAGAGAGAGAGAAAGAGACCTCTGAAGGCTTGTTTTCAGTGTCATAAACAGCTACATCTTATTTTTTGTTGACATTTTAAAGAGTGATATTTATAGACTAGTTTCACTCTTTATTTCCCGCTTGACTTATAGGTGATGCTTATATGTCTCTTTTTTACATATAATATATTTATGTATAATCGGCTTGAAGTTGTGTCCAGAGGTACTCGTTTTATTTTCACTGTTGAGAACTGGTGGGCTGCTGGGGTGTGTGGCGCTCGTGTTTGGGTCTGGCTGCCCCTCTCGCAGGCCTGCGGTTCATCTGTCTTCATAAAATGGCCGGCAAGCTGTTCACATGCAAATATAAATTGAGAGCATGAGAGGCCTGGCATGCCTTTCTGGAGCTGCTGTAATACCGATATTGTGCATTTCCCATTCCAAAAAGCAACCAGGATTGAGCCCGAATTTTTCGGCCAAAGACGAGGAGAGACTAGCCAAGTTCATTGTTAACCGCAGATCACTTGGTGCCACCTCAGGGTTCACAGGACCATTTGGGAAGGATCATGTGAGTTCAAAGAAAGAAAGTGGTAATATCCAGGAGAGAAAATAATAAATTCCTGTGTTTCAAATTTCTATTTATTTCAGAGAAAGAGATGTTGCTTCATCTTAGACAGTTCCAACTGGAGTTCAGACTAGAGGAACACCAGCCTCTTGGGTTTCCTCTTTCTGCCTTTTGTCAATCTCAGATAAAGTTATTTGAGGAAAAAATTATTTTTTCCCTCTTTTTTAAATGTATAATCCCTGAAGGAAAATAAATGAAGATTTCTGGACTAGGTATTTACATGCATTAGATGACTTTCTGGGGCTGCTTTGATCAAGTCTTCTTTCATTTCATTACCCCAGATTATGGAAGATGAGTTCCTGAAAGGTTTTTGTTTGTTTGTTTGTTTCATTTTTAAGAAGAGAACACTCATAAATGTATCAACAAAACTCTTAAAGGACTTTTGAAATCTTGGTGGATGAAGAAGTGACAGACTCTGATCTTCAAATAAAGTGGGAACTCATTATTCCTTCTTTATGTATATATTCGAGGGGAAATAGTATTCTTTTTATCCTAGCTCTTGAAGAGAAAGGTAATGGGAAACGAATGGTATTTTCCTAGTAAACCATGGAGAATGAATAGACAAATGGTAACATGCTGTTTCATCCAAAACCATAAACTAGGCCATGTAACTTTACCTAAAGTGGATGCAGCTGTTTCTTCCCTGCCCAACTAGTCTCTTTATTTCTACAGAATTTTTGCTTTCTTTTCTTGTACTCCCTTAAGACTCAACTGTAAAAGAAAACAAATCTTTGTCCAATTAGAGTATTACATGGGAATTTTGAAGGAATTATCTGAAACCCAGAGATAAAATGTCAGAATCACTGAAACTCAACACTGGTATAATGTAATGATTCAGAACTCCACCTCTAGAGTCAAACAGGCCTGAGTTCAAATGAAACGAAGGCTGGGGGACTTTGAGTAAGGTGTCGCCCCAATCTCAGTCTTCTTATCAGTAAAATAGGAACACTAAAAGACCCTAACTCCTGAGTAACAAAATGAGAATATGCCTGTGAAACAGCATAATGTGGGTTCATAGTAAGCACTCAAAGATAACCATCAGGACTCGCCAGCTAAAGCTCAGATCTGTAATGAGATACACATATTCAAAAGGAAACAAGCTGGGAGACTTGGAGTAGAAAGAGGAAGAGTGTCAGCAATAAACCAAGACTCTATAGAGACATCTTCTGTAGATACCTACCCTGTTCTGAAATGTCAGGTTTAAGTCTCTTAAACCTGTCCATAATCCCTATAGTGGCATATCTATTTTGTTGTTTAGTTCTATTCTTCACATTCTGTTTCCCTCTCAGGAGCTGAGAACTACAGAAGTGATGCAGAATTGCTAGGGCCTTCAGAATGAATGCCCAAGAAGGTTATTCTAGAAAGAAGGGACTTCACTTAGATGTCTTCAATTTGGGCTGAATTTTTCCTTGGCACAAACCAAATAGAATCTCACTTATTAAAAACTATAAGCTGTTGATGGACGGAATTCATGACCAATTTCGGATGCTTTGAACATGACACATACCTAGTATTTATTAAAATTAATAGGTAGACAAATAAACTGTCATTGTCCCCAAATAGTTTTTGAGTATTTGCTTGTTATTGATTTATCAAGGGAAAAAAAAAAAAAAAAAAAAACCCTGGAGAAGTTGAAAATCTAATTTGAGAATGGGGGAAAGTTCTGTAGTGGTACATAGTTTTTGAGTATTTGCTCACTGTTGATTTACCAAGAGGTTTTTAAGAAAAAATAAAAACCCTGAAGAAGTTGAAATGTAATTTGGTTGTGGGGAAAAGTTGTATAGTTGTACATGTATGACAAACGGACATACATACACAGATATGACTAATAGTGCTGGGAAGCCAAAGCTCGGGGCTATTCTAATGGACAGAGTAGATCAAGTTGTAACTCCACCCTCACCCCACCCTAATGAGCAGGTGTGATCAAAGATATGAAATACCATCCTGTTCGTTTATAGTTGATGACCATAAAGAATGGAATCTGACCAAGTTTTCAGCCTAACTGTTATCATTCATTTAATCCTTTTGCATGTTACAGAAATCCCCTTTCTGGTTTTTCAAGAGCTCCTGAAGGTTTAAAGCCTTATCTGTTAGACTGTGACTTAGAAGATCTACTCATACCACCTTTGTGAATTCCCAGGAGGTACTTTGGCTACTGTTAAAAAGAGTATCTGTGGCACAGAATACTTGCAGTGCTTCCTCGGTATTTACAGGGCCTGTGAACAGTCCTCCATAGCTTGCGTTCTGTGTGGCATCAGGTCATGCATTGATGAGGGAGAGGCTCATGTGATAGCCCTCCTGCTTAATTCCAGGCACACTTCCGTGGGGCCACACTGAGGCAGTGACTGAGGGAAGAGCGTCGTCCAGCCCTGGCACTCTGAAAGCACACCCCCAGTGGGGACTCCCTGTGCACGCACCCTTAACTAAAACCAGAGAAGACCACATACAGTTCCTGTGCCAGAAGAAGAAAAGCTGTGTCACATGTATTTGATTGGAGTTTGTTTTTCCTGTTTACTATCTCTCATCACTTGTACAAGCTGCTAAAATAATAATAATCTCATCTTAGTGGTTTTAAAAATGTGATATTTATAGCAGGAAATCAGAGTTGGTATTTAGATAATTTTCTTTAGGTTTAATCATGTTGGCTCTTCCTTATCTACCTGGTAGTTGCATGTGTGTTGGTGGCATCAACTCTCAGGTGGGCCACTTGCCATCAGTGGAAAGCCATTAATCATGATGTTTGCCTCAGATTTTGAAAATTTCCAGCTCTATCTGCCAGTTCAAAAATCACCCTGGAGTATTGGTTGGATCTCGTGTTCATGTTCAGCATCTTTGTTTATGTCCTTCCTATCTTGTATCACCAAACTAGGTATTGTTGCTAAGTGTTGCTAGATGAACAGGGAATCTCAACTGTTAGTATTTCATTGGTGGGCTTCCCTGGTGGCTCAGACGGTAAAGCATCTGTCTGCAATGCAGGGGACCTGCGTTCGATCCCTGGGTCGGGAAGATCCCCTGGAGAAGGAAATGGCACCCGACTCCAGTATTCTTACCTGGAAAATCCCATGGGCGGTGGAGCCTGGTAGGCTACCGTCCATGGAGTCCCAAAGAATCGAACACCACTGAGCGACTTCACTTTCACTTTCATTAGTAACTCATTTCTGTATTTTGATTATTTCAGTACTTACGAAATAACTTCCAAGGATATTGACTTCCTGACTTAAGATTTGTATGCAGGATTAACTCTGTAACTTGGTGGTGAGCTAAGAAATATAAATTTATATTTCTTTTTTGGACAAACATTCTTTTATCTGATAATATTTTCATTACAAAGTTCAGGCCTTCCACTTTCATTTTTTTCTCATTACTTCCTCAAATATATGGGAGATATATTGCAGTATGATATATAATATTAGTACATAGTTGGAAGGTAAAATAAAATTCGTAATTCTAAATGTTAAGAATTGTTTCTTGCTACTGAATGGACTGCTGTTTCAGGAACTATTTTGATTATTGGTCATTTTAGTTGTGTCATTTTAGGAATTTTGAAGGCAGTGCACAGCTGAACAGTTAACATTTTATTGGGAAAGCAGGAGCACTCTAGCACCATTGACTTGTAAATAAAGCTTGTCAATATTTCATAATTTGCATGACTTTCTTTTACAATTACCTAGCAACAGTTATTCTCAACAGTGTTCTTTCCAAAAACCCTGCAGGGACAGACACAGTAGAGTGACCACCAAAATAGCAGCAATAACAGTAATGATCAATATTCTAAATATTGTAAAGGTCCCAACTCAGGGAAACATTAAAACCTAAATGCCTTTTGGTTTCCAGATCTGTGTAATTAAATTCTGACTGATGAATTTTCAGCAATGAGATGGAGCTAGTCTATCTTGTTTTAGAGACTGGGGAACTAGAATTTGGTTTAATCTAAAATGTCAGTCTGAGGCCAGGTGAATTGTGCTTTCTTAAATATTGTTAGCAAATGTGATCCATCATGGTTTGCAGGGGCTCTTTAGAAATGCCTCCAAACAAAGTAAATTCTTGAATCTTGCATTTGGAAAGATGAGGTACCAGGTGAGACTGGAGGCTTCCCCTACAGGCTTAACACAGTATAGAGTACTCCAAGCTTTATTTACCACAGGATCCAGGGTAGTAAAAGAGCCTTTTCAACTGAAAAGAGGCGGAGGAAATTTGTCATTTTAAAAAAGTCGTTTACTTCTCACATTAAGGGTATTTTATTATCTACATATACAGGTTAACTAGGTGAACAGACTTCAAGTGGTTGGCTAGTAGCCAAAATAAGGAATGGATTAGACTCCTATTCCCCTGATTTCCAAATTCTGAAAAGGACTGGCTGGGTGGTCTCTTCCAGACACAGCCCTCCCTACCCCCACCCCCCGCAACCCCGTTCCCCCAACCAGTCCCTCACGCACAAACTGTATAGAGGAGAGAAGACATAAAGGGGTGTCTTTCTGTTCCTCAAATTTGTTCTGTGTCCATGACTCGTGGTCCAGGAGAAACAACCGTTTGGATGTAACAGAATAGAAACATCAAATAGAAAAGTGATTTTAAGTGTTTGTCTATAATTTATATGGGATTGTGTAAATATATCCATAGATCTCGATTCTCAAAACCGGAAGCAATGCTGTTCATATTTGAATTGGGCTCAGAAAAGAAATCAAATGAGGGGCCGCCATCAAATCACAGTGACGTGGAGAAGCTGTGGAGGATGGTGCGCCCGGTGGTCAGTGGTGGCGCCATCTGCACTGCTCTCTGCTCCCTGGGTTTTTCCCTGGACAGGCCCTGATAGAACCTTTGGCAGATCTTCTCAGAAGGACCTGCAGTGCACTCCCAATGGTCGCTTTCATGTACCTCTCTCTGTCACTGAAAAATCCACATGGTGAATTATCAGGGAGGCTAGTTTGGGTCAGGAATAGTGTATAAGCTCTCTTTGCCACACACAATAGGGTCTGATTTGACACTTGAGGGTGAATTTGTTGATTTAAATCCTGTATATCATTTTGGGGAAAGAATTATCCATTTGTGGATCATATTAGTAAACTGAATGCAATATAAATAATTTATTTGGGGATTTGGAGCCGCTAATCCAGATTGATTAGTTGTCTGCTAGAAAAATTCATGTGGCCACAAGGACTTTTGGCACCTTTTCCCTCTCCAGCTTCCTCATTCTTTTTCTCTTCTTCAGGTTTCACTCAGCTCCAGGCAACTCTGTTCCCTTGGCATTGCCTTGTTAAGGAAATCTACTGGGATAGTGCAAATCGCAAATCGAGGTGGGGGGAGGGGTAGTATTTACAGCGGATTACTCTGCCCCTTCTCAATTGTTAAGTTCTATACTTGGTTGATTTTAACCCAAAGTGAACAGGGGAGTCTCATATGCCTTAGCCACAGGCATCATATGGCGAATCCAAAGAGAAAAGTATAAAGGATGTGGTGGTGAATCCTAGCAAAACAGGAATAGATTTCCAACAATCTCTCCATGAAGGAAAGTCAGTGTTTTCTTAGATCTCTGTAGGTATTTTGCAACCAGAGAGCTTCTCAGCAAGCTGAATTTGTAAACTCAAGAGATGAACAAATAGAAGCCAAATCACAGTTTCTGAATAGGTGGGATTAGCAAAGGAGAGCTGCCATTATAAGCCTGACACCGAGCATCTGCTAAGGAGAAATCAGTTGTCCAAGCCACTTAAAGACCTGCACCTCAATTTTCTTATAAGTCATCTGCTTGCTCAGTCACTCAGTCATGTCCAACTCTTTGTGACCCCATGGAATGCTGCCAATCAGGCTCCTCTGTCCATGGGATTCTCCAGGCAAGAATATTGGAGTGAGTTGCCATTCCCTTTTCCAGGGGATCTTGCCAACCCAGGGATCGAATCTGTATCTCTTTTGTTTCCTGCATTGGCAGGCAGATTCTTTACCACTGAGCCACCTGGGAGCCGAGATAGTTATGAAGAGTCTGCGGGGTACATTGGACTATATACTAGATGCACTGAGGGACAACAGGGATGGATCAGACTTCCTGTTCTGGAGGACCTGGTAATCTAGTAAGGGGAAAAAGGCTGCATTCATCCTTTCAGCAAATATTTATCAGATGTATTCTCAGAACCAGATTGACTGAGTAAAACAGATAACATCTCTGCTGGAAGAAAACACACATAATGTAACAAGTGATGTTAAATATTATGAAGAAAAACAAAGCTAGATAAAGAAAAACGGGGCTTTCTAGGTGACACTAGAGGTAAAGAACCCCCTGCCAGTGCAGGAGACAAGCGATATGGTTCCATCCCTGGGTCGGGAAGATCACCTGGAGGAAAGCATGGCAATCCACTCCTGTATTTTTGTCTGGAGAATCCCATGGACAGAGGAGCCTGGGGGGCTACAGAGTTGGACAGGACTGAAGTGACTTAGCACGCATGCACACACAAGGGCTCAACAGTGGAGTATAGGGCACTATTTTACAGAAGGTAGTCAGGGAAGGCCTTTTTGACCTGTTGACTTTTGAGCTAAGACTTGATGATAGTAAAGATGAGGACTATGCAGATATTTGGGACTTCTCTTCTAGAAAGAGGGAACAGAAATGGAAAGACCCAGAGGCATGTGGGAGGAACAGTCAGGGTTAGGGTGGCTTGTGGTACATCAGTGAAAGAAGAGCAGTTGGCAGCAGGGCTAGCAGGAAGCCAAATTATGTTGAACTTTGTTGGCCAAGGAAAGACACAGCAAATCTTTGATAAACTATAATATGCTTGACAAAGGAACGCACATACCAAATCCATTCATTACTTGCTGTGGTGGCTATGCCCTGAGCCCTTGCGCTGTGTTAGATACTTAATGTTGAGTGGTGAACAAAGCAAAAAGGCCTAATTCATAGCATTGTCAAAGGAGACTGTCGTCTGCCATGGCAGTATCTTTTAGTATCCTGAAAGGTTTTCCCTTATGCATATGTTACTGAAAAAAGAGTCACTTGCATAGGATATTTGGCTTCACATACACTCTCATGCAAACAATTCTTTTTTTTTTTTTTTTTTTTAATTTAATGGAGATCTAAATCTGTGGGGCTGCAGTTTAACCCTTATCTCAGGACTCTGTTTAGATTGTAAATCCTCAGGTCTCAAGTCCATGACCACGAAGCTTGATATTTTTTCCTCCCAATTGTTGCTAGATTTAGCAAATAAAAACACAAGATACCAAGTTAAATTTGCTTTGCAGAACCACAACAAATAATTATTTTAGTATTACATGGGCTCTATTTATTACAAAAAAGGACTTGTTTATCTAAACCAAGTCACGTATTTTATCTGGCCACCAGTCCTAGTTCTCTGCACACTCCCATGGAGGTTTCACGGGCAGCAGTAAGAGCAGTACTGGAAAAGGTTCAATTAGTCTGTGATGATTTCAGTGATCACAAAGGGTCAAACCACTGGAATTTAACCTGCTGGAAATGAGACCTGAGAAGAGTATCGCAAAGTTCTAATGACTCAACTGCTTAAATTCCATTCATTCTGCATCTGCCGGTAGCCCAGTCGTTGTCTTGGAACAATAAGCCACTTGTGTGGCATAGTCAGTAGGTACAATACTGTAGTTGAGAGCCATTCAACCCATCCAGGTCAGTGTGTAAGTTTAATTAGTGGAACTGTAATTGAGTAAGGCATAGGGACATCGTGTGAGTCACTTCTTCAAAGGAAGTATATCTTGTCGCAAGTCCTAGTTATTGGCAGACTGTTTGCCTCATGAAAGATGGTGAAAGTAGAAAATCAGTCAAATCACACAGCACTGGAAAAGTCCACATTCAAAAGTAACGTAGAGAAAAGACCTTTAGGTTGACTTGAAAATAGACGGTGCTATTTTCTTTATGCTCTACAGGAATATAAATATATATTATGTTCTCATTTAGGGCTGTTTCACTAGCTGTGACAAAACATGTTTGAATGTGTCATAAGAACATGATGTGGTCTTTGTACCCTCCAACTTAAAGAAAGGGTAATGTCCACAGATTCAAGGAAAGCACTTTTGGAAATGAGAGCTAAACTGTGTTGAGCTTTGGAGCCAGGTAATAATGAATATTACAAATTTAACAAAAATAATGAATTTGCTGGCAACAGTCATGCTATTGATAATAGCTCCCATTTGTTGTGGGTTTACCATGTGCTGGTGTGGTAGTTTAGGTCTCCCAAGAAGAATATGCCCTTACAGAATTAGATGTACAGGGATTTTGGGGGCTAAAATCTGTGAGCTATAAAGGGAGGGAGCCAGGTTGGCTGCAGGGGCTTCAGACTACAATACTGATCTGATACCTGTGAGAGGAGAGAGGAAAGGAAGAAGGATTGGAGAGGAAGAATCTTAGATGTGAGGGAGCTTCTAAGAAAAGTTTTGTACAGGCCAGTGGAAAGTCTTTGAGCCAGTCACTAGTTATAAAGTTTTTTTTGTCTTCCCATAGGAACCAGTCTGCATTAGTATCCTCTTCTTTAATCATTTACTGGGAGCCTGGAGGAAGCTCTCTGGAACAAACATGGTAGTAAATCCAGAGGGGAGCGATTGGAGTTGTCAGGCAGTGGTGCTTCTTGTCACATGTGATACGAGGGCCACCACAGCAAGGCACTGTGCCAAGAGTTCTAGATTCATGATCTTATTTCACTCTAATACAACCCTTGGAGATCGGTATTATTAGTGTACCCATTTTACAGATGAGGAAACTGAGACACAAAAGAATTTAGCTGGCTTTCCCACAGTTAAGAAGGCAGAAAGAGTACTCACAGGACAGAGTTTTCACACTTACATGTCAGAAGCTAATTGCTTAACCATGACCTTGCATTATAGAAAGAACAGTATTCAAACTCTGGTCCTATAACTTATTGATGACGTAAATTTGGGCAAACTCTTGGACTTGTGTTTTCTCATTTATAAGGTGGGATGCCATCACCTCGTCAGGAAGTGTATTTTAGTTGCTGTTTTGTTTTGAGCTTAAGCGGTGTTCGTTCCTTTCCTTCCCCGTGTTGTTCGCTCCTTTAGGATGGGCATCTCATACTGTTAGGTATCTGCCTCAGCCTTGCTCAGGCACCCACAGGCTTAATTAATCCTGGGAACTAAAAGGACTGTTTCTATGCAGATTATGTATATGGATATATCTCTGTGGATGTGTGTGTGTATAAATTGCCCCGAACTTGTAGTGATTCATAGGAGATACACAATAAAGGGTAGTCTACCTTTCTTTCATCCACCTCTTTGCTTCATGGAAACGAACTCTGTGCTAGATGGCAATCTGAAATGTGTCGTTTTCTTGTTTTTAATTTTGGGGGCAAAATTACATTCTTTTGGGAAAATTATGTTCTTATTTTTCGTATGAACATTTTTACTCTTTTTCCTACAATCTCAGCACTATTCTTATATGGATCAACAGTGAATATTTTTAAACAGTGGACTAAATTTTCATTTGATTTTTGTGCTGAAGGTGGAGTGTATAAAAGTAGTTGTAAGGTGTTTATACCAGATGCCATTGTATTTGTTGGACGGTGTAAAACAATTATGACTGCCAATAAATTTGAAAGTATTTCACTTGGAAAAGACGTAGGAATGTAGTTTATTGAAAACATAAAAATAAGGAGTTTATTTCCACTCCCCATTTTTGTGCAGTACAATAGAAATTTGTACATCATCCCTTTGATTTTAGATTTCTGAATTATTTAAAAGAATCGGTTAATTCTCCATTTCAAGTGAGTAAGACAAAGTTCATTAGGATATCTGATTCCTAGCATGTCCCCCATTCACAGATCATGTTAACTCCTTAGAGAGGTTTATCTTTTAAAATTGCAAATGCTGTCCAAACTGAAAGCTTTTCAATTTAATGCCTTCTTACAGTTTGGGACTATAAGTAAGATCTTTAATACAGAGAAGGGATGAGTCACCTTGTCAGAGCATCAGTCAGTTCTAAAGGTAGCAGTGCTCAGGACATGCATGTGCAGTGAGTTCTAGTAGATTTGCAAATTGCTCTCATGAAAGATATATAAGTAAAATTCAACAGGCGCCAACAGTGCTCCTGACCAGTGGTTACCTACTGGTGGTTCTTGAATGGAGTCAAAGAAAAAAAATCTTAAAAGAAATGGTGCATTTTTCCCTAGATAATAAGATGCATAGGCTGACAATTTTTGCTTTTGACTTTGTGAGTTCACTGGTCATATAATACAGAGAGAGACCTGTTTGGCAGTTGTAGTTTGAATTCATCTAATAAAAGATGGAGGAGAGATAAATGATCCAGTATTTAGTAAAGATGGTAAGTTAAATACTTTGAAAAATAGGCTCCATGAGAGGGAAAATATTTTAAGATGTCTTTAACAGTGAAAAGATACAGAAGACTCTGTGGTAGACCAGTAGTTAATAATAGCCTTTAACTTTCCCTTTGGAAGGAGAAGGGAAAAGAGAAAAGCAGGTACCAGGGAGAGCCAATAAAGAGGAGTTGTGCCCAGGGCTACTCATCATCTCCATAATGCATCCTTTTATTCATCTCAACAGATATTATTAAACTTAATTCTGTCTAAGCAGAATTGATAGTAAGGGCCACAGGAAAAAGCCTCTCAAAGTAAGAGACTTGGGTAGAACTTCTCTATATAAATTGACCCAGGACATCATACCTTCAGAATACAGTAGCTTAACAAAGTTTGGGTCGCCTAATCATACATTGTTGTGTTGGGCATTTGTGTTCTGGGTTCAGAGCTCTTCCTGTGTGGATTCTGTGCATCAGTAGGAGTGGTGAGAAAACTGACTTCAGTAGAATAATAGTGTGTACTAGGCACTTTAAATTGTTGCACTGTGTTGTCTTAATTTGGCCTAATCTAAGACCTAGAGGATGAGGTTCAGGGAGGCTGAGGCACAGATTCATGGTCAACAGCTAGCGAGTGGCAGAGGAAGTGTTGCTTTGCTTTTCTGGGGAAGGCTCTGGCATTGTACGGATGATAAGCAGTGAGGTGCTTTGAAATGTCTTGGAATGCTTTACACTCAGCACTGATAATAATCTCAAATAATTTGTATTATTAGTACAATAATTGTATTATTTCAATGTGTTTTCTCTATGTCATGCCCCTTCTTCCCAGGGAAATAGCAAACATGAGGTTAGAGAATGACAGTGGTGATGATACACCTATGATGGGACAGTAGTGGTTAATCAGTTAAAACTAGACAATCGCGTCACTTGTTTCAGCTGAACATCAACTAATGTAAAGAGTAATACGTCACAGTATGCTTAAAATTAAACCAATAAGAAAGATTTGCAGAACTCCACATTTCCCTTGGGATAATGTTATATACCATGGGTCACATGTGACAATCTGACATAGGTACCAAGTGAGGGAGAGGGCATTATTAATAACAAATGCATCATTATTTTTTAGAAGATGCAAAATAAAGATAAATAGAAGCCCTAATGTCTTCTTCCGGTCTCCCTAATACGTATTTTGAGGACATTGCTATTCTAGATAATGTAGAATAGACTACCCTTGGGGGAAGAAATCAATGTTTGCAGGAAAGAATTCTGTTCCAAACATAGTATCTGGCAATCAAATAAATATTTTGGGGTGAATGATGAGTGAACAAATGAGTGAATCTGGCCTTCGGGAGCTTAAAGTTTTTCCCACTCCCATCCCTATCTTGCCCCTTCCCACCTTCCTCTCCCCACTGATACCCACTAGTTTGTTCTCTATACCTTTGAAAAAGTCTTTTTCTCAAACTGAGATATAGTTGACATGTAACATCTTGCATGTCTGAAACTGATTTGATACCTTTAGACTGCAATATGATTGCCATTGTAGCATTAGGTGACACGTCTATGGCATTACACAATTACCATTTTCTAGTGTGGGGAACAATTAGGATCTAGTCTCTTAGCAAGTCTAATGTGCATAATATAGTATTGTTGTCTGTAATCACCATACTGTGTATTAGAGCTCCTGACTGACTTATGCACTAGTTATATATGCACCCTGAAGTAACATCGCTTGCATTTTCCCACCCCTAGTCCCTGATAACCACCATTTTAGGCGTTCAGAGTTTTTTCAGGGAAATTTATATTTAAAAGTAATTCCACCCCTTTCCAATTCATCTTTTCTTAGTCATCTGTATATTTATTATTCATAGTGTATTGCTACTCCTTGTGTTAGGCAATGGGAATATAAAGATAAATGAGGTGCAGCCCAGTGTTCATCAAACATATATTCTAATAAGGAAGATGAATATTTAAATAAATATTTGCCATGAATTTTGACTGATCTCCTGAAGGTATTTAGGGTCCGTGATGAAAATGGGTACAAATGATAAAAGCTATGCAAGAAGCACCAATAGTTAAGCTATAGGTGTTCATACAAGAGCTTTATTAAACATTTGACCTAAATACTGAAATGTATGTTCCTAGATATTACCTGTGGCTTTCTTGCCCCTTAGAATGAGCTCAAACCTCCATTCCACACAAATACTGAAATGTATGTATGTTCCTAGATGTTGCCTATAACTTTCTTGCACCTTAGAATGAGCTCAAACCTCCACTCCACACTCTGAAACAATCTGAACCTCACCCAGTGTTTCTGCGTGTTTCTGGGAGGGCTTTCAGGCTAAGGTCCCTTCTGGTTCTCGGTTCCTACACCTGCAGTTAGTTTAAGTGATAGGTCTTTTTTCAAGCTGTACACTGCCCTCTCCCATGGCCTGTGCTGTAAATGTTGGGATGAGCCTTTTCTCCATAATTCTGTTCTGTGCACACATAGAACTTATCTGAGTTGCTGAGATTGGTGGAGTTGTGTGGTAATGGAGTGGGGGCGGGAGCTCTCAGAATACACAAGCCACTTCATACTGATTTTACACACTCTGCTCCTCCAAACACGGGGCGGCTGTGCCACGTTGCCATTGCCCTCTCTTTCCCCCTTACCCTCTCCTCTCTGAGCTGCCTCTTGTTCTTGGGGTGGCTTAGTCACTAAGTTGGGTCCCTCTCTTGCGACCCTATGGACTATAGCCCATGAGGCTCCTCTGTCCATGGAATTTTCCATGCAAAAATACTGGAGTGGGTTGCCATTTCCTTCTCTAGGAGATCTTCCCGACCCAGGAATCGAACTTGGGTCTCCTTGCATTGCGGGCGGATTCTTTACAAATTGAGTCACCAGCGAAACCCTTCTTGTTCTTGTTTAGTTCTAAATGCAGAGGAGTTTCACTGTATCTAATTTCCTTGAATTTTACAATCTGATGTTCTTAGAGGGTCTCCTTTGTTAATAAGAAATGTACCACCAATATATTTTCCTAATCAAAGAATGCTAGTGCTCTTGATAATAAATGGGATTCTCAGCTTCTGTATATGTGTGAGAAAAGATATAGCGTCTTTATTAAGCAAAGAGAACATTTGATCCACCATGTAAGGCTCAATTTGACTAAGGCATTGTGTGTCTGAACAGTTTTTAATAACGATAGTCATATCATGTTTAATTCTTGGATGGCCAGTCATCCAGCATGTTTCCCTTGGAGTGAAGCTTGCTGACTTCCTGGCTGACAGATAGAAAGCATCCATAAATGAGAGACAGAGACAAAATTAAAATGTGACTTCTTTGGCATCCACCTTTCGAACCTAGGCCTTCCCCCACTTTACTCTAATTCAATTTAGGAGATGTTGGATGGAAACTAATACAGTTAAAAAGAACTTCATGTAATCTCACTAACATTCTTAGAACATGATGCTCAAGGTTTTCTGGTCAAGGATATTTGCATTTGCATTTATAGAACAGTTAGAGGCAGAATTCTGTGCGTGTGAAAAGTCCTTGCTCTGAGAATGACATTTCCAAGCTGTCAAAAATCTGATGCACTCAAAGCTAAACCCAAAATTGCCTTTTATTCTGTAAATATTGAAGAAAGGGCTTAGCATGGCACCACTGAACTTGCTAGCCAAGGAACTAGCCTACTGGGTCGGAATCAGAAAAGGGCTGTTGAGTTTAAATTGTCACAGAATTCAAGCTTGAAGGATGCAGTGAGAAAGTATTACAAGCAGTCATAGGCCCATGTTTTCCTGCCGGCCTCTCAGCCCCTTAACACTATTTTCTGGTGCGTCATTGGGGGTGTGAGAAAATTGCATGAATCTACGTTGTTTGACTGTTCTTATCTCTAACGTCTACAGTGAACCACAGAGATATTCACACTAAACCTTCACGCATTGTTCATCCAGTCAACCAATATTTATTTATTAAACATCTGCTGGATGCCTGACACTGTTCCAAGCATGAGTTACAGGGCTGATGAAGCCCAGAGAAGTAAAGAGATGTGCCTGAGATAACACATGAATTAGCAGTAGACCTGAGACCCTGAATATCATGTCCCCTATCAAAAATTCTTTCTACTCTATTATCACTCTGCCTTGCTTAGGCTTATTCTCCCCGCTGTCCCCCAAATAGACTGAAGTCCAATAGTTAGTTGAAAGGCTATTAAAATTGTTCTCTTCACTTTCCAAGTTGTAAAGTTTATTTGAAAGTCATTCATTCAGAATTTCGAATCATATTATGGCAATTTTCACATCTCACTTGTTTATGTATTTCTGGGAATAACATCTGCAAAGGCCAGCCTCATTATAAAGTAGATTGTAAACCCCATGAAGGCAGGGACTATTTATCCCTGATCATCCACCGTTTTTTCTTTAGTCCAGAGCCTACCATCCAGTGTGCGTGTGGGTGAATACCAGTTGTAAGTGCAGAACTGAATGACTCTCCCCGATGCCTTAGGGTACTGCTCTTGTCTGGCATGGTGTGCCTGCAGCACAAGCTCTCCAGAGAAGTCTGCTGCTGGGAAGGTGATAGATGATTTGATCTGTATTTGGTGGGCCTCTGCTTAGCCCTGCGTAGTTCCCAGCCCATTTCCTCCTGTTTCAGAGCCTTGATGGTCATCAAGCAACTTGCAGCTGTGCTTGCTGGATTGTGGTGGGAGCCTCTGAGGTTGGTGGTCCGCGGACACAGCAAGGTGCTTTTGTGGAGAGTTTGCTGCCTGTCGGGGAGGAGGGGTTTTCCCTGGGACTTGGCTGGGGCTGCGCATCTGCCGGTCCGCTCTGTTCCCCACCACTGCCATCCTCACCTGCCCGCAGCCGTCAGCTTCCCACCCTCTGAAGGAAAATCTTGTGTGAGGCCGAGCTGGGTGTAGCTTGTCGCAGTGTGAGACAAATGCGTGTCGCCTGGCCAAGCTGACTTTGACATGAAGGGATCTTTGCAATGGGAGACTGAGCAGAGCAAAGGAAGACAAGAATAAGATGGAAGTGGGTTCTTTGTGAGCATTTAAGCAAGTACATGTATGACAAGAAAGGCCAGTCCATGTGATTTTAACAAGCATCTTAAACTATACTTTATGGAGAAGCATAAATATAAGACCTGGTCTCTCTTGTTCACTCTTCTTTTCCTGTAGGGTAGAGAGCAAGCATGCAGTTTGAAGGAGTGATGAGCTTGACAGTTCTTCCTAGTAGGGGAAGCTGGGTTTTGGGAGGAAAAATCCAATCTTCTGATTTGAGCTTTGACAGGTGCATGGGTGCAAGAGGGATGGGACACCCCTAATTTTATCACCTTCCTGGCTGTGAAATGTTTTTGAAAACATTTGCATGTGGACTTTTCCACTTCCGAACTGACCCTGCAAATGTACTTAACCTTTTGTGTCTCAGCCTCCTCATCTGTGAAATGGAAACAGGTGATTCTTGCCTTTCTTCTCTCCCAAGGCTTTAGTAAAAGTATAATCAGATGACGTATCTGAAAGCACTAAGCAATCAAGCCATGTATAATACAATGAGCTGTTGTAATAACTTCAGGTCATCAGGAATTTCTTCATTTCCTTCCTTGATCCCCTGGAAAATGCTAGGAGGCTACTGAGTATATTTCATATTTTTCTCCTCTCAGTCCGGCAGTGCTCATTTTCAAGTAAATATGGTTTTAAAGCTGCTGCATGGGGAATGAATGTGCCTCTCCATGGGGAGTGTATTTTACTATGTGGCACATGGCTTCTCCCCACCCCTGCGTACCTACAGAAAGATATTCTTTCTGCATTTACTGTGGCACCACTTTTACCGATACTATTCTGAATGAAGTTGGAATTCTAACATTTTGAACATGATTGTTAAAAAGGTAAACATCCAAATTTACCTCAAAAAGCCCTAACAAACAGATACGTGAAGCCCACAGTTTCTGATGATATTCCATCTGGTCCAGAATGCATCGAAGGCACCTTCAGACTGTGTCAATATATCAGTGTTTGATTTTGAATTGACTCAGGTTTATTGTCTTAAACTCCCTTGAATCCCCAGTCCCTTTGCTTATTTGCATTGAGTATATTGTAAAAGTGCGTCTACACTCTTAGTTGGCTTTTGCTTAAACTTTTCTCTTTCTGGAACAATCAGGTCAGAGACAAAATAGGCTCTAACTCTGTGTATTTGTTGTTTTGGCGAATCGTGAGCATTACAGGGATATAGTTGTTTCCAGTAATTCCTATGTGTATTTAGTGATCTTAAGAGGAAATACTAGCATCCTTTTTCTTAAGCCACTGGTCTGAAAGATCTGTAAAGCATAGACTTGAAATTCTCTGACAAATTATCTCTAAGGTTCAGAAAGAAATTTTAAGCATCTTCTAATTCCAACTTTATCTCTGCCTTCAAGCCTCCATTTCTACCCACTAATAATCCCTGACTACCAGATACTTGTGTCTTCAAGATATCAAAGTTTGTTTTTAAAAAGAAAATATTAATAAGTTTCATAGAAGAAAACATCCAGTCTGTATTGGGAGCACTGTGGTACATTTTTTGTTTTCATGCATTTTTCTGGTTGAGCCAAATTCTCTCACCACACTTTCTCAGAAAAGTCTACAACTCATCCCATGTAGAAGTACAGCAGAACAAGCAAGGTTTAGTCATTGCCGAGACCTTTTTGGTTTTTTTGTTTTTTTTTTTTGCTTTGTGGTACCTGCTGAGGAGGCTCTTACTTATACTCTGACAAATATGACATAAATTGGTGGAGAAGAGCTTCCTTTGTTAAATGGTTCATTCATTTCACTGGCCTGATGTAAGTTATATGAACCACAATGAATCACAACAATTACTAGTTTAATTCCTTTTTTACCCTGGATTCATTTAAAAGGTTTGCTCTCTAAATATAGGACCTGTAGATAAAAGGTTTCTTTAAAAATCACTCTCTTTTCAAGATGTTTTCATTAGTTGGTATTCATTTAAGTGGGTTCTACTCTGCATACCATTAAAGGTGTGTGTAAATGTTTTTATTGGTTTCTTCCCTATCTTCCACTTTTATATTTCCTCCGTAAGAGGCAATGCCATTAACCTTAGCAGTGCTGAGTGTGATTGTCTTTCGATCAGCCCCATCATTGCAAACCACTGATCCATAGCTTACATTACTTAAACCACTGGTTCCTAAACAGAAAAATAGCCCCATTACCTTCCTTGGAATGGTGATAGGCTGTCTGAAAAATCCTTTCAAAAAGAAGAGTGAACAAAAATACTCCCTGGTTCCTTTGGGAATAGTCCTTTCTTTGATAGAAGTGTTTATAGTAGTGGAACCTAAGTTTCCTATTTTAACTACACATGAAACATTTATTGAGTCCCTGTTATGTTCACGGTGCTTTTTTGGACACACAGGTGATGCCAAGGTTTTTGGATGCAGTCCTTTAAGAGACGTACTTGTTTTCCTCCCAGTTAGACATGTATACTCCTAATAATAACACAAGATAAATATGCAAAGCGCTCTAAGAGGGAAGCAGACAAAGTGCTCAGCAGACATAGGCAAGAGAATGCTTGAATTCAGATTTTAGAGACAAGGAGTGGTAAGTTAGATTTCACCCAGCAGAGACGAAAAGTGAGGAGGAAGAAGGAAGAGGCATGTTCAAATCAGTGAAATAGCCGCCAGAGTCACTGTGTGGTCTGAACGTTTATGGTGAACTTTGAAAATAGCCATCATCTGGTATGACTTGTGCAAGGTGAAATGAGCGGCAACAGAAGGCAAAGTGTCTACGGGGATGACTAGCCTCCCCTTTGAGGTTCTCCCTATGGGGGAAACCGAATATGCTATCAGTTCACACATCTTGGAGGGCTTACTGTCTTCAGAATTTGGCTTAACCCCACCCCATCACTCAACTAGCCAGAGTGCTGGAGAAGGCATTGAATTAAGAACTCAGAAAACTGTGCTCCATTCCTGGCTGAGCCATTAATTAGCTAAACTCCTAGATAAGTAACTGTTCTCTGAGCCTTGGTTTACTCTTCTACAAAGAGGAAGTAACAGTACCTACCTCATAGTTGTTAAGAGTCTTAAATGAGATAATTCATAGAAGATTCTTCGCATAGTGCTTGGTATATATCTAGTGCTCAAAAAATGGGATCCATTAATTTAAAATGATATTTCCATACCTCATTACCCTTCTTAAATGAATTGAACTTTCTTTTGTGCTCAGTCATGGCTGACTCTTTGTGACCTCATGGACTGTAGCCTACCAGGCTCCTCTGTCCATGGAATTTTCCAGGCAAGAATACTAGAATGGGTTGCCATTTCCTTCTCCAGGAACTTTCTTTTAGTTATTGATAACTTACAACATACTGGGGAAAGCCCTCTGTTCAACATGGCTGCATTAATTTGGAAATAAGATCCAGTTTATTTTCTCCACAATAAAAATCACTCTAAAAACGTGCTCACTTGTATTTATAGAGCAGGTATTTTGAGCATTTTGAGACCTGAAGCTTATGAAATTGTAGTTTCATGCATATCTAAAATAATCGTGTGTGTGCCAAGTCACTTGAGTCGTATCCGACTCTGTGCACCTCCTGGACTGTAGCCCGCTGGGCTCCTCTGGCCATAGGATTCTCCAGGCAAGAATACTGGAGTGGGTTGCCATGCCCTCCTCCAGGGATCTTCCCGACTCAGGGATAAACCCACGTGTCTCTTATATCTCCTGCATTGGCAGGCAGGTTCTTTACTATTAATGTTACTTGCTGCTGCTGCGTCACTTCAGTTGTGTCCGACTCTATGCGACCCCATAGACAGCAGCCCACCAGGCTCCTCTGTCCTGGGGTTCCCCAGGCAAGAACACTGGAGTGGGCTGCCATTTCCTTCTCCAATGCATGAGAGTGAAAAGCGAAAGTGAAGTTGTTCAGACGTGTCCAATTCTTCGGGACCCCATGGACTGCAGCCCACCAGGCTCCTGTGTCCATGGGAGTTTCCAGGCAAGAGTACTGGAGTGGGTTGCCATTGCCTTCTTCGCTACTTGGGAAGCCCAAAATAATCATATGATAGAACTTTCCCCATTGCTTGACACTAGCTCCTTAGTGTCCCAGTGAGTTTACAGAAGCCAAGAGAAGATGGTCTTCTCTAGTTACGTACTAAGTGGTGAAGTTTTCCTTCTCTTACACATCCCCATCATGTCAAAAGGCTCGAAAGATCCCTCCAGTTACTGTTAGCATTTACTGCTGTTACAGCAGTTTTGCGTCTTGATCTTTTCATTGACTAGTATTGTACCTTCCTTTCCTCTGAACTTTGAAAGATGCAAGTGTTTGAAAGCTTGATCTTGTCTGTCTGAAGCTGTGGAGAAAAGAATTTTAATTTACGTTCCCCAAATGGGGCCACTGTGTCTTTAATTTTTCTTTTTAATTAATCTCTATGTCTATGCAAGAAAAGTTTTCACTTAAAGCACGACCTTTAATGAAAGCATTTTTGTTAAAGGGAAGTCTTAATGGAGAGAACTATAGATAACAAATTTGAAGAAAATATCTGGCAACACAGACTTCTGCAAGTTTGAAGCTCTTGGTGAAATCTCAAACAGTCGGAATGGAAAATTACCCAGTCTGTTTCCTCAAGATAGACTTGTTTGTACAGCTACTCAAAGTTTAAATGGCAGAACAGTAGGGTACACAGGCTGTACTTATAAGCTGTGTTTGTATTACAATGCTGTGTTTTTAACCTCTTTTTAGTTTGGAACACAAGCTGGCTAATGTCTTAGTGCTTTGCTTCCTGGATTATTAGTGAATAGCATGGTTGTATTTAATAACCAGAAGGAAAGGAACAAACCGACAAATAACTTCACTGAGATTATATTTCTCTCTTATCCTAAGGGATGAGAGTTTTTACTTCAGTTGTATATGAAGACTACTTTAAAATTAAATATTGAGTCCTACTCTTGGGAGATCAAAGAGTCTTCAAATATCTGAGGATTCTTAAGTATATCCTTATTTTGTAGAGTCCTGTTAAAGGTCTGGGACTTACAAAAAATTTGAATCAATGAGCAGGCTATCTTCATAGTTATCAGCATTCTTAGCAGAAATGTGCACCTCACGTCTGATGATCGTGGTTTCTAAGCTATGGATAATAGCAATAATTGCTAGCATTCGTATTATACCTTGAGTTTTACAAAACAGCTTCCTTTGCATTATTTTATGGGATATCTTATGGAGCTTCTTCTAAGTATAATTACATGATATTCAAATAGATCTAAACCCATTTCACTAGAGTCTGAATAAAGCATATTGAATTCTTAAAAAGTGTCACTTGTCTGAAATTTTTGAGAATAATGCATTTTAGAAATTAGACTCCAAGAACTCTAAATCCACATTTGTAAAATAAGAGTACAGAAAATGCCATTAAAATGTGATATAACTATTTCTATAGATTAGTAGATAGCCCACAGAGATTTGTTGTACTTGTTAAAATAATTCTTTACAATGAATAATCCAGTGCAGCTAATTTTATTTCTGTTTCATGTAATAGTTCTTTTTCATGAAAATATACTATAAAATTGTTACCTTTGCAGATAAGTGTGGGTATATAATTTGTGTATGTGTATATATTTACCAAGTTGGCCAAAATGTTTAGATTTTTCCATACGATGTTATACAAAAGCTGAATGAACTTTTTGACTAGCCCAACATAATTTAATTTGTACATACATGAACTTCCATTTTATAAAGATTGGAAGGCTTATTTACAAAGAAAACAGTAAAGTGGAAAATATAAGCAAGTAAAAAAATGAAGACTGGGAAATATATAAATTAAGGTAGATAATTAAATTTGAAAAAGATTCTGTTCTGCTATTCTACATTGTTAATAGTGCTGAGCCATAAGCTTGTTTCTGAACTTCCTGGCAGCCAAAGGAAAAAGAGAAATACCCATGATTAATTATGTCATTCTCATTACCTATGAGATGATGCATATCCATTCCTCAAGGGAAGAAAGATTTTCATGGCTCTTAGTTGTAGTATTTTTCATGTGGAACTTCAGCAGGAGGACTCAGGGGATAAAGGGGCATTCAGTATTAGGGACGTGGATGCAATAGAGGATTTGATAAATCCTCTATTATAGGGTCCCTAACTAGAAGCTCGGAGTAGGCAATGGCACCCCACTCCAGTACTCTTGCCTGGAAAAATCCCATGGATGGAGGAGCCTCGTAGGCTGCAGTCCATGGGGTCACTGAGGGTCGGACACGACTGAGCGACTTCACTTTCACTTTTCACTTTCATGCATTGGAGAAGGAAATGGCAACCCACTCCAGTGTTCTTGCCTGGAGAATCCCAGGGATGGGAAGCCTGGTGGGCTGCCGTCTATGGGGTCGCACAGAGTCGGACACGACTGAAGCGACTCAGCAGCAGCAACTAAAAGCTGAGAAACTAATGCAAATGTCTAAGTTAATGAAAATTATTTGGGATAATCCATGATGAAACCTGCTTTTAATCTATCAGAAAATTTGCAAAAGCTAGAGAAATTGACATTGTGATCTTTACAAAATCTATGGCAATAGGTAGATCTCATTGTCTTCACATGGTTTTAAATGTTTCTCATGGCTAGGCAGTTGGTTAACTGATGTGTTTTAAGAACTGATAATTGCTTAAAGGGGGCTACCCTGGTGGCTCAGAAGGTAAAGAAACTGCCAGCATGCAGGAGACCTGGGTTTGATCCCTGGATCAGGAAGATGCCCTGGAGAAGGGAATGGCTACCCACTCCAGTTTTCTTGGCTGGAGAATTCATGGACAAAGTGCTTAAGCACTGAATCATTATACTTCACAGAGTAAACAAGCAGAGTCTGCCTCTCAAGGTGGAAACTGTGGCTCCTTAACAAGTTTTTTGTTGCCAGGATGTAGGGAAAACAGATATTTGCCCTTGTGATTATTTTTTAAGTATTTAAAAAAATTCTCAAGTCTCCCCCCAATTGCTTGAAGATTCTTTTAGCAGTGGATCATGTCTATTGTTGGTTAAAGAGAACCAGAACTCTGAATGCAAAGCCGTTTGAGAGAGAGAGTGAGCACACGCTGATTTAATTCTCCTCCAAATAGAAATGATTGATATCAGATTCTTGTCTGAAAGCACTTTCCCCGAGTGGAAAGAACTCTGGGTTCGTCAGGGGAAGTGACGGTAGGTTCTGTCCGAGCCAGGTCACCTACAAAAGCCAGTGCCAGGGCCTCTTGGTAAGATGTGTGTTGGCAGAACGCAGTCACCGCCGGCCTGGTGACCTTGCATTTGTGTCTCATCCAGACCCCTCACTGAAAGAGAACTTTTCCACCTAAAATATTACGTGCACACACTACTGTTGCTTAGGACTCAAAGGGTTATTTAAACATGGGATAAAGTGGTAGGCGTGAAAGTGTGTACTTTGACAACAGTGGCTTCTTCTTGCAGATCAGATTTTCTTCTGACCCTGTTCATTCATTGAAGAAAGGTGTAGGCTGGTACCCATGTCCTCACCTGGATACTTGGGATGGGGATTCGAGAAGTCTTCGCTCCTAGTAGAAACCACGTGGAGTGTGGTCCTGTTAACAACTTGAACAGTAAAATGCTGAACAGTATAGCCTGATATTCTCCTGTGAAGCATAACAGTACAAAAAGAGAGTTTTGTTCTCCAAATACCAATTCCTGGCTATAGTCTTTTTTTAATGTGTAACTTCAGATTTATTTCATCAGAGACCTGGGAGGTCCCAAGACAGTGACTAAGTGGGAATATGCAGCAATGACGAGTGAGAGCTCCGTTTCTAAGAATCTTGGTTATGTGGAAATCCCCCTTAGACTAATGATGGAAGAGAAAACATGTGGTGTGTGTTTGGTAGATCATTCCCCAACAGGATGTTTTATTTTTTGTGTTTAGTCTTTGTCCATAGTAACAATTATAACGAATGCATCAAAAATAAAGCATGCAGACCTTGTGACCTGCCTTGGAATCAGCATGAATTAGTTTGGGGGCAGGAAAATCTTGCTGCGTATTAGTTTTATTAGATGTTCCCAAACACTTTATTGCAATATTTTGGAAAAAACAGCCACAAACAAATCTTAAGTTTTCAATGTGTTTCCTATTCAATATGCATTTTGTTTTTGAAGAATAATTAAATTGGATGTTTATAATTCCTTTCTCCTTGATTCATTAAAATGCTGTCTTTGGGGAGAGCAGTTTCAACACAGGAGGATCATTCCTTTTCCCAACAACCTGTTCCTAGAAAGGGGGATATATCTTTAGTCCCCCCCCCCCCCACCCCTCCAAATGTTCTCCAAACTGAAGAAAAAAAAAGCTTTTAAAAGTTCAGACTATTACTTTTCACTTGGTTCTAATGATATTGCCTGAGATTTTTTTTTCCCTATTCTGATGATCAGAATTGTTACTTTTAATTACGTGGCTAAAAAGAGCTGAGCACCCTATAGGGCTTTTCACCTTACTCAATCCTCTTTTTTCAGGGCTTCCCAAGAGGGACTTCCCTGATAGCTCAGTTGGTAAAGAATCTGCCTATGGTGCAGGAGACCCCAGTTTGTATTCCTGGGCCAGGAAGATCCAGTGGAGAAGGGATAGGCTACTTACTCTAGTATTCTTAGGCTTCCCTTGTGGCTCAGCTGGTAAAGAATCCACCCACAATGCAAGAGACCTGGGTTCTATCCCAGGACTGGGAAAATCTGCTGGAGAAGGGAAAGGCTACCCACTCCAGTATTTTGGCCTGGAGAATTCCATGTACTACAGTCCATGAGGTTGCAAAGAGTCAGACACGACTGAGCAACTTTGATTTCACGCAGGTGGCGCTAGTGGTAAAGAACCTGCCTGCCAATGTAGGAGACTTAAGAGACGTGGATTTCATCCCTGGGAAGGGCAGGTACCCTGGAGGAGGGCATGGCAATCCACTCCAGTATTACTGCCTGCAGAATCCCCATGAACAGAGGAGCCTGGTGGGCTACAGTCCATAGGGTCACAAAGACTCAGACATGACTAAGTGGCTTAGCATGCACAAATCCTCTTTTTTACCAATGAGGAAACTGAGGCTCAGAGAACTTAAACATATTGCACGGGTGACATGACTACTAATGGCAGAACATAATCATTCCTCCTTCAACATTTGATAAATATGTATTTAAGTCACTACTTTGTGCCAGGGCTTCCCTGGTGGCTCAGGCTCAAAGCGTCTGCCTGCAATGCAAGAGACCTGGGTTTGATCCCTTGGTCGGGAAGATCCCCTGGAGAAGGAAATGGCAACCCACTCCAGTATTCTTGCCTGGAGAATCCCATAGACAGAGAAGCCTGGTGGGCTACAGTCCGTGGGGTCGCAAGGAGTCAGACACGACCGAGCGACTTCACTTTCACTTTCACTTTGTGCCAGACACCTTTTTTTTTTTTTTCTAATTTTATTTTATTTTTAAACTTTACATAATTGTATTAGTTTTGCCAAATATCAAAATGAATCCGCCATAGGTATACATGTGTTCCCCATCCTGAACCCTCCTCCCTTCTCCCTCCCCATACCATCCCTCTGGGTCGTTTTAGTGGCACAGGATATACCGGTGAATGGATCATCTAACCCCTACCCCTCCACCCTGCGACTACATTCTAGCTGATGGAGACAGAGAATTCAAACATAATTCAGAAAAAGGTATAGTGTGCCAGCTGGTGAGAAGTGGAGAAAAATTAAGAAAGGAGATGGGGTGGGGAGTCAGGAGCAGTTGGGGTTTTAAGACGATGTCCACAAACACCTTACTGAGAAACTGACATTTAAACAGATGAGAAGGAGGTGATGGAGTGGGACAGGAAGACATCTGGGGAAGGACTAGTGAAGATGGAATGAAGGGAGTGAGGTGGAGAGCAGAAGGAGAGGGACTCAGGTAAAGGGCTGGGGATGAGGGCAGCTCATACCGGACAGTGGTTGTCAAACTTTAGCAGCATCACATTCACGCGGAAGACTGTTGTTAAAACACACATTGCTGGGCCCATTGCCCCTAGAGTGTCTGATTCAGAATTTGCATTTCTAACAAGCATCCATGCGCTGCTTCTGCTGCTGGTTCAGGGATCACACTTTGGGATGCACTAAGGCTATTTTCAGACTCTGGCTTTGACTCTCAATGCATGCATGCCATTGGCAGGATTTGAGCACAGGAGAGACAGGATCTCGTGCACTGGAGGGTAGGCTGTAGGAGTCAAGGGCAGAAGGGAAACCAATTAGGGCACCACTGTAGTAATCCAGATAAGAGATCATGGTGACAGCATTAAGCTGTGTTATCTCTATCCTGAGTTTACTTGAGCTTGACCTCTAAAGCAAAAGCATACTAAGCATTAGTTACATTTAACCTAAAATTCCTTTGGTTAAATCTCTAGTAGAGTGAGTGTATGTATTCTTTTTCAAAGAACTGCTGGTTTAGAAGTATGGGAAAAAGAAGATATGGGGAGTTCAGAGTTGAGATATTTTTTTAATAGGGCTGACAAGGATCTACCCAGGAAGACAGGACTTTGTGGAATGACCCTGAGGAGGCAGCAAGGGTGATCAGCAAGACTAATCAGTCTGAGAGACTCGAGCGTTGACCTTCAGCTGACCCTCTCTATATAAGCTGATCCTTGGTAGGAGTAGAGAGGTGAAAGTTTCTAGCGTCACTAGAAATATCATCTGTAGCACATACACTGTTTCCTTGCATGGATGCATGTGTGCTCAGCGGCTCAGTCATGTCTGACTCTGCAACCCCCTGGACTGTAGCCCACCAGACTCCTCTGGTTATGTGATTTCCCAGGCAGAATACTGGAGCGGGTTACCGTTTCCTTCTCCAGGGGATCTTCCCAACCCAGGGTTTGAACTTGCGTCTCTTGCATCTCCTGCACTGACAGGTGGATTCTTTACGACTGAGTCACCTGGGAAGCCAGTGTTTCCTGAAACACTCAAATCTGTGAGGAACCGAAACATGGCGTGACCTTTGCTTCCTTCCTGACAGGAAGCAAAGAAGAGGGAAGCTATGAGGCAAAAGTTGATCTTGGAGTCCCCAGTTTCAAATGAATAACTGCATCTTTCTCCAAGTCTCTTAATCTCATCTGAAAATTGGAATAATACTAGTGTCTGTGTCACAGCAGGGAGTCAGATGAGGCTACTTGTCAAACGTTCCTTGTAACCGTCCTGACTGTCACAATGAAATTTAAGTAGATTCCTTGGCTTTTCAAGTCTGATACTTCCTGGTCCCTTATCCAAATTCCTACCACACACACAAAATAACAGAGTGTGTTGTTAGGGCAGAGGTGAAATGGTGGGAATGGTGTGTATGTCAGTGTGCATACTGGGCATGGGAGACAGAGGAGCAGAAACCCCTTGGAAGGAGTGAAGAGGGGAGCAGGCAGATAGAAAATGGAGATAAAGTGGAGAACCAGAGGAGAGAGACTGAGAAGGCGAGCAGAGGCCACATGAAAAGGGGAAGGAGAGCATGCGAAAGGGTGGCAACTTGGAAAGAATGAGAAGTTCCTGGAATTGGATATCAGGGCAGAGAATAAAGGGCCGAGGACCTATTGGGGCAGAAGATAGCTTCATGGCGCCACAAGCCAAGTGTACCTTACCAAGCCTCTGTTACTCACAAGATGGCCATTGCTTGCCCTGCAGAAGTCTCTGCACTTTTGAGGGGCAGCAGAAAACAAGAGAAATATCAGAGAAATCACAAGTTACACTTCAGAGGCTCTACTTCGCGGCAGTGTCTGTGACAAGCAGACTCATGAAATCTGATATCCATGCAAACCTTTTAAGCAGATAATCTGAGAACCCAGACAGTTGTTATAAGTCCCCGTGGAAGCATTTGAGAATTCTTTCTGCACATCCTGGGGCCAAACCTGGTGTGACCTGCTCCTCCATTGAGATGGAAGCAAAAAGGACAGCCATCATCTCTTCAGTACCCACCCTCTTATTTTATCCTCTGATGGACAGAATTAGTTCCATTTAGCAGATGCAGACTCTGAGGCTCAGACTGTAAACAGGTATGGCTGGATTTCAAACCTGGCAGCTGGCTCTAAAGGACCATCTTTCTGTTACAAGACACTGTCTCCTCAATGTTTTCAGGGACTCACTAGTCGGCCTCTTTGCTTTCCTCACTTCTGTGGCTCTCTGCCTGCATGCCTGTCTTTTGGCCATTCCATCTCTCACCCGCAAACCCCAGAATCGTTCTTGGATCAGAATTTGGTGAAGAGTTCTGTAGGATTTGGTGTAGAGTTTTTCTGTTTTCTTGGCTGTTGCTTCTAGAATGCTTTCTCACACCCACGTCTTACCATTATTGATTTACAAGTTCAGTTCAATTGCTCAGTTGTACCCAACTCTTTGTGACCCCATGAACACCAGACTTCCCTGTCCATCATTGATTTATGAGGTTACCCACAAAATGATGTTGGCCCCAAATCACCTAGTTTGTGGAGGGTCTTTACTAGTACCGTCCCATCCCCACTCACACGCATGCAGTGCCCGCTTTCTGGCCTGGGAGTCCTGGATGAGTTGTTGCATAGCATCAGGGTTACCTGTTCTGCCACGTCCAGGTATGCACAGCCACGCACTGGCTGTCCAGCACACTGAAGAATGCAAAACTCTCAGGATATAAGGATATAAGAAGAGTCACCCTGTGCCAAAGTTTGGGACCCACTCTGTTCTGGCATGTCTTTCGCAGGGTCATCCATTTTTGATCCATCTTGCTTCCTCTACTACACCTAACACAGTACCGTGCATGTAGAAGGGGTTCAGAAAGCCTTGGGTTGATTACTGGAGAGTAGATTACTCATTTTAACCTAAAGCAGTGTCTTTAGGGAAATGCAGTGTCTTTAGGGATTCATGCCATCCCATGGTATGGCATGAATATGGAAGGATATAGGCCTTCTACAATAACCATACCACAATCAACACCAGAAAATGTGATTTCTTAAAAACCATAATGAAATCCAGTTACCTGGATGAGTGTGCCGAATGATCAAGTAAATCAGCCAATAATCTCTAGAGAACCATTTCCAGGACCCATATATGGTCATGTTTCCTTTTTGTGTTTTCCCCAGCACAAGGAAGTTGGCGATTGAGTCACCTGTTTGTGATAGCGAAACTTTTATGAACCTTTAGCAGATCCATTTATAGGCATCTTTTAAAGACTCCAGATTTTCCTGGGCCTTTTGTGGTGATAACTGATGCATCTGAAGTAGAACTGGGAGCTATTCTTTGTCAAGAGATAGAAAATATAGGCAGTCTTGTCTTCCTTATAAATGTAAGTTGTTGTTGTTATTATTATTATTATGTCAGCGGTAAACTGCTCCCGGGAGAACTGAGATACAGCATCGCAGAGAGAGAGTGCGCCTGGCCGTGAAAATGGGCAGTAGGAGTATGATGATATTATCTTGTGGTAATGAATTTACCTTTATGACAGATCATTATCCCCTTCTGTAGCTGAATCGGATGAAGGACAAGTCTAGCAGAATAACCTGGTGGTGCTTGGGATTTATTGGCTTTAAATTTTTAAACTGGAAAAATGCAGTTACAGCCAGGTTATCTCTATATGAATGTTGCAGAGGGGGACAGAGATGAAAGAAGTCACATTTTCTTTCTGGTAATGGTAGAAAGCAGGTGGTCGTGACAGTCTTTAACAAAACAATGAATGCAGTTCCTCATATGCTTTGTCGTTTTAGTGCTTGAGTCGGGATGAAATGAATGGTAAAAAATCCATAGGACATCATCATCTTCATTGATAATAAAAACAACTTAAGGTTTCACTGAGTATTACACTATAGCAAAGAGCAAAGATTTATATTTTACATGATGAGATGAGATTTCCCTCCTAGGTGTGTGTCATTCGAGTTCGTGATTTCAAGGCTTCATGTAAACATGGGACTGTCTTATGTTAGTGACTGTGGGAGATGGTAGATTATAGTTATGCACAGAGGTGAGCTGGGGTATGATGAGGTAGGTGTCTCCATGGGGAGAGGATGGGTTTGGAATCATGTAGGTTGACATCATGGCTTTGTCTGTTACTTATCCTGTGGCCTCAAGCAAGTCACTTAAACTGTCTTAGTTTTCTGTTTGGAAGCAACAAAGTCAACACCTGACTCTCAAATTGTTTTTATGCTTTAGTGTCGAGTACCTAGTAAGTCTTCAGTACGTGATCATTGTTGATGTTCCTGCTGTTATTGTGATTGTCTTGATTCAGGAGCCCTGGTGGTGACACTCTGTAGGGCCTACACCTTATGATTGTGAATGACTGAGAATGAATGCTGATATAAAGCTCCTCAAACGCTGCATTTTTACAGGAGTTGTGAGAAATCTATCCCGCTTTTTAGTAATCTATACTACAGGGCATGACTCTCAAACCGTTTTCCATTTGCATGATCATCAGAAGAGAGACCAAGTGTTCATTCTCTTAGTGAATACCTTGTAGAGTTTCCCCATCTTTATCCTCTTTCCTCTGATTTTCCTTACGAGACCTTTTCTGCTTTCATCTGAATTTCTGACACTCGGTACGTTATGATAATCATGTGGAAGCCAGGACCAGGCAGTCCATATAGAGGGGCTCCATCAGGCTTGAATGTGAAGAGACGGTTAATTCCTTTTCCCTAGATTCACTCCTATCAATCTCAGAATCTTGAACTCTTTCTTCAATATCAAAAACCTTTATCTTCTGTTTCGAGCAAAATGTGATTGTGCCCCCTCACCACCACCACCTCCCCTAAAAGCCCCCTGACCCACAAATCTGTGCATGATTCTTCCTTAACTTAAGATTTTCCATGTTTCTGGGCATGTTCACTTTACTGTCTTCCTGTTTTTTGTTTTGATTTGTTTTGTTTTGAAATCTTGCTATCCATAGTGAGAGGGAAAGACAGGAATATTCACATGGAGGTATATGTATGTAATACCTTGGGTCCAGATTCTCCTCAATTCAAGAAGTAAAAGAAAACCTCAAAGGTGTAAGAATGTGAGTGAATGCTTCCTTTTTTCTGTTTCTTAGAATGAGTGCATGGATAGAAGCAGTTGCTTCTTTTTTCACTTTTTATTACAGTGAGATTCTGCTTTTAAGTCCATTTGCTTTGGGCACAGAGAAACACCTAGAGTTTTCCTGTAACAGAGATGTTTTACAAAATAAGACCACACTGGAATTGTTCAGTCAAGGTGTGTCTCAGGTGAAATGTTAATCCATTCAGCACTTCTTTGTGTTTTGGAAATCTCTTTAGTGTGCTGGGCTGGTGGCCACATTTTCTGGTAATGTAGGCTTGGTATCAGACTTTAGCAAGTCAAATTTTAATAAGTATGAGACCGTGGGGCTGAAGTAGGGAGAAGATCTAAAAGTGGAAGGGCTCAACCTCCTTCCACTTAGATCTGCCATTATCTTTGACTATATGACTGAAAGCTTCATACGTTTCAAGAGCTTTTCAGTACTTTAACCAACTCTGTAGTAGAGGCTTTCCCCCTTGTCAAAATGCCCAGAGAGGAAGCATCTTACTGCCTTTCAGTGTATGGGGAGTAATGAAAGGGGGAATTCAGTTCAGTTCAGCTCAGTCGTGTCCGACTCTTTGCGACCCCATGAACCACAGCACGCCAGGCCTCCCTGTCCATCACCAACTCCTGGAGTCCACCCAAACCCATGTCCATCGAGTCGGTGATGCCATCCAACCATCTTATCCTCTGTTGTCCCCTTCTCCTCCTGCCCTTAATCTTTCCCAGCATCAGGGTCTTTTCAAATGAGTCAGCTCTCCGCATGAGGTGGCCAAGTATTGGAGTTTCAGCTTCAACATCATTCCTTCCAAAGAAATCCCAGGACTGATCTCCTTTAGAATGGACTGGTTGGATCTCCTTGCAGTCCAAGGGACTCTCAAGAGTCTTCTCCAACACCACCCTTCAAAAGCATCAATTCTTTGGCGCTCAGCTTTCTTCACAGTCTAACTCTCACATCCATACATGACCACTGGAAAAACCACAGCCTTGACTAGACAAACCTTTGTTGGCAAAGTAATGTCTGTGCTTTTCAATATGCTATCTAGGTTGGTCATAACTTTCCTTCCAAGGAGTAAGTGTCTTTTAATTTCATTGCTACAGTCACCATCTGCAGTTATTTTGGAGCCCCAAAAAAATAAAGTCAGCCACTGTTTCCACTGTTTCTCCATTTCCCATGAAGTGATGGGACCAGATGCCATGATATTAGTTTTCTGAATGTTGAGCTTTAAGCCAACTTTTTCACTTTCCTCTTTCACTTTCATCAAGAGGCTCTTTAGTTCTTCTTCACTTTCTGCCATAAGGGTGGTGTCATCTGCATATCTGAGGTTATTGATATCTCTCCCGGCAATCTTGATTCCAGCTTGTGCTTCCTCCAGCCCAGCGTTTCTCATGATGTACTCTGCATATAAGTTAAATAAGCAGGATGACAATGTACAGCCTTGACAGACTCCTTTTCCTATTTGGAATCAGTCTGTTGTTCCATGTCCAGTTCTAACTGTTGCTTCCTGACCTGCATACAGGTTTCTCAAGAGTTAGGTCAAGTGGTCTGGTATTCCCATCTCTTGAAGAATTTTCCACAGTTTATTGTGATCCACACAGTCAAAGGCTTTGGCATAGTCAATAATGCAGAAATAGATGTTTTTCTGGAACTCTCTTGCTTTTTTGATGATTCAGTGGATGTTGGCAATTTGATCTCTGGTTCCTCTGCCTTTTCTAAAAACCAGCTTGAACATAGGGATGCTAAATATCTTATCATGCTCTGGATAGTTCCATCTAATGAAGAACTAACTTTCCTAAAATGCCAGTAATGTCCCTATTAAGAAAGGGCTTACCAGACTGTTTGGTCATCCTTTTGGAAGTGCCTTTGAAATATTAGGTGCCTAATATAGCATCAACTATATATAGCATCAACTGGGCTTCCCTGGTGGCTCAGCAGTAAAGAATCTGCCTGCCAGTACAGGAGATGCAGGTTCAATCCCTGGGTCATGAAGATTTCTTAGAGAAGGAAATTGCAACCCGATCCAGTATTCTCGCCTGGGAAATCCCATGGACATAGCGTCAGCTGAATATTAGGGAATGGTGCCCACTACATTGGTCTCCCGTGTCAACAGGTACTATGCTGGGGTCTATGCATTATTTCGTTTAGTCCTCACTCCAGCAATGGAAGGGCTTCCCTGTTGGTTCAGGGGTAAAGAACCCGCTGGCAATGGAGATGTGGCAGGAGCTGCGGGTTCGATTGCTGGGTCAGGAAGATCCCCTGGAAAAGGAAATGGCAAGCCACTCAAGTATTCTTGCCTGGAAACTCCCATGGACAGCCCATGGGGTTGCAAAAGAATTGGATACTAGTTAGAGACTAAACAACACCAACGAGCAATAGAATAAGAAACTGAGGCTCAAGGTGGTGCATCCACTTACCTAAGTGGAGAAGGACTGGGATCTGAGCATGTCTGCCCAGCAGCAAGACGGGCTGTGTCCTGTGCTGCCTGCCTCTCAGATGAATCTTTTCCTCCAGTGGGGAATAGAGGTTGCCCACTTCTGTCTACAAGTTGACTGCCGTCAAGGCATGGAGAGCCATATGTTACCCATTCTTGGCAGTAACACCTGCATTCTTTATAACTGGCAGCCCAATAAATATCTGATAATGATAATCCTGGCTGTATAGACTTGTGGGCACACAGTTGCAGGACACCTGTGGGTACACAATTGGCCTGTGCTTTGACTATTAGGAAACAGAGTTCACTGAGATGAACCATGGCCAAGCAAGAAATTTATAATCTCCCTCATCTTTTGTCTGTATCAGACCTCTGTAAATGCAGTGTTCCTGTTCCTTCATAGGCTCTCAGGTGAAAATATAGGTATCACCATTGCTCCAAGGTTGTTCTTTATTAAAACTCTTTATTGTCTAACTTGAGTTTTATTACCTGAAATTTTGATTCTTAGTGGCATTCTGTAATTCACTGCTGGTCCCCCTCCCCAACATTTTGACTTGAAAAAATTTTCAAATTGGAATTTCTTTACAATAAAGTTTATTCAAAATCTCAATTGATAGAAGGGGAAAAAAGAAAAAAACTCGTAACTTTTCAAATATTTCTCTCCCCCACGTGACAGCTAGGGCTTCCCAGGTGGTGCTAGTCATAAAGAACCGCCTGCCAATGCAGTAGACTTAAGAGACGTAGCCTTGATCCCTGGGTCAGGAACATCCCCTGGAGAAGAAAATGGTAATCCCGTATTCTTGCCTGGAGGATCACATGAACAGAGGAGCCTGGTGGGCTCCAGTTCATAGGGTTGCAAAAAGTCAGACACAACTGATGTGTTTTCTGACTTCACACAAACATGTGACAGCTAACTCATAACTTTCACTGTGAAGCTGGTGTGGCTTTAAATTTTCACGTATGCACAAAAATACAGTAAATTAAGTAGTAGTCAAGGATGGATCAAAATCATATTTATGGGGAAGAGGTTGGAGGGAAGTGGTGTTAAGGGATCCAAAGTGTTTTGAGAGCTCGTGGTTTTAGTGGTACTGATATGAAAGAAATAAACTTCCCACAGGGCTGTTTGGTGAAGGACACTTCCTTTTGACTGTAAAGCTGGAGTTTCAGTTTTTGGTTAGAATCCACTGAGCCCATCATCTAGTGGGAAGAAAATCTAGTGTAGTTAGATCTGCAGGTCAGATGTGTGTATGTAGACACTGGTGACACTGATGGCTCTCACAATTATGTTGTCATCTGCCAAACCCTTTCTCGGTGCTTGGGCCTGTGGACTAGATATTGTTATCTGTGCAATTACGGAGCCATGGGTGACAGCGTGGGTTCTTTAATTAGACTGCTTGAGTGGAAATCTCAACTCTGTCAATTACTATCTGTGTGACTTCGGGCTTAGTTGTGCCTGAGTTTGCTTCATCTATAAAAATGAGGACAGAAGAGTAGCTGCCTCATAGCACTTGAAAGATTATAAGAAAATAATACATGGAAAGCGGAGATGAATAGCCGGCACGTAGTGAGCCCTCAGTAACATTAGCTAGCGTCACTCCAGGGTTACTTTTCTACCCACAAAGAATCTGTGCGAGTCTCCCCCACTTCACAGTGCTCACCCTGCTGGTCTTGGGGGACAGTACAGGCCATCACTGCCCTTCCAGGAAGCTTTCTTTAGCACTCTCAGACTAGTCTGTGCTCTCAGGGTCTGCTTCTACTACCAGGGCCTTTATCAGGTTGTACTGTAATTGTCCTGATATTGGCCTGCTTCCCTGATTAGACTTCAGGTACCTGAAGGTTCAAGATACACACCCCAATGCCTATCAGAGTGCCTGGAACAGATAATGTTCGACAAATGTTGTCTGAATAAATTAATGGAAGTTTAATTGGCTTATTCAGGGTCACAAAGCTGGTAACTGAGAACCACGTCTTACTTATAAAAATAAGCTGTGCATCGTTGTTGTTGTTGTTTAGTTGCTAAGTCATGCCCAGCTCTTTTGCAACCCCATGGACTGTACCCCATGTAGCCATGGTTGTCTGAGGAGCCCTTACAAATAGCTGAGAAAAAAAGAGAAGCTAAAGGCAAAGAAGAAAAGGAAAGATATACCCATCTGAATGCAGAGTTCCAAAGAATAGCAAGGAGAGATAAGAAAGCCCTCATCAGTGATCAGTGCAAAGAAATAGAGGAAAACAATAGAATAGTAAAGACTAGAGATCTCATCAAGAAAATTAGAGATACCAAGGGAACATTTCATGCAAAAATGGGCACAATAAAGGAAGGACAGAAGTGGTATGCACCTAACAGAAGCAGAAGATATTAAGAAGAGGTGGCAATGATACACAGAAGAACTATACAAAAAAGATCTTCATGACCCAGATAACCATGATGGTGTGATCACTCACTTAGAGCCAGACATCCTGGAATGTGAAGTCGAGCAGGCCTTAGGAAGCATCACTATGAACAAAGCTAGTGGAGGTGATGGAATTCCAGTTGAGCTACTTCAAACCCCAAAAGATGATGCTGTAGAAGTGCTGCACTTAATATGCCAGCAAATTTGGAAAACTCAGCAGTGGCCACAAGACAGGAAAAGGTCACTTTTCATTCCAATGCCAAAGAAAAGCAATGCCAAGGAATGCTCAAACTACCGTACAATTGCACTCATCTCACACGCTAGCAAAGTAATGCTCAAAATTCTCCAAGCCAGGCTTCAACAGTATGTGAACCGTGAACTTTCAGATGTTCAAGTTGGATTTAGAAAAGACAGAGGAACAAGAGATCAAATTGCCAACTTCTATTGGATCATCAAAAAAGCAAGAAAGTTCCAGAAAAACATGAACTTCTGTTTTATTGACTATGCCAAAGTCTGACTGTGTGGATCACAATAAACTGTGGAAAATCCTTTAAGAGATGGGAATACCAGGTCATCTTACCTGCCTCCTGAGAAATCTGTATGCAGGTCAAGAAGCAACAGTTAGAAACAGGCATGGAACAACAGATGGGTTCCAAATTGGGAAAGGAGTACATCAAGGATGTATATTGTCACCCTGCTTATTTAACTTATATGGAGAAGGCAGTGGCACCCCACTCCAGTACTCTTTTGCCTGGAAAATCCCATGGACGGGGGAGCGTGGCAGGCTTTAGTCCATGGGGTTGCTGAGAGTCGGACACGACTGAGCGACTTCACTTTCACTTTTCACTTTCGTGCATTGGAGAAGGAAATGGCAACCCACTTCAGTGTTCTTGCCTGGAGAATCCCAGGGACAGGGGAGCCTGGTGGGCTGCTGTCTATGGGATCGCACAGAGTTGGACACGACTGAAGCAACTTAGCAGCAGCAGCAGCAGAGCACATCATGTGAGATGCTGGGCTGGATGAAGCATAAGCTGGAATCAAGACTGCCGAGAGAAATATCAATAATCTCAGATATGCAGATGCAGAAAGCAAAGAGGAACTAAAGAGCCTCTGATGAAAGTAAAAGAGGACAGTGAAACAGCTGGCTTAAAACTCAACATTCAAAAAATGAAGATCATGGCATCTGATCCCATCACTCCATGGGAGATAGATGGGGAAACAGTGGAAGTAGTGTCAGACTTTATTTTTTTGGGCTCCAGAATCACTGCAGATGGTGATTGCAGCCATGAAATTAAAAGACTGTTGCTCCTTGGAAGAATAGCTATGATGAACCTAGATAGCCTATTAAAAAGCAGAGGCATTACTTTGTCAACAAAGGTCTGTCTAGTCTAAGCTATGGATTTTCCAGTAGTCATGTATGGATGTGAAAGTTGGACTATAAAGAAAGCTGAGGACTGAAGAATTGATGATTTTGAAGTGTGGTGTTGGAGAAGACTCTTGAGAGCCCCTTGGACTGCAGGGAGCTCCAACCAGTCCATCCTAAAGGAAATCAGTCCTGATTATTCATTGGAAGGACTGATGCTGAAGCTGAAACTCTAATATTTTGGCCACCTGATGCGAAGAACTGACTCACTGGAAAAGACCCTGATGCTGGGAAAGATAGAAGGCAGGAGGAGAAGGGGATGACAGAGGATGAGATGGCTGGATGGCATCACTGATTCGATGGATATGAGCTTGGGTGAACTCCGGGAGTTGGTGATGGACAGGGAGGCCTGGCGTGCTGCAGTTCATGGGGTCGCAAAGAGTCGGACATGACTGAGCGACTGAACTGATTACTTAGAGAATGTTGTCCAAATTGAAAACTCCAAATTTTGGCCCTATCATCCTTGCAAACCTCTATCTAGCAGTAATACTTGCGATCTCCCGCGCTCCCAACATACACACTTGGCTTCCTAGCCATAGGCTTATCCTTGGTCCCATTAAGTTTGATCACTTACGCTTCCATTGTTTTCTGACAGTTGTCATTATTTATTGAGTGTGCAATGTAGAGAGGGCTGTGATGCTCTGAGGACACAGATGAAATCAAAAGGTGATGACATTTGAATTGGGTCTTGCTGGCGTGAACCCAGTCTTCTTACTACTTCTTCTTCGAAAAGTGTTTTTGCTAAACTGAGGACAGGGAGTATGTTAATATCTGATCCAAGTCTATCATCTATACTTATCTCATAGATTGACATAGATTGTTGAGGAATGAACCAAGCTGTAGAGAAAACTTTAGGTTTAGAATTAAAGCACCTTAAAAAAAAACAAAAAACAAAGAAAAACTCCATTTAACTTTTCCCTCTCTCTTTTGATAGTAGTTGGAACTTCAGAAATTGGCCTGTTGAGCTTACTGATGTAGTTGGTTTGGTGTTAGCAATAGGGACTTGGGGCATTTTAGCTCTGTGTCTCTTTTATTTCACCTACATTCTTTCTCTGAGAGCTGAAAATAGAAAAAAAAAGTTTATTTTCAAGCATTATGTGTTATTTTCATATTTCTATAGAGTCTGTGGACTTCAGGTACAAAGGCGCTGTCAAGACAGAACAGTATTTGTGGGGTTCCTGGGAGTTTACAGTAAATGTATCTTCTCGGCAATAAGAGATCAGAGAGGCTGGGCCAACGTGTTCACGTACACATAAAGACCAATGAACCAATATTTGAAATTAAGATCTTCCAGAAAGGGCAAAATTGTGTTTTATATTTATGAACCACATATGTGAGAGC
Source organism: Bos indicus (assembly GCF_029378745.1). Classification (NCBI taxonomy): domain Eukaryota; kingdom Metazoa; phylum Chordata; class Mammalia; order Artiodactyla; family Bovidae; genus Bos; species Bos indicus. The sequence goes on along the minus strand of NC_091762.1, from coordinate 84,614,191 downwards.
CCCCAAAACAAGACAAAACTTTGTCATTTTAAAATGCTAACTGCATTTCTACAGTTAAATTTAAAAGTTTTAACTTTTAGTTTAAAGTTAAAAACGTCCAATTCTAACTGTAATATCTGAAGTAGATACTAGGGTAAGGATGAAGGGTAGAGGGCATGACTGAGGAGGAAGTGAAATCTCAAAAGAATTGTAAGAATCATTCCCTGACTTAAAAAGAGTTTGCATTCTAACTATAGAGTCGATAAGTCAATTCAATAGTAGGCAAAATTACCTGGTATCAAAATTACCTAATGAGATTTGTAAGATAGTGTTTATACACTAGAGAGAGTTTTTCACCGAAGGACCAAATGACACCTCCCTGCCTTAAGCAAAAGTGAAAGTCACTCACTTTGCCATCCTGTGTACTATACAGTCCATGAATTCTCCAGACCAGAACACTGGAGTGGGTAACCTTTCCCTTCTCCAAGGGATCTTCCCAACCCAGGGATCAAACCCAGGTCTCCCGTATTGCAAGCAGATTCTTTACCAGCTGAGCCACAAGGGAAGCCCAAGAATACTGGAGTGGGTAGCCATTCCCTTCTCCAGGGGATCTTCCTGACCCAGGAATTGAACCGGGGTTTCCTGCATTGCAGGCGGATTCTTTACCAACTGAGTTATCAGGGAAGCCTTTTCCCCTACCTTGGGGGGCAGTTAAAAATGTGTGAGGGCAGTTTTGGTTGTCACAAAGAGGGGGTGTTGTTGGCATTCACTGGTGGAGGTCAGGGACGCTAAGTGTCCTATAGCATACAGGGTAGTTTTGAACATTGGAAGGAATCCCTCTCAAAATGCTGATAGCCCTGCCAAGACACATTGCAGAAATTCTAAAAACTCAGTGCTCCAGCTTAGGTAAAGCCAGGTCTGAGCCTTACTGGTTCACTCTGCAAGTCATGCAAATTTTCTGTTCCCTAAAATCAAGGAAATGGCCTGAATCATAAAGGGCTTCACTGATCAAAGTCAGTAGAGGGAAACATGTCCTTCATTCTTCTGCCTAAAAGGGCAAATTCTTTTAGCATTGATTTAAAGCTATAAGGAGTCACGACTCGTGGTGAAGTAAGGAGCTCAAGTGTGGAGGCCCTGGATTGAGAATAGTTCATTTCAAAAAGGTATTTCTTCATTCAGTGTTAATATTCCTTTTTTTTTTTTGTAGACATTTTTATAGTATCCTAAGTATTTTAACATCTTAAAAAGTTTAAATACAGTGTTCATCTGAAAAATACTGAAAAACAAAATGAGATTTCTAAATACCTGTTTTCTGGAACAGGCAGCTTGCACTTCGTTACCAGTAAAATTATCAGCAAATCAAATTCTTTAAAAAAATAAAATGTAACTGGCAAAATATGTATGCTATTATTTTCGAAATACTCCTAAATATGCTTTATTGAAAAATTAGGTAAAACTTAGTTTACTGAAAAAGAAAATTGTCCAAGGGTCCTTTTCTTGGTTGAGTATCTATAGTTATCACCCCTAAAATAGGAAACCAAAATTTTTATTTCCATACCTATGATAATGCTTGACCCAGGTAGATAGTTAATGTGCATTTAAAAAATAAATCTGTATTTAAAATTATTTTAGGAATTATAACTAATTATATTTTTACAAACACTGAATAAATATATTTATTAGTAAATATAGGAATCAGATTACTGAAATATATGCTCAATTTATTTCAAACAATTTGGAGACTAAGTACTGTTTTTATTTCACTTTACAAAAACCTAAGAAATACCAGAAGATTTGTTTTTAATGGTAATTTTTGTGTTACTTGCTTTAGAAAATAATTTCATTTTTACTCAGAAATTCTTTGTAAACAAAATATCATTATTGTATATAAAACTTTTATGTAGATACTACATTAATTGTTTTCTCACATCAAAAGATCATAGTTATTTCTACCTGTTTTTTTAAATTTTTCTATTGATTTAACATCTAAAACATAATTTATTATTGTAGTAATGGCTATCATTTTTTTGAGCACATTCTATATTCTAGGTTCTTAGCCAAGTATTTTTTATATTATTATTTTAAATGGGAATGATGTTTTTTTTCTTCCTTCTTATTTTTTATATTATGAAAGTATGATAACACATTTTCAGGAGACTTAGAAGATACAGAACAAAGTTACATATATTTCCACTGTATGTTACAATTATTTTTTTTAAGTAGATAAATTAAAGTTCTTAATTGGAGTTTCAATATCAAACTTTCAAAAATTAATAGAATGAATAGACAGAAAAGAAGGATATAGTAGACCTGAAAAGCACTATGAACCAATTCAACATAATTAAGATTTATACAGTTTTCACACAACGTCAGGATACAAATTCTATTCAAGTTGCCGTAGACTATAAACCAGGAGACATTGGAACATATCCAGGGACATAAAACAGGGTGCACAAATTTTATGGTCCAAAGGCATTAAAATCATGTGGCGTCCATACTGTTATCATTGTGGAATTATGTTAGAATTCAATATAAAAAGATATTTGAAAAAAAGCCACGTATTTTCAAGTGCAACATGACATTTACCAAGAGAGATCTTTGACTTTTGGCTAATTATTTTAAATACATTATCTCATTATTCCTAGCAACAAACAAGAGGTAGGTACAACCATTAATGCCATGTTATGGCTACAGAAACTGAGGCTTAGGACATTTGGGGTTCTAATTTCTGCAATATTTTCCCTACTACTATATGATACATAAATAATACCTTGCAGATATAATTTTTGAAGGACAAGATAAAGTGAACATGTTGCCATATTGATCTCTTTACAAGAGAAAAAACAAGTATATTGCAAGTTCACCTTAATTTATACTAAGCCCAGAATGTTTTGTTTTTCTGATCACAAATAACTGAAAACTATGAGACTGAGTATGTTTTATAATTTCTTATTTTACATTAGATATATAACTTATTTAAATGCAGCCGTAAGTCTGAAGAAGTTTGTAAATGAGGCAGAATTAGCTTCCTTTTGAGTGAACTTTCAAAGCAATGGTAATAACTCGCTAAGAAGAATGGACACTGGCAGGTTTGAATCCTTGGTTGCAAGCTGACACTTTGAGGGAATGTTCTTAGCAAAACACTCACTTCAAGGGAAATTAGGTCAGGCTTCTGGAACATTTATCATGTGTACCTGTCACCAGTAAGACCCAGTCCTTAAAGTGAACTGCGATCGCAAGAAATGATCCCTCCTGCTCGGGGTTGCAGAGGACACTCTAACCCAATAGTTCTACAAATATGTGAGCTTGGCAGAAATTCCCATAAAACTGAAGCCAACGCCCATAGAGTTGCTGTGGGAATTGAATTCCTTAATACTCTGTTTATAGAATTTTGAAACGGCAAATGGATTCGGTCTGTTCCAAAAAACAATCTGTCCCATGGCTTGTTTGTAATAACATCTAGAGTTGCTACAGAAGGATGTAGGCAGACAACCCCTGTCTGCTTTGGAAGTCAGTTTCACCAGCCTCTGCTTGTCTCATACCACACAGCCAGGTTGGTTTTTGCCCAACTCAGAGTACTATTTGCATAAAGGAAAGGCCACCTTCTACTGAAACTAAGGAGTTGCTCATTTGCGACAGAAACTAGAGTACTTAGCAAAATCCAGAGCTAGAGGAGTTAACAAAATCCAGAACGGTGGAAGGTAAGATAGAATGCATGGTAAAACCAAAACAACATAAATGAGTCATAACTCGGTGTCCTTTCAGTAATAGTGTGGCATCATTTGGGTAGTTTGAGAGCAATGTCAGCAAGTATGGGGATCCCATATAGGAACTTGAGATTGCACCTGCATCAGTGTATGTGCTAATTTTAGCTCAGTGAACATCATTCACTGGGGTCTTATGGATCGAAATGACCTCATTCACCAAGCAGTCAAATCTCTATATATCTACTTGGTTAAGTTACCTTATCTTTGACAGGAAGTAATCACTCATCTTTTTCATAAATTCTTGTTGAGTAAACGTACCTAAAGATGTAACCAAAAATTGCTAGTGTATCTATGAACTTGGTTGAAGAAAAAGGTGATATTATTAAATGTTCATGTAGGAATTTACCTTTTTATGCCAAGAAAATAAAAAGAATAAATGGACAAGAATAAATATTTCATTTCTGTGTTACCTTGTCATATATATAGGGAGGACCCACCATATGCTAGCCACTGTATAAGTGGCAGAATTAAAGCAATGAGCGATTACAGTTCCTGCTTTTATTGAACTCTCATTTATGTATGTGTGTGTATGACAGATCCTTAGATAAAAAATAATGATATCCTGTGTAACATGCCAAATAGAGGTTATTTTAAAATGCAAGAGACAAACTCAAGAACTTAAATTGTATCTGTAAGAGGTAGCTTTTGAAACAAAGTTTTGTTTTTAACTAAAAATGATAAGGCTTTTATACATGAAAACCCAGGAGATTTGAGGGGCTAAAAGGGGAGAATGGGTTTGGAAGAAATCTACCAATGATTTCTTGCTGGAAGAATTAAAAAAAAAAAAAACAAAAAAAACCTTTCATTATCACACTCTATTAAGCCAGGACCAGGAAACAATTTCTAATCAGCACTCTGATCTGGGCAGAGATTGTGCAGCCTTTTGTACCAGGCCTCAGATCTGTGTTCTCCATTCACACATGCTCACTTCCAGCTGTTGTCATTGAAATCCCACATAATCTTTCAAGGTCAAAGGGCAGTCACCCATGGCTGCTGCAGTTAAAAGGTTATGCTGATTTCTGTTGTCAAATATTGGCCCTTTTCTCTTCCAATCACTCCCATTCTACTTTTTCTAACAAGAAAAATCCAGCCTAGAATTGTATTACATGACTTTAAAGTCTTAAAAGTGTTCCCCCATTGTGCTAACACGACATGGCCTGAACAGTCTAATTCATTCTGTTATATTTCACAAAGAATTTTCTGCTACTTCTAAAATACTTTGTGTTTGTGCTAAGCCAGCAAACTTCAAAGTCTAGTGGCCTGGCCGATTTGTGGCGTGCCATAGTATCTGCAGAATTGTGTACTATAGATCCTATAATTTAATAAAGGCTGTGAATTATGGCATCAGTAACTAAGTAATTTCTGGGTGAGTAGGAATTGCACAAAGCAAATGACTTTAAAAAAGATGGTTGCTGTTTGTATTCTGTGTTTCTAAACATTAACTTTATTTTATTATATAATTAGGAAATGACATCCACCTATTTGTAATTTTTTTTTTTGTAGTCTTAGACAAGTCATTGTAAGAATTCTTTTAAAATGTATTGCTTCAGTTCATCAGTGATTTTCTTCTTGTGCCCTGTGAACCGAAGTCAGTGTTGAGTGTCTTAAAATTAGCACATGGCTCCTGGTCATCTTCTTTCCTTGTCATTGCGTGTGTCCTCGGGTGGTTTAGCATGCAGGCTCTATGTGAATGGTTTCACAGCCATGGGAATTAAACCTAAAAAGGAAGAACAGAATGATAGGCATTAATTTTTTTTTTCCTGTTTTACATCCATAAACCAGGGTAGCCCTCAGGTGATCTAGTTTCATGTCTGTTTCATTTAAGGTAATCAGTTTCTGATGTATTCAGAGAATGCGTTTGCTTATTTTTTCTCCAGTATGTATGAGTTTGAAAGCAGAAACTGAAGCTATTACAAATAGTTTGATCCATTTGCAGATTAACAATTGTTCCTGTCCAAGTTTAGAGAAAACTTTGGTTCAGAACATAGAAACAATAAGTTTGCTTGAAAGCCTCTTTTAATTCACAACCAGGTTAATTAAGAAATACTTTTAAGTTTATGATGCATTAAAAGATAATGTTAATTTTAATATATTTATAAAATATGAATCATTATATTAATTAAATGGAAGTTACTTTTTCCTAACTTGAAGCAAAATTTTCTCGTTAAGAACCTTTTTTTTTTATGATGCTTGAAAAAAATTTTTTTAAAGCAAAGTGTTTCTCTGTTTTTGTACAAAACTAATTTGTGGTTGGGTCCTCTTGAAGAATATCCATTTATGCTTATTATAGGTCTAATAAATGTATAATTCTACATGTTTAAGGGCAATGGGAAAATTAATTGGCTCACATGACAAAACAATGAAAGAGAATATTTAGCCTAAGGAAGAGAAAATTAAGGGCTGAGGACTGTCTTTAAATAAGTGAAGGGCAGCAAAATGGAAGAGAGAATAGATTTATTCTGCCTGTTCCAGAGGAAAAATGAAGCGAAGTTACAGCACGGCAAACATATTATTTTTTTAAAAGTCAAAGCTTATTATTTTATTAGTCTAAAATTCTTTATGACACAATGATGACTCCCTTACTAGGTGATCTTTAAGATCCCGTCATTTCCAGTTCATTCTAAGACATTACGCATCTAATGTTTCTAACATACAAATAAGTAAAAATATTTTTCCACCTTTTATTTACATGTTTTGATGTCTTTTAGACCTAGTCCTTTAATTAAATGCCTAATCACTTGTAACTCAAAGTCATAAACCTTTATAGTTAAGTTGAGCCATCATATTTAATTTAGTGAAATATTACTCTTCCCTTATTAACTGCAGGAATTAGTAAAAGGATATGATAAGGCCTTTGGGTTAGATTGGATAATCAAGTCTCTGGTATTATATTTGTTGGATTAAGATGCAATAAAATACATTATATAAAGAGAACTAAACAAACCTGTGTTCTACTCCTAATTCTGCCACTAAGTGTGTGACCTTGGGCAAGTCACTTAAGCTCAATGAGCTTGAGCTTCCTTTTCTGTAAAATCAGAAGATTGCCAACTACACAGGGTTACAGGAAGAATTAAAGCTAATATGTCTAAAGTATGTTATCTGTGAATTTTTCAGCTAGGTAACTTATCTTTACAATACCTGTTACTGGCTTGATCCATTTGCCTAATCTGGATATTTTAAAGTGATTGCAAGTTAAGATTGGGAATATCCTTTAGCCTTGCCTTAAAGGTGTGAATTAGCTCAAAGAGTTCAGATTCTACTTTCCCCTCAGCACTTTAGTACATAAACCAAACGGGAGAAAATAGGAAAAGGAGCAGAACAGTGTATGAACGGAAGGACACTTGCCAAAAACAAACGGTGTCCTTGTCAAATTATTTAGGAAATTGTGAGTTAAATGATATTAAGAAAGTTTGTAAGAAACTCTCAGAGGCTTTACTATGTAAATGTTCCTTGTCATTCTCTAAGGGTGGTTGTGATAGTGTTTCCTGAACTATTTTTACTATGGAAATCTTTATCTTATATGTACTTGTGTCTTTGTTTTTAATTCTTTTGTGGTGGAGCATTTGGGGGGACTATCAGGAAGGTCCTTTGGAGAAGGCATGGCAACCCTCTCCAGTATTCTTGCCTGGAGAATTCCATGGAGACGGGACTCTGCAGGCTACAATCCATAGAGTTGCAAAGAGTTAGACATGACTGAAGCAACTTAGCACATGCGCGCGTGCGCACACACACACACACACACACACACACTCTACATAACGGGGTTTGGGAAGTGCTGATATGAACCCTGACATGGAGGATGGAACATACCCGTATTTGGAGAACAACAGATGGGACATCTTGGTTGCAACACAGGTTGGCCAAAAAGTTTGTTTGGGATTTTTGTAACATCTTATGGAAAAACCTGAATGAACTTTTTGACCAATCCAATATTTGGATGATGTTGGAACTACTACCTGAAATGCTGAGAAGATATATTAGAGTCCAGATTTTGAAGAGCTTTAAATACCCAGCTAATACATCTAAACTTTATTCTCAAAGAAATCATGAAACACTGATGGTTTTATTATCAGACAAAACACAGCAACCAACCATGTGTTCTATCTCTACTGTGCTACTAGATAAACATGAAGAGAAGATGTGTATCAGGCATCACACATTTCTTTGGCTACAAGGGCCTTACAGAACATTTAAATAAATGAAATACAATAAAGAGTACTAGGGAATGTGGTATATTTGTAAGCTCATGCTCAGTTTAAAAACTTTCATGTGCAAAAAAAAAAAAAAATTAGTATTCTGCTAGCCAAGCAAAATGTGTTTGCAGACTGGACTGCTAATTTGTGGCACTTTTGATTCTAAAGGGAAAGACTGGCACTTATGTTGGTTAGGTTAAGTACTAGGCTACTATAATAAAGACCAAAAAAAATAAGGTGGTTAAAGTACATTAAAATCTATTTTTCTTTTTGTAACTGTTCCAGATGATAGGCTTAGTTTGCAGGGAGGTTCTACTCTACACCATCATTCAGGGTCCCAGCTTCTTCTTATTGCTTTGCCATCCCGTGGGCTCTGTCTTTGTCCACAGACCAAAAATTTTTAATTTGCATTTAATGGATCAGTAGACATATTTACACCCCCCCTTAAAAAAAATCTGTTTTCTACGATATTCCAAAAGAAAAGTATAGAAGGAACATGTGACTGGAGGTAAACTAATTTACATAGTTCTTTAGAGGGCTACTAAATAAGGGTGTCTCAAGGTGCTCATCTGAATCACCGAATCAATATTTATTGCACACCTAGAAAAGGGATTGTGACTGTGGGCAGAGTCAGATCAGAAGACATAGCCTGCTCTTGCCTGGTTTGTTGTAGGGGTGCTGAAGTAGGACAGGAAAACAAATCACTGTCAGATAAAGAGAAGGAGCCTCCTACGGGAGGCAGGTCAAGCTGACGCTCTACTCAACAGGACTGACTGAGCACAGCTGATAAGTATGGACTGAACCGTGGGGGCCAGAGACGAGGAAGGAGCCACATGCCTACCGCTTGGGTGGCTCAGAAGCCAGCTGGGAGTTCACGGAAGCAGGAATGAAAATTCCAGGGAGGAACAGAGTTGATGAGGTCAGCTTTTCTTTAGGAGCAGCAGAACATGAGTTCTGTGAGAGTGATGTCTTCAGGATTTAGTCCAAGACCTGCACGTCACAGACAGTCCCAAGTACTTGTGGAATGGAAATGGCCTGACCACAAGGGAGCTCTTTTCCTTTGAGGAACTCAAGCATGAAGAGGCCTGGCCATTGGCTTGTCTTACTAGTGATGGAACCATATTTACCGTGAGAGAATAGAGATTACAGTTGTCCCTCCATATGCATGGGCCTTGTTTCCAGGACCCCCAGGGATACAAGAATCCTCAGATGCTAAAGTTCCTTGTGTAAAATGGCATGGTTGGCCTTTGGTATCAGCGGGTTCTGCATCCCCTTATATGGAGAGCAGGCTGTACATTTGAAGGACCCGTGTATGCAGTGTGCCTCCATCCATTGGCTAGATGAAATATGATAATATAGAGCTGAGAGCCTTTGCTCTTGTTGTTTAGTTGCCAAGTCGTGTCTGACTCTTTGCAGCCCCATGAATTGTAGCCTTCCAGGCTCCTCTGTCCATGGGATTTCCCAGGCCAGAATACTGGAGTGGGTTGCCATGCCCTCCTCCAGGGGATCTTCCCAACCCAGGGATGGAACCCGCATCTCCTGCCTTGGCAGGCAGATTCTTTTACCATTGAGCCATTGCAGCTTCCTGCCTTTGTTCTTTCAACAGAACAAACATACCACCTCATGTATACACTTTCCTCCTCAAATGCATCACGTATGTTTCATGGATGTTCCAGCTTTCTTTGAAGGCCAGCCCTCCGGATGGTTTGTTACCACTTATTTCTTCCCTGACCTCTGAACCGCTCTGCAAGGTTACCTGCTGCTGCTGCTAAGTCACTTCAGTCATGTCTGATTCTGTGCGACCCCAGAGACGGCAGCCCACGAGGCTCCCCCGTCCCTGGGATCCTCCAGGCAAGAACACTGGAGTGGGTTGCCATTTCCTTCTCCAATGCATGAAAATGAAAAGTGAAAGTGAAGTCGCTCAGTCGTGTCCGACTCTTAGTGACCCCCTGGACTACAGCCCACCAGGCCCTCCGTCCATGGGATTTTCCAGGCAAGAGTACTGGAGTGGGGTGCCATTGCCTTCTCCGTATGTCTCTGCAAATTTAGCTTTTTTCCTTTAAGAGGTAGATAGATATTCAGTTCCTTCATAAGATGAAGGGACTGCTAATAGCATTTTCCATAATAACTGCTGATATCATCGAGGTAAAGAAAGCTGCTTTTCCTAACGACCCATAAAAGAATTTAGCTTTTTGTATTTCTGCCTCTCTAGAAAGTCTAATCCCTCCCCACTGTGAGTATGACAGACTCCACGGTATTGAAATCTGTACTCTAATTGTGAATTCATTGAACAAGACTTCAGTGACTGAACTTTTTTAGCCATTTTATCTAAAATGAAAAAGAATCTGGTCGTTATTTCAATCTCTTATACAATTGCTCCTGGACCGTAGTTCAGAATTGAAGAGAGTCAGAACAGTCTGCAGTCTGGCTTTTCACCTAAGGCATACTTAACCAAAGTATATGTTTTGCACTCATTTCTGAGAGGCCCTACTCAAAACGTAAATCCTGGGACCTTTGGGGAATGTTTACTCAGCTTCCCATCTGAAGATCTTTCAGTGCTAACATCTGAATTGAGAATTAAGTACTTAAATTTGCCTTTGTGTTGTCTTTTCTATTTTGCTCTCATCTTGCGATAAAGTAGACCACCCAGATTAGTGTTATTTCCCTGAAAGTCATTTTTGTGATTTGGTTTGTGTTAGTAAGAACAAAATATTAATCTGCTCAGGTTTGCTTAGTAATTACGTTAGCTGTGTCATTTTTTCCATCATTTCTCAGGTTTCACTTCTCGTTGTTGTCTTCTAGAGTTCATCAGTGGGTTTCCAAATAATTGGTGAAGGAACAAAACCAGTTTCATAGTCATTTAAAGTTACATGGAGTGTTTACACAGGTCTTTCCTTGGGGACTTATTATGAAGTAGTCAAGGCAACGTGACTCAATTTCATGATAGTGTGAGGGGATGCTTCCTTCAGGATTTGTGAATACTTCTTTTTTATTTTTCTGGTTTTTGTACACTGACATATATTTTATCTTCTAAATTACAGACATTCCACTAAAATAGGCTTTAGGAGGCAGGTTGCTGGAAGGGGAGGAGGATCCAGTTGTTATTTTTACAGTGACTTTCAGGATCATACAAGATGCTAGCTTAAGTGTGGGACTAGACTTTTTTTAGCTCCTTCTGTCCATTGAATAATGCTGTCCTTTATCCCGTTTTTATTTGGTCTCCCAAAACATGAAGCATAATCACAACAATAGGACAACCCAGACACTTCTCCTCAGGGAACCTGCTCTCACCTTCTTGACTGGAAGCTTTGTCTAAATGGCTTGTCTGTCCTGTCCTTGTCCTGTTTAGTTTGGAGGGACTGTTTGGGTGGTTCATTTTAATAGTTTTTCAGATGCATATTGGCTTGATTTCACTGGTAGAGATGAGAGAGAATAAGAGACAGAAATAAGAAGTTCTGTCAACATTTTTATAAAAAAGGAAAGAAAGCATATTGAGCCCAATTTGAGCTGTGTTTGTTCATTCTGAACCATGTCTGAAGTGCATAAAGAGAGACCTTCCCTGTCCACTGTTTCTAAAGCTCTTCCTGTTTGTGTCCTTAATATTATTTATCCCCTTTGTTGTCATTGTTGAGTCGCTAAGTCAGGTCCAGCTCTTTGCGACCCCGGGGACTGCAGCACGCCAGGCTTCGCTGTCCTCCACTACCTCCTGGAGCATGCTCAAACTCATTTCCATTGAGTATGTGATGCCACCCAGCCATCTCATTCTCTGTCACCCCCTTCTCCTCCTGCCCTCAATCTTTCCCAGCAATGAGTCAGCTCTTCACATCAGGTGGCCAAAGTTTTGGAGCTTCAGCTTCAGCATCAGTCCTTCCAACGAATATTCAGGGTTGATTTCCTTTGGGATTGACTGGTTTGATCTCCTTGCTGTCCAAGGGACTCCCAGGAGTCTTCTCCAGCACCACAGTTCAAAAGAATCCATTCTTTGGCACTCATTTTCAGCTGTATCTAATCCTAGACTATAGATTTCCTGAAGCTACCTTAAGACACACTTCCTGAAGCTACAGGAGTGTGTCTTAAACCCTTGGCCCAATGTCTGACACAGGAGACACAGAGGAGGTGCTCAAGAAGTATTTGTTGAATAAATGAATGAATCATGAGATCTGCCTGTCAGAGAGACATTTCTGGCTGCAGTGTGGGAAGCAGACTAGAGGAGAAGCCAAGACTGATGATATAGACCGTAGGAGGCTGTCCCATCGTGCTGGTGATAAGTGGGAAGAGCCAGGGCCACAGTCAAGAGGGAGAGATGGAGATATGCATGGAGTAGAATCGGGGAGATTCGTTGCATGTGGGTGTTTGCAAGAGGCGAGAGTCAGGGATGACATAAACATAGAAAATGAGATGAACGGTGGATGGCTTGTTGAAGTAGGGAATTGACAGAGTAAGAACATATTTTTGGAGAGAAGAAAAGGAACTCGACTTTGGACATGTTGGATCTAAGGATACCTGTAGGCTATCTGGATAGAAATATCTAATAAATATTTTGATCTATGTTTTTGGAACCCAGGAGAGAGATCTTGGCAAAAGTTAAAGATTTGAGAGTCATTGGCCTATAGATTCATTCATGCACTCATTCAACAAATATGCACTTGCTAACTGCTTTGTCCCAGGTATTAAATACAATGATGAACCAAGCAAATATTTTTCTAGTTTTCACACATATCACAGTCAAGCCTGGTAGCTGGTAGCATGGAAATAAAATAACACAGGGAATATGTAATAAGCAGAGATGAGCACAAATGCTGGAGAAGACCAACATTTAAGAGTGGACAAAAGAAAAGGAGCAGGATGATGGTTTGAGTGGATGAACACTTGGGCTTCCCCCTCCCAAGGCCTTGCGCTAATCTAAACGAAGTTTTCAAAATACATTGGTTGCTTTTTCTGGAGGCAGGATTAAAGTATGTTCACATTCACTCTGCTTAGAAATTCATGTTAAGTCGTCCTTAAAATAAGGAATTTCACAGGTTGGAACTGAAACAAGTATCAGCCCGCAAGCAAGTGACACAGACAGAGATGAGCAGGAGCTGGAGATCAACCCAGATTTTCACATTCAGCTCTGAATTTCCTTGCTATTGTTAGATGGGTCTTAAGTCAAACTTAATGCAGGTTGTGGTTGGATTTCCTTTGTTATGGGCTGTGGGGTAAATGTGATGTTCACATTGTCACAGTAGAAAGAGATATTATGCTCTTTTGCCAGGACTTTGAGTTTTACTTATTTATTTGTTTTTACTTCTCAGTTCTTTTAACCCAAGAGGCAGCAACATCTCAGGCACCTACCAAGTAAATGTCAACTGAATACCCGGGTGTGGGTTGTTTTAAGAAGTGAAATTTCTTAGTCACTTCTTCAAATGAATTTTGTCTTCTTTAAAAAAAAATGGTGGTGTATATATGTGTTTCTTTTTTTAATTGATATAAATGGCATAAACATTATGTGAGTTTCAAGTGTAGAAGACAATGATTCAGTTTATGTATTTACTGTGAAATGACCACCACAATAAATGTAGTTAATATCCATCCCTACACATGGTGCCATTTTATTTTTAAAAAGCAAAGTATGATTATTGCATATTCTAAAAATTAGAGCCACTTCATCTAAAATATCATAGATGGTGTGTTTGATGTAAAAATTAACTGAATATTGTCTTTTAATTCTCAGTCAAAACATCTTTCTTATGCTAAAGTCCAATTTAACCAAAAGAAAAAGAATAATTTGTAGGTCCTTTTTTAATTCTCCAAAACTTGGTGATTTCTTTTTGCATGCGTTTATGTGCATGATATTTAACAAATTTATTGGTGCATGGATAGGTAAACTTGCTTCCTTTTAGTAGTGGGCACAATCTAACTTTTATTGCTAACATAAACCATATTTATGAATTCTTTGTTATACATTCAGACTAGTTCATTTTCTTACATTGTGTTTCTTAAAGGTATGTTTCTTATTTCAAAGAATAGTTATTTAAAAAAAATCCCTTCCACCAACTACTTCTCCATGACCCTATTTTTAAAACAGGAGATTAACACTAGTCCTATAGACAGATCTCTCAACCGGATTCCACCTGTGATACTCACAATCAGAAAACTTCAGAGGCAGAGAGGGAAATGACATGCAGAAATTATGTATTTCTTGCCGTTTATAAATATGTTCCTGAATATACCATAAAAATAAATAAGCAGTGGATAATTAGATGTAATATCAGATATCTTAAGGGAAATTAATTATACCCAGCAAAAATAAAGCAGATGCAAAATTCAGAGGTTAAGTCATTTTGAACTGTTGATTACCTTTTTAGAAAGTTTTATTTGTGCTCAAAAGAATTTGTGTTTATGGTTCAAGGTTTGGGGCTTGTTCTTTGCAGGCTGGCTTTTTAAAGAGTCACACTGTGGTGCCTCTTGAAGTGAGAGGAACATCTTTAAATCTTGTTTGGTTTGAATGAATGGATAGCTAATCCCGATCAGATGTTTCTTTAGAGAATAATGTTTAAAAACTGTTATGGAATTTAGCTATCCTAGCTGATTCTTAGGTAGGGTGTTTTCATCCCAGTTGTGAAGGTCTCAGAGGTCAGCCAAGGTAACCATTTATTTAAATCGTCTTTTGTTTCGGATTTCCTGTTGAACTCTCTTTTTTTAACCATTTCAAAAATCACCCAGTTGTTGTGTCATAGCTTTCCATAACCCCTAGATTCAAAGATTCAAACCAAAAAACCATCTTCATAACTAAATGACTGTACCCTCCTACATAACTCTAACTAGAACAGAACCTGAAATTAGACTTCACATTTTCTAATCACAATGAAACTAATATTTGGAATTCTCTCATCAAATGTCTTCTATTTATGACACTTCTGTTTCTTTTGTTTTTGTTTCCCCAGGACATTTGGGCTTCCAGGACAGTTTCGTCACATCAGGTGTTTTTAGTGTGACTGAGCTAGTAAGAGTGTCACAGAGTAAGTATAATTTTGCCTTGATTTGATACAGTTTTGCCTTGATTTGATACAGTTTTGCCTTGGGTTTTTTGCTTACCTTTTGCCTCCTAAAGACATAAATCGCTTTCAGAATATCCTTTTCATACACCTTTTGGAAGCATTTTGCCATGTAGTTTGTTTGACAGCCAAGAATTTTAAGTCAGAAAAAATTAAATATTTTAATGTGAGACATAGGGAAAGAACTGAAATCCTGAGTGTCTCAGGTATTTCCTAGCTTATAGTGTGAACCTGGTTTAAAGAAGTTTTGAAGCTTCTGGATTTCTAAGAAATTCAGCATTTTAAAAGAATTTGTTTTTGACCTTTCAAAGGATGCTAATGCCCTTAGCGTGAGTGACACCCTGCAGCATGATCATTACCAGCTTGTCAATAATCACCAACAACAGTGAATTAAAAGTACCTGTCACCACCCTGTCCCATTGATCAGAGGGTTATTGATTGTATTTGGCTATGATATAATCCAGACAGTCCAAGGAGAAGGTATAGGATTCCCCCCAATTCCCTGTACCCTGCCACACAGACACACATATACACACTCTGTTGCCGTCCCACAAAGACTTCTCTTTGTTTTTATTTAAAAGTATACCTACAGTAACCTTGAAACTGACATAGTATCATACATCAACTATACTTCAAAAACCTAATAATGATTTTCATCATATTTCAGATAACTTTGCAGGTCTTGAAAAGATCATACAGGCCTTAGGCATTGTGCCTGTGATGCTTGATGGTTTAAAACAAAACAAAAGTTTCTGGCTCACATGAAAAGAACACATTTCTACACTGACTATGGTGTTCTAGGTCCCAATACCAAGGGAAAAGATAACAAATATTTAAATTTTATTTTTTAATCCCCTTTCTACTTCAAAATACCACTTGTAGATAAAATTTGCATTGTTGAAGTTGGTTTCAAGCTGCATCAAATTCTTTGAGGAGTGAGTTGGAGTAAAAATAAATATTTTTATTTCAAGTTCATACCCTCCATTCACTGTATTACAGTCTCGCAAGCTTGACTGAGTAAGCAAGTCAGTCTCATGACAAGATGTCAGATCAAGCAAGGCAAGCTATCCTGATTCTCACAAGCTCAGGTTCTGTCTATTCTTATTTCTTAAAAGTACAGAAAGTGGGATACCAAGGTATGGGCATGGAATACAGGGGTAGAGGGAAAGAGAATCTGTCTGCTAAGCATAGGTTTTCATGTATGTTACGTAAAATTAATCCTTGCAATAAACATGTCAGTTAAGATATTACTCTCATTTTTACACATGAGTTAAATCAAGAATCTATTTAAGTCATTTATCCAAAGTCAAACAAGTAGGCAAAAGGTTAAATCTGTGTAGTGCTAGAATCTGTATGTTTAGACTAACCCAAAGGAACTTGAAGAAATTTGCAGCCTGAGACTAGACAGGGAAACAGCAAGAAGGTAACCGTGGTTAGTGTTAGAATTCTAGCACCAGAGTCCTTGGTTAATGCTGTAATCTTCTGGTGTAGGGATGTTGGAAACCTAGAGAATGAAGCATTATGAGCAGCAAGTTTATGACTTGGAAAGGTGAAGTTGCTGCCATATTATGAAGTGTTCTAGGAGTACCAACAGCGAGCTGGAGACTAGATTTTCTTGTTAACTTGGAGGGTATATTGCTGCCACAGCACAGCTGATTAGCCATTGACAAATGGTAATGCACTCATATGTATATTTTTTACTTTTTAAGATTTTTAAAAGGTGATCATCATCCTACTTTTTTCTTATAATTTTAATAGTAATATAGAGTATAAGAGTATAACTATCCTGATGGCATTACTGGGACATACATTCATTCATAGATCCCTTACAGGATATCACCTTAGATTAATGAGTAAAGAAAACCCTCTTAAGATTGGTGCCCAAGACCTTTTGTAGTCTACCCTGGCTGCTGTGCATCCTTTTAAGTTTTCATTACTGTCAGTGTCCTAAGACCTAGGCCATTGTAGGCCAAGGCCCACACTGCTCACCATCCGCAGAATCACAGCCTTCTTCCACGTTCTCTGTGTCCTTTAAGGTCTTATATCCCGAGGCTTCTCAGGGCCCATCTTGACGAGACTTCCATCAGTCTGCCCCACACAGTTGCCAAGGAAATTCTCAATCTGCCTTGAGAATTGCCAGGGGCTATGGTTGGACCGCACATTGAATCTGCAGAGGGACCTGGTTTGTTTCCTGTCCCTGTATAGGGCCGTGTTGCCGATGCCTGGCATCCTGAGCGTCCTTCGGCTCCCAAATGCTTTTCGATTCTGCACTCTGCTGTGTAATCGCTCTAGGATTCACTCACACATGGCCTCATGCTGACTGAAACTGTTTGGCAAGAGTGGGACTGGGCTGTGTCAGCGAAACTGTGGCTTCAGGCCAAAGTGCCATGTAGAGCCCCCTCCCTCCCGCAGATCTATAATCCAGGTTTGTCAGGGTCTGTGTCTCAAGATTGCCTTGGCTGCTAGGGGAAGGATCCCCCGCTCACGCTTCCTCACCCACACAGTGTTCTGAAAGACTAGACATTCAGGTCACATGATAACGTCAACATCCTTAACTGTTCCTTACAGTGTTGCCCCCTTCCCCACAGTAGAGATGCTAAGCGTCCACTTAAATGCTTCAGTGGACACTTTTTCCTGATAAGTGGGGCTGGGGTGCATTTGCAACCCTGAGATAGAAATAAGCTAACTGGCATATAAGTTAATTTCATGCATGATGTTAGTCCTGGAAGGAGCATGATGCTAAACTAATATGAAAAGTTATAGTAGCTAGAGTGTATCAAGTACTAAGTACCAGGCCTTGTGCTAGACATCATTCAGTCCTCCCATGGTTGCTGTTATTGTCCCTTTTTGTAGATGAAGGAATCAGTGATGCTCGAAGTTCAGAAACTTGCTCTTTTCATTTTGCTGTACTCAACTGCCTGTAGACATTTTGGTCATGACCTCTCCTATAACCAACTGTAGGGCTTCCCTGATGGCTCAGTGGTAAGGAATCCACCTGCCAATGCAGGAGACCCAGGTTAGATCCCTGGGTTGGGAAGATTCCCTGGAGAAGGGAATGGCAACCCACTCCAGTATTCTTGCCTGGAAAATCCCATGGACAGAGGAGCCTGGTAGGCTACAGTCTGTGGGGTCACAAAGAGTCAGACACGACTGAGCAGCTAACACACAGACTCCTATAACAATTATAGAAGCAAACAATCCAAAGATTCTGTACTTTTACTAAATTATGATTTCTTGTTAGAGTTGATAAACTTTTCAATTATTAATTTTTGTGTTAAAAAATTAAAATGATTTTTGGGTAAACCAAAACAAGTAAAGTACTTAATTACAGTTTTTTCCTGGATTTGTTTTCAGGTTTGATTTTTTTCTTTTTAACGAATAGACTTTAGAGAAGTTTAAGTTCATAGTTTTAGATTAACAGATCATAAAGAATTTCAATATGGCTTCCTCCCCAATTTCCTGTCTTATTAACATCTTTTGTTAGTGTGGTACATTCATTTTAATTGATGAGCTGATAGTGATATATTATTATAACTCAAGTTTGTAGTTTACATGAGGGTTCTTTGTGTTTTACATTCTATGTGTTTTGACAAATGCATCCGTTATTACAGAACAGTCTCACTTCTTTACAAATCACCTGTGCCTCCCACTTCCCCAACCAGGGATCCCTTTACTCTTTCTATAGTTTAGCCTTTTACCTGGATGTAAAAGGTAAAAGTTTCTAATGTCCTCACTGTCTTAGAATTTCTTCCATCGTGTTGCACAGTTCTTATCTTCCTCCTGTCTGTCCCAGCTCCACCCAGTCCCCCCATCACCACTAACTGTAACCACATACGTGGTCCAGAACATTCACACTGATGGTGGCCTTAGCTTGAAAATTTTTTCTCTTTCTGGACCTTTTGAGTTTAATTTTTAAATTTGCTAAACAAATATTGACATTCCCCAGGTTTCCAGTTAGTTTCTGTTTTTAGTTTTCCTCCTTTTAAACTTAATAGAGGAGGGAGATGCTATTTCAGTGTTTCCTCAGGAGGATTCACTGAAATAACTATGTGCTAAGTTTGTTGATTATAATCATGTTACTACAGGGTGGCAGTGGCAGAGAAACGCAAGGAAGGGCTGCCAGCTTAGCCTTGCACGTTCAGAGATGAGGGTCAAGTGACAAGGTTGCTCGACATTTAATTATCCTTCTCACTTGCACACACCTGTTAGAATCAGAGGCTCCTGCTGCTGTCTCCCAGCAATTTCCCTCTTTCTTTACCTCTTTCTTTGCATCATCCATGTGTGTGTGTGTGTGTGTGTGTGTATGTGTGTATTAGTTGCTCAATCGTGTCTGACTCTTTGCAACCCCATGGACTATAGCCCACCAGACTCCTCTGTCCATGGGATTCTCCAGGCAAGAATACTGGAGCGGGTAGCCATTTCCCTCTCCAGGGGATCTTCCCGACCAAAGGATCAAACCCAGGTCTCCTGCATTGCAGGCAGATTCTATACCATCTGAGCTACAAGGGAAGCCTGTCTGCTGTGTACCTAACTTTTAATTTTTTGCATCATCTGGAGTCCGTGAAAGGCAAGAAAGGATAGTTCTGGTTTTCTTAGCAGCAAAGCAAGTCTGTAGCATAAAAGTAAATGTACATTCATTCTTTTCCTACCTTTTCCCTCCCTGTGCTTGGACCATCTGAAAGTAGTTCTGGTTATTTATTACTTTGTTCTGGGGGAGGGAGGGTGGAATACAGACCACTAGACACGTTGCCAGAGAGAAGGGAGAAGTCTTCTCTGCTCTGGGGGAGGGGCTTTACAAGTGCTGACAATGAGGTTCAGAGTCACTGAAGTTGTTTTAGCATAATACTGTGAGGAAAGAGGCAGGAACCATCTGTTGAAATGGCTCTGACATGATGCTGCATTTTCAAACAAAGCCTTCTAGAAGCATTTTCAGATGGGTCTGTCTCCCATAAAGTTGCTACAAAGAGAGCCCACTCCACTGGCAGCTGAATGATGCCGCTTAGATGGTGCTCTCTGTCAGCACCCTCTCTTCTTTATTTGGCACCGATGTTTTCCTCAGAGTGAGTGCTTTGAGGCTGTCAGATATTCTGCCTGGTATGAACCCAGAAAATCCTCCTTAAAAAAAAAAACCCACTCCTTCTGCCCATTTCCTTCTAAAGTGCTGACTGTCTTGAAGTTGGTGGAGTGACTCTGAAACCTTAAATACTTCACTGGGAAAAGAGGAAAACCGCAAATACACACAGGCCATTGTGACTCTGGCCTGACGGGTTCTAATTTTCTAGCCGTGGTTTGTACGCCCGAGCCGGCTGCAAGGGTTAAGTAAACTTCGTGGCTGGGGATGACTTCATGGCCCTGGAATTTTGAAAAGCCAGGGTTCTCAGTACACTGTGGCCAGCCTTAGAATCTTTGGGTGTGAAAACCACTCTCAGTTACCCAGACTGATTTGGGGTTCCCATTGCACTGCTGCAGAATCGATTAAAATCCAGCAGCTGAACCATCCTGGCTCTGCCACAAAGCCAGGCTGCTGGGTGGCTACAGAATTCCCGAGGTGTTTGTCAATGGAGAGCAGGAGTGAATGGAGGAAGGCGTCTGCTCAGCCTGGCATGAGGTGGCACCCTAGTGGCTGTTTGCTGCTTTAGAAATGCGCACTCTTCTGTATTCTCACACGGGAATCGTTGCTAAGATCCAACTTGCAGTTCATTCGTAAAATTCTTTTTGAAGTCTCTAGGTCCTTTGTGCATCTCTGGGGAACCCACATCTACACCCTTGGTTTTCTGGCCACCAATTTAGTAGGAACTCTTTTGGTAACAGTCTAACCTGCCACGATGGAGCTACTACAACAGAATTAACTCGCCTCCAAGGTACAACGAGGAAATGAATCTCTTTGACAGGGACAAGCCCAAACTTGAAAATTACAAAATGTTCTTGCAAAGAAAGGCTCATGAAGAAATTAGTATAGGATAAGAGATTCCGAATGTCCTCGTCCTTCGGGGGCGCCATTTTAAAGATTTGCTGGGTTTTAGGTCTTCGTTAAAGTGGAGTAGATATGAAACTTTCTTTTCTGAACAAGTGGCGTATTGGTTCACCTTTGATCAGGGCATGGAAATTATTTTTAAAAATAAGATTATATTCTTACGCAAGTTCTTCTTTTGAAAGAAACCATTTGGGCTTGAGCATTAAAGGAAGAACCAGAAAGATTATAATAAAAAATAGACTGCAGCCCTAGCATGAACAGTGGCTGTGACCTTGCCTCTTGTTTGCCATTACACAATTCAATGGCAGTCCACTCAAACTATGCTCTCGATCAATATCCTATTAAAGCAGCACAAAAAGTCTCCATAAACTTAGTGGTTAGCTATGTTTATAAATGGAACTCGGCATAATTAGATGGTCAATAGCAGGCTCTACTAGTAATTTTAAAATGAACATCACACATTTTCTATCTGTAGAAGTCAATGGCACCTCTTCCAGAGTAAGGGTATCATGTGCAGCACACAAAAGAGTAGGAGTTCCTTTAAAAAAAATCAAAACGCCTATCTCCAAAGTGCAGTTTTTCAAGAAAATCTGTTGCATTATGAAATAGAGAATACTGATTGGCTCTGTATGTGTTTTTCACTTTGCCTGTCAAAGCCACCTTATTCCGAATATATTATGACATTGCAAATGTTTTATTTTCTAGTTTTCATCAGCCCCTCATCGAGAGATAAAGTAATAAATATTGCCATACTCTTAGGAAGAAAAAAAATGCCAGTCTTACTGGCTTAATTTAGTGGGTTTCCTCTACTATAATTCAATAAATTTTCAAAATAAATACTGAAATTGAGTTAGTTCAGAAGGATGTTTTGTAGTATAAATTTTTTCTTTTAATTTTCTTGACATATTTGGGGTGAATATTTGGACAGTAAGGCTGGCAACAAATGGAATGAACTGGCAGTAATAGAAATTTTCATCAAACTACTCATTCTTCTGAGTCCTGGCTCACAGTATGTGTGGCCAAACATGATTTTTTTTCCTGTCCTCCTCTCCTCAC
The DNA here is from genome assembly GCF_029378745.1 of Bos indicus. Lineage (NCBI taxonomy): Eukaryota > Metazoa > Chordata > Mammalia > Artiodactyla > Bovidae > Bos > Bos indicus. Next base: position 84,592,185 of record NC_091762.1, on the reverse strand, counting down.
CCACTTGAGAAAGAGCCACATAAAGTAAAAAAGTGTTCCCACGCTTACCTACAAATTGAAATGTGCATATACCCTGTGTTGTTTGTTGTGTGCTCTGGCAGTGGTGTTATGATCACCATCTCAGCTGAAATCAGAGCTAGGATAAGGACAAGCTCATGACATCAGCAGACCCATCAGTCAATGCGGTGCATGAAGGGTGTGTTACACACACACCCCTACAGTCTTCCTGGTTGAAGCAGTGAGTTCTTACGGCAAGATTTAGACAGCCTCTTATTTTCTTTTCTTAGCTGAATCTTCTGCTAAATTTGCCAGACTGTGAATATTTTTATTGTAAAGATTTGACTCAGGAAAAAGCAAAACGCTTAACACCTTGATGTACACACTGTTTTGTTATGATCTCTTCTCATCTGTTCATCTGTTTATCATCTTTTCTAGGTAATTCTTTCTTTGGATGATATATTACATAAAATCAAATACAAGATGGCATCATGGTATTATAAAATAGTTATAGAGATAATAGGTGACCTGGCTCTGCTAGCTGACTTTGGGCAACATTTAACCCCTCTCAGCTGTGTTCTCTTCATAGGTAACCATCATTTATTCAATCAGCAAAGATTTATTAAGTACCAGTTGTGTGCTGGGCCTATGTCTGAGTAATGGAAATAGAAGCCCCCTTCAGGAGTGTTTTAAGGATGAAGTGGAAAGTGTCAAGCATCTAGCACATAGTAGATGCTCAGCAATGGTAACTACTGTAGTTATTATTGAACAGGGATTCTGTCTCTTATCTTTTACTCAGAGTTGATCTTTGAGCTGACCATACTATCAGCAAATTTATTTAAAATATGTGTGTGTGTATGTGTGTGTGTGTGTATAAATTAACAGGGACTGGTTACAGAATTCATGTTCTAAAAATCAATTTATTACCAGGACCATTCTAGTGACCCCTTCAGAGTTAGTAATTCTGATAGAATAAGAGCATGCCAATACTAGATCTAATTTGTCTACTTTAGGAATCCAAAAAATTTTTATTCCTCAAGCTTTCAGCCAAAGCCTATGTTTCTATGTTATCCTGGAAATTTCTCTTCCAGGGCTTTGAATGGATAGCAAGATATTTAAAAATCCTCAGTCTAAACACTGACATGTTAACAATCTTTTAAGTGGCCAGCCATACTGTGGGTTTTTTTCAGGTTTAAAAAGTATTTGGTTTTACAATATTTGAAAATTTCACTTTCTTTTTCATTATGGACATAAAAATCCCAGCATGCTGGAGGTCATTTCTGCCAATGTAGTTTTTAGTAAGTCTATACTTATGCACTCATAAGCCTTGATTTTTACAGAGCAGATGTTTATATTCAATAAGTAACATTTAGGGAACTAAAAGACATTTTGGGGATTTCCAAAAGCCTGACAGAATTCTTATATTACCCCACAATAAGACTTCAAATACTATGTTGAGATTTTTGTTGGAATATAGTGTCCTCACTAACTCTTGCTGATTGTAGAGACCATTGCTGATGACTCTATAGGCATGTCAAGGACAAGACTGATGGGAATCACACTCAGAAAAGCCACATTTTAGGTCAAATACTGGGAACGGATTTAATCCAATATGTGATTGATATGAGGACATACTAGCACCCAGAGTTTTTCAACAGGTGGAAGAGGAAAAAAACTAAACAGGTCTTGCTGAAAATATTGAGAATTGTTGGAGATGGCTGGATTTGTAGGTTGTAGGGATGGGACTCTGTTGACATAGTTTGGTTTCCTAATAGCTAATAGTCGGATAGTCCCAGTGCACTCTTGGTTAAGAGGGTTACGTTAGAAGCCCATCCCTGGTTTATAGATCATTGTGGTGAAAAGACCTTTTAGGCCATCAGATCCATCCCCTGTCAGAAAAGACTTAATCCCATGGCCCAGGCTGTATCATATACTAAACGGGTAGCACATTCAACCTCAACCAAAAGCTGTGACGAAATGATACTCTAAAATGCAGATAATCAGTGTCGGTCCCAAAGGCAGAAGCCACAAATGCAAGAGACCCGTCAGCATCACTAACCCCACTGTGGGTTGCTCAGCTGGACCATGTGTCTGGCTCTTCACCCAGTGAAGGCACTACTGCCTGACACTCAGAACTCTAAAAAGAAAGAAGTGAGAAGGGAGAGGATGAGATAGTCATTTTGCCAGTTATGTGGTGGGTGATAAATATTTTTCTATTTAAATCTTATTAAATTCATCTCTCCAGTAGCCAGTGATGACGGAAAGACAAGGAGAAATGCGTGTTTCACCTGTGTTTCTTTGCAGGTATCTAGATATCTGGGCTCAAGGCCCTGCTCTGTCACATGTTTAGCTGTGATCCTGATCTTGCTGCTTAACCGCACAGCTCGTTTTCTTACTTGTCAATGAGAATAAATACAAATACACATTCCATGTCCCCAGGCAAGGATGAAATGAGATAATTCAGATAAAACACCTATTCCATTGCCTAGCACACAATAAATGCTGGATAAATATTAGTTCCTCACCATTTTTCATTAACAAGCTCATATAATTTTAGTTCAACTCAATAGTCATCTGTTGGATGTGAATGTATGAAGCATGAGTTACTGTGTGCTGAGAATACAGAAATAAGTAGCAGACAGTCCTTTGCTTTATAGAGTCGATATGGAAGTTTATTGAGACCCAAGACTGGACTTTATGATTATAGATAAAGTGCCTGAATATGCTTTATTTACAAATTGAACTCCTAATAATTATCTATCAAAGATGAACCAGCTTCATGGCTCATAGTGGGGAGGAAGGAGGGTATCAGTGAATGGTTCTTATTTTAGTAAAGGAAAAAAATTTTTTAGAAATAAAAATTCCTCTGTTTACCTTCTTGCCATCCCAGGCACACATATTCCTTACCTTTGGTTCTCAAAACATGAATGTGTGAAAATGGTGCTCTGTGTTAGCGATGCCTTTGAGAGGGTTAAAGCATTCTGCTGGGTTTTGGCACTTAATACTTCATTTCATAAAAAACATTGCTTCAATCTTATAATAGCAGGGAAGTTCATTTTCACATAGAGGGAAACCCTTGTTTTAGTTCAGTGCCTCTCTTTTATGTTCCATTCTGGAAAAACACACTCCCTGCCTTCATTGGCCAGATCTTTCAGAATGGAAGAAAGGGGAAAGGAGATCAGCGCACGGTTTACAGACCAGAAATCTGCTTGGCAAAGGAGTTGCTGAAGACTGTGGTGTTGAAGCTGCAGAGAAAGTACCTTTATGATTGATTTCCATTCAAGTCAGACTGACTGCAGTGTGGTCATTTTTCTAACCCATAACTGCTCACACTGCAGCAGTCTGCTATCTGCAGGGTGTCTGAATTATAGCAGTCTATGTCCGTGTTCCCTCTTACACAAATTACTTACACTGGTTTCTTTTTCCATGCAAATTCATCAGTTTTACAGCCCCTCGTAGCCACAGTCAGGAAACTCTGGCCGAGAGCACAAATTGATAAAATGAGTTAATTTTACTATACTTATTTTTTTTCTTTCTAAAAGCCCTTTCTCATAGGCAGTGTTCAGGAAGCATATTATGGTAAAAGGAAGATAACAAAGGAGTTGAATTTTCTTGCCATAAATTACTTTCCAAGTTAATTCCCTTTAACGACGATTCCAGATTTGCTTGAGTTTTCATAGCATTGTACGTTTACAACTGCGCCTTTGATAGGAAGAAGACCAAGTGTTTGCCCATGTTCACTCCTTTGTGCCTGTGACGTGGACTTTCTTACAAGATCTTTGCCACTGGCATGCCAAACAACACTAAATTGTGCTGGGCTCTCAGAGCTGTGTGCTGCCGTTGGACTTTTTTTGTCCCCTCTAGTCTTAAAGTACGAGTTCACAAAATCTCAGTGAGTGTATTAGAGTATGCACTCTAGAGAGCAATGGACCTCTCTTTTCTTTCAGTGCTTATTTTAGAAGTTGGAAATCCACTGCTAAGTCCTCATAGTGTTTCTTGGGGGATACCTACTGGCCATTACTCCATCTTCTTTAGTTGTCATGCAGATTTGAGGGAGGGCCAGGTGTGATTTTTAATCTTTAAAATGTAAACACCACCAGGGCAAGGGTTTTTATATATCTTGTCCACTGATGGATCTCAAGCACCGGGAGCAGTGCCTGGCACATTAGAGTTGCTCCATAAGTATTTGGTGAACAACAACCTCAGTTATACAGATGATACTGCTCTAATGGCAGAAAGTGAAGAGGAACTAAAGAGCTGGCTTAAAGAGCCTCTTGATGAGGGTGAAAGAGGAGAATGAAAAAGCTGGCTTAAAACTCAACATTCAAAAAACTGAGATCATGGCATCCAGTCCTATCACTTCATGGCAATTAGATGGGGAAAAAGTAGAAATAGCTACAGATTTTATTTTCTTGGATGCCAAAATCACCGTACACCGTGACTGTAGCCACAAAATTAAAAGATGCTTGCTCCTTGGAAGAAAAGCTATGACAAACCTAGACAGCATATTAAAAAGCAGAGACATTACTTTGCTGACAAAGGTCCATATTGTCAAAGTTATGGTTTTTTCAGTAGTCGTGTATGGATGTGAGAATTGAACCATAAAGAAGGTTGAGTGCTGAAGAACTGCTGCTTTTGAACTGTGGTGCTGGATAAGACTCTTGAGAGTCCCTTGGACAGCAAAGAGATCAAATTATTCAATCGTAAAGGAAATCAACCCTGAATATTCTTTGGAAGGACTGATGCTGAAGCTGAAGCGCCAATACTTTGGCCACCTGATGTGAAGAGTCGACTCATTGGGCAAGACCCTGATGCTGGGAAAGATTGCAGGCAGAAGGAGAAAAAGGCAACAGAGGATGAGATGGTTGAATGGCATCACCAACTCAAAGGGCATGAGTTTGAACAAATTCCAGGAGATAGTGAAGGACGGGGAAGCCTGGCATGCTACAGTCCATGGGGTTGCAAAGAGTCAGACACGACTGAGTGACTGAACAACAGTACCCAAACGCAGCCTCTCAGAGAAGATGTGCTTTTAACCATAGACTGGCCACACTGGTCGTTTAGGTAATACTCCCCGCTGACTCCCATTAAGCAAGTTATAAACTCAGTGCCTGTCATCTCCCAGGCAGAGTAGCTTGAAATTTTGGATAGAAAAAAAATTTTTTTCCATCATCCTCTCTTTCCAACAATGCAAGCCTGAGCAGATTGTCTCTGGTGGATGGCAGAAGTTCAATAACCACAACCTTATCCAACTACTAATGTGTACTGAAGAGCAGGTCATTAAGAGGGTTGGCTACTAAAGTAACCCCTTTCTTCCAATAGCCCACATTACTGTAATGATTCCTTAATAGCAAACCATTTATTAAGAAATGACACAAAGACTACATTCTACAGATGACAGGAAAGAAGGGTGGGGGCAGGGGCATGAATGATTTAGGAATAAAATCTAAGAGACAATTCCCCAAAGTTAACCTTTTGAGGAAAACTCCTCGGTGGAGCAAAAATCCACAAACGCTTTAGGTTGGACTAATCGCAGTGCTAATTAAGAGGAATGAGAAGCCCTTTCTCACCATTTATGTGTATTTACAGATTTCTAAGTAAAGTTTGGGGGGAGGGGGTGCAAATAGAATACATATTTACTCTTTTTAATTCAAAACATATTTATTGCGCATCAGCTGTTTGGGGATATAAAAGAGACTGTGGGATCTGTAGCATTAAAGGCCACCCGGTGTAACCGCCCAACTTCATGACCCAGGAAAGTTACTAACCCTCCTCATGCCTCAGTCCTCCCTAGTGGTGGTGTGAGGATTAAATAGGATGAGGAGCTTAAAGCTCTTAGCCAGGGTCTGCCCAATGTGAGTCCTTGTTGTTGGGATGGTGACGACCATGTCAGTGCTGTAAATGGTGCTGGTGGCAGAGGTAATGGATTTTCATTTTTATTATAATTATTCCTAGCATTATGAAATCCAAAGAGCTTAAGTGACTAAGTGACTTAACCAAGTTCCTCTGGTGGTTACTGGCAGGGCTAGACTCTATAAACAGTCTCTCCAAGGCCCTGACCAGCACTTTTTCTATGCTCTGGGATGTCTGTCCTTACAGAGCTTAAATTGCGCTCAATCTAGTTGGGTAGAAAATCTTATATATTAATAAGAGATAAAAAATGATGAAGCCTATGGTCAAGTACACATGGAGAAAAATCAGTTTCACAAAGTACGGAGCAGAAAGGAAGTGTTGTGGCTGGTCTAGTCCTTCCTTAACATCCCCATGTTTGATTGGCAGTGGCCATAATCTCTATACCAAACCAGCAAGCAGTTAGTCGTTAGCTTCAGAAGCCCAGCTTGACATCCTGGGCAGATGCATTTCCCTGATTTGCAAAAAAGACATAATACCATCATTAGCACATTTCATTATATACATCTTTTTTATATTTTATATTTATTAGAATAATATTATTTGCTTATTTATGCCCTTTCATTGTGTGTAATTAGAAACTGGCCTTTTATACCTATTCACTATTTACCAACTGTGAAAATTTTATTTTCATCCTTGACAGCATAGTTTAGGTCTCCATTCCTTTTTGCCAGGACTCCCAAATCAACCTATCAACTGATTTCCCCACCTCCAGAGTTATAGTCACCCAATGTTCCATCTGTATGCTGTTGCTGTACTAATATTCCTCACGCGTGCATACTCAGTCGTGTCCAGCTCTTTGTGACCTCATGGACTGTAGCCCGTCAGGCTCCCCTGTCCATGGAATTTCCCAGGCAAGAATATTGGAGTGGGTTGCCATTTCCTCATCCAAGGGATCTTCCCAATCGAAGAATTGAACCCGCATCCCCTGCATCTCCTGCAGGCAGATTCCTTACCACTGAGCTGCCTGGGGAGCCTGCACGAGCAGCATTCCTCAGATTCCGTAATTATTCTATCACTCCCATTCTCAGAAAATGTCACGGATCCCACAGATCACTCTCTCAGTTTAAGCACCCATTCTTCCTGGTCAGCCCTTTTTCTGATCCCACAAGCCAATGAGATCTATTACTCCTTTGAACCTCCCTAACACATCTATTCATTTCCCCTGTGAGATTTAACATATTCCTTGCATTAGATATTCAGGTATAATTTTTTTTATTATTCCACTAGGTTATAAACCCTGTGGGGCAGATACAATATATACCCTTTTATCATCTCAAGTTTAAGACCAATATTGTACATGAAATTCAGGGTGGTACGGCAGAAAAAGCCCAGCTTTTGAGGTCAGACATCCTTGAATTTTAATCCTGGCTGTCTCTCTTCCTTGCCTTTCTGTGATCCAGGGCAAGTGATTTAACCTCACTCCAGGGCTTAGTTCGCCTCATCTAGAAAATGTACCTTTCCTGAAAAGATTGTTTAAGATTTAAGTTAGGTATAATAAATAAAGTGCTTCTCAAAACATGAGCCCCCAGGTTCTCAGAAAAGCCTACCAAAAGGCCACCTTTTGAATTGTTAGTTACTTGGCAAGACTTCCAGTTCTCCAGATTAGAGGCGCGGACAATACTCAGTGCATTGCAATGGTATTTTGACCGTGACCTCTACCCTCAGATATAAAAAAGCCTTTCTCTTTGGCTCTCACAGTTTCACTGAATCAGAATCCACTCCAGTAAGCTGACATGCATACCAACCATACACATAGACAGGACTGGACGATGTTGCCTTACAAGACTCTTTTGAAGAAAGCAGAATTTGGATCTGTGAGTTATTAGAGTTATGTAACCCAGGTGTGAAACCCAGTCTCATTTCAGAAATGTAGTGAGGTTTTAAAACTCAAGACGTATATAATCAGTTTGCCAAATCCTGATGTTATTCACCAGAAATCAATAGGTGCTATGGAAGGTGTCCCATGCTGCCAGGACACCCAGTGTTGTTAGATTACAGCTAATAAGTGGCTCACAGGAAGGAAATACACAGGCAAGTTAAGGAACATTTCTGTGGGCTTAATTATTTTTTTATTCTCTCTAAGAAGTGGACATACCACATGCACACGAGTATTCTTCTCCCTTCACCTATTCTGCCTCCCTTGACATTTTAGAAATATAATCAAGGCAAAATACATTTTCTAGACTAGAACATGATAGTGTCTTTGCATTCTAAATCACCTCAGTCATGTCCAACTCTGTGACCCTACGGACTGTAGCCCACCAGGCTCCTCTGGCCATGGAATTCTCCAGGCAAGAATACTGGAGTGGACTGACATTCCCTTCTCCAGGGGATCTTCCCAATTCAGGGATGGAATCCACGCCTGTTATGTCTTCTGCATTAGCAGGTGGGTTCTTTACCACTAGCACCCCCCGGGAAGCCCTAGAGCACGATAGACAAAGTGTTCAATGTAAGAGCAACTGGATGTTCACCAGCAGATGGGGGGCCTCAGACTTCTCTCGTTCAGTCAAGTCCATCTTCTTTACATTTTGCTCTATGTTTCCTTCCAAGACGAAGGAGTGGGGTCATCCAGTTTCCACAGTGCTCCATCCGGCTGAAGCCTCAACCCCATCTTGAAACTTGTGAAGAAAACTGAATCCAGCCTTATCCTCTGTTTTAGTTAACAAGAGATGCCAATCTCTAAGCTCCATGAAGGCACAAACTGTAAGCACCTATTAAGGGACTCCCCTGGTGGTCCGGTAGCTAAGACTTTGCACTCCCAGGGCAGGGGGCCTGGATCCGATCCCTGGTCAGGGAAATATATCCCGCATGCCACAACTAAGTGTTCAAATGCTGCAACTGGAAAAGATCCTGCATGCTGCAAGGAATGATGGAAGAACTCGTGTGCCACAACCAAGACCCGGTGTGGCCAAATAAATTAAAAAAAAAAAAAAAAAACCCACCTATTATATGCCAGGCTGCTAAGAGGGGTCATGGGTGATCCACGCCCCCATTACAGCAATCCCCTCTGCACCCCATGGCCTATTTAAGGCATAAAGTATTATGAAATCAAAGTGGAAATTATGCAAATAAGTTTGATATAAAAAACAAATTAGGGAATGACTAGCAAAATTGTTCATTAGAACTCTGTTTACACTCATTGTCAAGCCTAACCATCTGTTTTTGAAGTAAAGACCTTCCTCGATTAGAGCCTGTCATTGAGAGATGTGTTTGAATTTCAGAAAGTAAATCTGTATGCAGGTCAGGAAGCAACAGTTAGAACTGGACATGGAACAACAGACTGATTCCAAATAGGAAAAGGAGTACGTCAAGGCTGTATATTGTCACCCTGCTTATTTAACTTACTATGCAGAGTACATCATGAGAAACGCTGGACTGGAAGAAACACAAGCTGGAATCAAGATTGCCAGGAGAGATATCAATAACCTCAGATATGCAGATAACACCACCATTATGGCAGAAAGTAAAGAGGAACTAAAAAGCCTCTAGATAAAAGTGAAAGTGGAGAGTGAAAAAGTTGGCTTAAAGCTCAACATTCAGAAAACGAAGATCATGGCATCCGGTCCCATCGCTTCGTGGGAAATAGATGGGGAAACAGTGGAAACAGTGTCAGACTTTATTTTTTTGGGCTCCAAAATCACTGCAGATGGTGATTGCAGCCATGAAATTAAAAGACGCTTACTCCTTGGAAGGAAAGTTATGACCAACCTAGATAGCATATTGAAAAGCAGAGACATTACTTTGCCAACAAGGGTCCATCTAGTCAAGGCTATGGTTTTTCCAGTGGTCATGTATGGATGTGAGAGTTGGACTGTGAAGAAGGCTGAGTGCCAAAGAATTGATGCTTTTGAAGTGTGGTGTTGGAGAAGACTCTTGAGAGTCCCTTGGACTGCAAGGAGATCCAACCAGTCCATTCTGAAAGAGATCAGCCCTGGGATTTCTTTGGAAGGAATGATGCTAAAGCTGAAACTCCAGTACTTTGGCCACCTCATGCGAAGAGTTGACTCATTGGAAAAGACTCTGATGCTGGGAGGGATTGGGGGCAGGAGGAGAAGGGGACGACAGAGGATGAGATGGCTGGATGGCATCACTGACTCGATGGACGTGGGTCTGGGTGAACTCCGGGAGTTGGTGATGGACAGGGAGGCCTGGCATGCTGCGATTCATGGGGTCGCAAAGAGTCGGACACAGCTGAGTGACTGAACTGAACTGAACTGATGTGAATTTCAGTATTTTCTATTTCTTAGCAGTGGCTATTTTTATATAATGATAGTTGTGATTAAGGTCTAACCATTGCCATTATCAAACAACTAAGTGTTTATTTTAGAAATTGCTTTGCCCCTCATGCTGTTTCTTAATTCCATAGTTTTATTATGGCTTCACAGTCTCCCCAGTTCCCCAAAAATCTGTCCTAGGAATTATCCTGTAGCCCTCATTTTCCACCATTACCACACTTCAGAAGTCAATACATGTTCTCAGTTTCAGCTCCTAAACAGCTGTCTCCAGACTCCTCCTTTCTATCCCTTGGACCATGCCCCCATCTTCTCTTATTTAAATGACTCGACTGGTCTCCCTGGTTTTATTGATTATATTCTTCAGCTGCCCCACCCCCGTACCCCATACTTATCCTCCTGACAGGTGGCATGTCTAGCTTATAAGTACAGATTTGACAGTAGCATTCTTGTACTTTGTTGGTTTCCCTTTGACTAACAATTACATTTGACCGATGCTTACTGACTGCCTCCTATCGTAAGGGATTATATTAGATACTAGTAGCATACTCCTAATAGTCCCCTTATAGTGGAGTGTGATAGAGCTTCATAGCTTATAAACTTGAGAACTGACTGAACTCAAATTCATATTCCTTAAAGAAATCTACCTACCCTTCATATTGTTATTGTTTTTCTTCAGTTGCTAAGTCATGTCTGATTCATTTGCAACCCCATGGACTGTAGCCACCAGGCTCCTCTGTCCATGGAATTTCCCAGGCAAGACTACTGGAGTGGGTTGCCATTTCCTTTTCCAGGGGATCTTCCTGACCCAAGGATTGAACCCATATCTCTTGCATTGACAAGCAAGTTCTTTACCACCTGACCTTAAATCTCCCCTTTCCCCATGTATTATTAATATGTACCACATCATACCAAGTTATCATAATCCAATACACATTTTATGTTCTCTTACCTGTATAAATGCTATTCTCTCTACCTAGAATGCCTCCATTCCTCTAATGGATAAAACCTACTTGTCCTTTTAACATTCTTCCCAGGCCTCACATTTGCTGAGGCCCTTTTACTCCCTTGAACCTCTCATCCCTCGGCTGAGTTAGATACCCACTTCTATGCAGCCATATCTAGGAATAACACTAGCAAAGGACTGACTTATCAGAGTGTATTGAAATTGATCTGCCAGCCTAACTCTAGAGCTGTTTCAGGGTAGGGACCATGCCATTCATTTAAGTGTCTTCCTTACCCAGCATAATTCTTGGCAGTAGCAGACTCTCAGTAATCATTGGTTGAAAGAGTGAAAGTCCCTGGTTCATGATTTTCCTAATTATCCTTTCTTCTTATGGATATGAGCCTCTATTTAATTTATTTATATATTCACTTCTACGGGCTTTAAAACTCTCAAACTAATGCCTTGATACAGAAAAACATGCATCTATTGCTCCCGCCTTGTATAATCTTTCAAAAGAACAGATTCCTTGCATGTATATAATTACACCACTATTTACACAGAATTGTCTTTTAAGATTGGTAGATGTTATTTATTCATTTAAAAATACTTATTAAGCTACTTCTGTAAACAGGATATCTAGAGGCTCCAGGACATATAAAAAGTGCAGAGAATCACATCTCACACAAGGGTTAGCCCTGAAAATCATGTGTAGTCAAAGTTATTTTTAACAGTCCCTTGAATCAGAGGTCAACAAATTTTTCTATATAAATATTTTCAGCATAGTGAACCATATGGGCTCTGTCACAGCTACTCTGCTCTTGCAGTGTGGAAGCAGAGATGATATGTAAATGAAGGTGTGCGGCTATTCCAGTACAAATTTACCTACAAAAATTATGGCTCAGGAACCACAGTTTGAGGACCTTGCCTTAAACTGGAAGGTGGGACAGACAGTAAAGATGTATGCAGGGTGCTGAGGGGATTGGGAGTAGGGGGAAATCACACATTCTCATCGCATGAAATTGGGATTGGGTGACCTGCAAAAGATGAATTTGCAGTTCAAAACTAATTCCAAAATACAGATGTGTGGAAGCTGTCACAATCAAACAAAGCTAGAAAAACCCAGGGAATGCTAGTCGTTCAAGAAAAGTAGCAGACCGAAATGTGAAGGTATTTGTTAGAAGCATCCAGGAATATGGCAACCTTAGTGACAATTTACCATTACAAAAAAATAGGGAAGATGAAAGATGTGTTATAAAAAAATATATGTCCTTCTGATGCAGAGGATTTTTATTGTCAGAATTCTTTTAAGGTCTGAGTTCATTACTGATCAATTTGGATAAGCTAACCATATAAATTCAAATATAAAATGTGTTAAATGTAACACTGAAATATGCTCTCATTGATCTTTTATTCACAGACCTTACCTGATATTTCTTTCTTTTTTTTTTTTTTTTAATTCTAGCACCAATAGCTGCAGGAACTGGTCCCAATTTTTCTCTCTCAGATTTAGAAAGTTCTTCATACTACAGCATGAGTCCAGGAGCAATGAGGAGGTCTTTACCCAGCACATCCTCTACCAGGTAATTTTATTGTTGGCTCTTAATGAGGTCAAACTTCCTAGTTTACACACCTTGATTTTTAACTCTGGGCCTACTAGACACTTAGCAGTGTGCCTCTGGTAATAGATAGTAGAAGTGGGTTCAGCCCGAGTGGATTTCCAGTATCACTGAGGACAGAGAGCAAATGCACAGGCGGCATGCCTATGTGTGCATGTGGGGTGGGGGCAGCGCTTCCCAGGTATCCACCTGCCAATTCAGGAAATGTAGTTTCCATCCCTGAGTCAGGAAAATTCCCTGGACAAGGAAATGGCAACCCACTCTAGTATTCTTGCCTGGGAATTCCCATGGACAGAGGAGCCTGTGGCCTGCAACCCATGGGGTTGCAAATGAGTCGGACATGACTTAGCAATTAAACAACAACATAAGCTCACACACACACACACATACACACACACACACATATATACACACATACACATATATACATACAGACTCACACATACACATCACTCAGTCAATTCTATGGCATGGGCTGAAAATAGTTAAAGACAGCTTTATCCAAAATGAGCGTCTTGTGTTCAGCTGTAAACTGTAAGCATTAGTGGGAGTTAGGGGGATGGAAAGTCATGGAATGGTGCTCTGGGTGAAGACGTGAGCAAAGACACAGAGGCAGGATGGAGTATGAAAATGGCATGTTCTCAGAAAATTAAGGACAAGGCTCGACTAGGGGAGAGTGTTTTGGCTAGTTTGGCAGAAAGTTGGCCCTGGTGACGACAGTCCCAGTCTCCATACCCGCAGCAAACGTTACTGCTCAGTTTCAGCTCTTTTCCTACTACTGTGCCCTGAGAGTTCTCAAAATCCAGTCTATTAGAGTTGCTCTGAGAGATGCAACTATGTGATATCCTAGTGTGAAGATGTAAAAGCAAATGCAGCCCGACAGCATTGTGGGGCCAGATCACAAGCACGGTTGCACCGGGAGACCTTTAAAAGAGTAAAGCTAAAAGAACACAACCAGATAACGATTCCAGGGTGCTTGATCCCCTTGGGGTCACAAAGCCAAAATCAGAATGAAGCATTTTGCAAGATCCTGTTGTCTCCAGATAACCTGTACCGGAGGGAAAGGGATTAGGCATTAAACCCACAGTATTCTTTTACAAATTGGCTTTAGCGCTGGACTGTGACAACAAAGAAAAGAATGGTGCAGAACGATCTTTAATGTTTGTGTACTTTGCAGAAAAACATTTGACAAAGGTATGTTCCTCCTAAAGCAAGCATTTGAGGATTTAAAACAATGTCCAGATGATAGAAATTTTCCCTGGTAGAGACTCATTCTTACCTTGACTTTATGTATTTTAACCATCATTACTTAAAAAAATCATCAGCTTGGTCATTACCAATAACTTGAAGATGGTTAAATAAACAGTATTTTCCCACATATAACCACCAAGTCCTACCATCATCTTTCACGTTATTTAAATGTCCCCCCTAGTTCACTGGGGTATAAAAAAGTCGTCTCCAGCGCCACCCCTCCCACCCCCACGTTAAAAAAAAAACACTTATAACAAAAGAATGAGATTTTGAACGTATTCAGGTAGTAATACATTCTGAGGATTTTGAATGTTTGCTGATGGAAGGGACATTGTGTGTAACTACACTTAGTCAACATAAAAAAGCTTTGCAAATACTTGTGGTTAGTGATTAATTTAAAAGTCGATTGACTGTTTGTTTTTCATATGTGCACTGTGCGTGTACCATGGACAGCCCAGCTTCTCCAGCTGTTTTTTGCCTTTTGTTTCAACTTTCTGTGTGGAAGCCTGGTTATTAACGTACTTTAAAAAGCTAGTGTCATTCCCATATTCTGCAAATAACTAACCCTGATAAGGCAGTAATTATACACAGCATCAGTAGTTAATAACTTGATAATATGTTTGTTTTGCTCTCATTAGGCTCTCCTAAGATGATTCTTTTAAAATTATTCTTTAAATATATAGACTCAGCAGAATTATCTGTGTACAGTTGAGGAACTGTGCCCAGAAGAATACCCCAGATTTCCATATAGAAAAGTTCATCAACCAATCAGTCTTTGTTTATGTTATGCCAATATTAATTGGTCACCTGCTCTGTGGCAGTCACTGTATTAGGTGCTTTACATACCTGATAGGCGTTAATCTTCACAGTAATTTTACAGTACAGACAGTGCTGCATGTAACAATGTATCAGCCCACAACTCAGAGAAGTTAAGTAACGTGCCCAAGGTTGCAGACCAAGTAAATGGTAGAGTCTACATTCAAACTTGGAGCTGCTGGAACTTTCAAACAATACTGTTTTGACACTGGATCCTCTTAGGAATGGGGCTCACTTTTTCAGGAAGGAATAGAATAGGAAGCCCCCAGAAAGGATTATCTGGCATCTCTACTTTTCATGGACAGTTAGCATTTGCTATTTTGAATCATTATTACCATCTTGGAGGTATGTACGGTTCCTGCCTCCCCTTCTGGATTGCAGATCCCTTAGAGCAGCGGTCCCCAACCTTTTTGGCAGCAGGGACCAGTTTCATGGAAGACAGTTTTCCCACAGATTGGGGTGGGGTAGTGGCTGGGATGACTCAAACACATGACAGTCATTGTGCACTTGATTTCTCATCTGATGCTGCTGCTGATCTGACAGGAGGTCCTGGTCCACACACGGAGGGCGGGGACCCCTGCTGAACTCTTCCAGTTCAGCTGCAAACACGTATTAAGTCCCAAGGATATGAGATCCATAAAGCAAGTAACAAGCAAGTAAAGTCAAGTAACAGGAGTTTTGCAGTCTCATGATATAGACTGATGCGTGAATGAAGATTTGTAGTTCAGAGCATTTGGAACACTCAGGAAAGAGGCATTTTGCTGTTCTTTAGGGACAAGATACAGCATCTAGGCTTTGCACATAGTAGGAATTAAGCAAATATTTGAAATGAAGATAATAGTCTTCCCTTAATTTCTAGGTAGTATTGCTAAAGACAGAACAAATTCCACACCCAAGAATAGGTGGTGTGTCATTACTTAAAAGAGTATTTATCCTCCTTCTTATGTAGAGACCTTACTGGTCCTTTCCTGTGTCCCTCAAGTGTTTCTAGGAGAATAGAATTTATGTTAGATAGTCAAGAGCAAGAAGCCAGAATTAATAACTGGGGGTTCCCTGGCTGTCCAGTGGTTAGGACTCCGAGCTTCCACTGCAGAGGGCACGGGTTCCATCCTTGGTTGGGGAACTAAGATACTGTATGTCGTGCAGCACAGCCAAAATAAAAAAAAATAATAAGGAACAAAAGTAATGACTGATTCATATCTAAATTTAAAAAAATAAAGATTGATAGGCTTTAACTGTAGGTTCTGTATTCCTTCCAGTAAATATGTTCAAAATCATAGAAGGGGTAATATAAAAATTGGGATGAAATATGCTTTTCTTATCCCAAAGAACTTCATCAAGATAAACCAGCTGTCAGGTTTGTGAAGTCAGTAAACTTTGTCCTGGAAGCCCTTCACCCATCGCTCCTGGCACTTCTAATTTTCTTCCTTCCTGGATCTTGTTCTCTCCTCTAGCCTGTATCTCCACCTTCCCAACATTTATCCTGTGTCAACATTGCCCTGACAGTCCTTGCTTTCAAACTGAGGGGTCAGCTAATATCTACAGACTCTCTCACCTTTAGGATTTAATAACCACATGAGTAGGGCTTCCTTAGTGGCTCAGATGATAAAGAATCTGCCTGCAATACAGTAGTCCCAGGTTTGATCCCTAAGTCAGGAAGATCCCCTGGAGAAGGGAATGGCTACTGACCCAATCCGGTATTCTTGCCTAGAGAATTCCATGGACAGAGGAACATGGCAAGCTACAGTCCATGGGGTTGCAAAGAATCGAATACAATTGAGTAACTAAGTCTTAATGCATGAGTATTTGCATTTTATTCTAGAGGACACCAAGGAAATCAAAAGCATTAGAAACTCAGAAAAATATTGGTACTTGGAGAATGATAGGTAATGAAGTTGGCCTTTTGGGTGGGATCTCACTGAATCATGACACTTGGGCAAATCCTTGTCACAAGCACTCATGTGACTGTTTCTAAATCTGTAGCCCAATTCAGCAGTGTTTGAGCATCTGTTATTAGTCAGATACTGTGATAGGCACTAGAGCTTTAAAAAAAAATCCTGATAATCTCCTTCTTCACAGATCTCAAGCTCCTGTCAGAGAATGTAGGTCTTGCCTTTTATTTGCCAGGGAACACAAGAAAATATTTATTCTGTTTCCAATTTGTATTCTTTCAACTTCTAACTAAAATTATTTCAGGTGGCTTTCAATTTAAAAACTATAACAGATAATATTAAATACAGAGAGGGCAGAAACCATGTGGAAAGATGGGAGAGACTCTTATATCAAGAACCTGAACCCAGAGTTATTCCTTAGGTTTAGTCCTGAGATGCCTGGTTTCCAAGGCAAGAAGGGAAAGCACCAGGTTATGTAATGTACCTTTTCCAATAAAAGGAAACTAGAATTTCTTTTAAAGAAACGACATGTTTTCTGGTTTTATGTATTAGGAGTTTTTTTGTGTATGTCCTTTTATAAAGTACTTCTGTTAGATGCAGTTTTACATAAAATACAGAAAAATTCTTTGAGTGGCTCTTTTTCATTAAACTTCAAGGAAAGCCAGGCAATGGACATTAAATAAATTGTTAGAGGTTTTTTCCTTTGGATACTAAGCTAGCATGCTGCAGGTCTGTTGCTTTCCTGCGATCTAGCTTTCATGAGAATAGAGCTTAAAGGCTAAGACTCCTGGAATGGCAACTTCAGTAACTAGAATTTCATGCCTTG
Source organism: Bos indicus (assembly GCF_029378745.1). Taxonomy (NCBI): domain Eukaryota; kingdom Metazoa; phylum Chordata; class Mammalia; order Artiodactyla; family Bovidae; genus Bos; species Bos indicus. Next base: position 84,574,696 of record NC_091762.1, on the reverse strand, counting down.
AACTGTGTCTTCCTCACTTTTTTACTGGGATGGCTGCAGTGGCCTCTTAACTGTCTCCCCGGGGAAGGTTCTGTCTCCTTCTTTTCCCTTAGCTCTTCAAAAGCCGTCATCTCTGCAACTACCAGAATGACCTTTCTGACAGATGACTCTGACATCACTTCCTGTTTAGATCTATTCAGGGAGCCTCTATTGCTTGTAAGATAAAGTCCAGATATACAATATCTTCTATCACCTTCACCCCATCTTTCTCTGTACCCCTCCTGCCACTTTTAACCTGTTTTAACCTTTTAACACTTTTAACCTGTGTTTAACCTGTCAGCTCTGCGAGCGTCACACACTGCTTGTGGTGTCGTTTCTGCGTGACGTGCACCTTCCTCCTGGAGTGATGTTGGGAATAGCTAGTAACCTGGGTGACAGGAGCATACCAGTTAGGGCAGACCTGCCCTGCCACAGTGCCAAGTCCTGGAATGCCTCTAATGTGCCAGACCTTAACCCTGTAGGTTTGGGATCATGAAGCTGTCCTGGGCCAAAGATGGGGTGGCAAAGTTGGGGCAAACATGAGGAGCTTGAGAGTGGGACTTTGCCAGTTGATAAAGAAGTATTTCAGTATCTTAAAATCCAGAATGGCTGCCTCAGGAATGCATCACCTGAATAACAGCCTTTTCCTGCCCTGTTTTTCTTTCTGCTTCTTCTCCTTACTCACTCTCTTACAGACAGTTCAGGAACCATGCCCTGTGGGCATCATTTCCCGACCTTCTTTGTGTATCATTGCTTTCTTCCTCCATCAAGGAACACACTATAACCTCTGTGCGGTTCCACCATCATACCTGTATTTCTCTGTGCACGATTTCGTTTACCTCTTGTTCTTCATCCATGAGATTGTAAACCCCATGAACACAGGTGTTATATCTGATTCATTTCAATATTCTAGCCTTTAGCACAGTACATGACATGTGGGAGGTGCACAGTAAATGTTTGATGAATGAATATATATTTAAAATTTTGTACCTGACATGTGAGGAAGAGATTACCCAACTAGTACTCACACCAGGTGTGAAATCTACTCATTCTGGTATGTTAGTTACATAATCAATTAATACAATTAGAACAACATTAGCAACATGTAGCATGTCACTACCTTTTAACTCTTGCAACCTCAAATTGGGAGAAAAAGACCTCAGTTCTTTAACTGGAAGAAATAGAATATATTCTGGAAATTTCCCAACCATACTTCTCCAAAGCTAAAACATCCCCACTTGATGGCACAGAAGTTCATTTTTGGTAATTTCCTTGTAGAGAAGTGGCATGCAAGTCACTGGGTCACTCTTTTTTCCACGTCCCTTATTCTCACAGGGAGAATAAGTAGAATTCTTCCACTTTTGTCTCGTTTGTTCACTGCTTTATCTCTAGGGCCTGCACAGTGGCAGTAGGCCAGGTCCCAGTCCAGGCACTGGAGATAAAACAGTGAACGAATGAGGCAAAAGTGGAAGGAAGGTATTGTCACTGTGCAATAAGTATTTTTTAAATGAAGAGCTCTAAGTAGAAGATGAGAAAATATGGCCCAAAAAAACCCAAAAGGCAATTCAGGCTTTACTTCGAGTGTTGTGTGCCCTGATTTTTCTCCTTCCTGGGGCACCAGAGGGGTTAAGTAGATGTCTAGGATCGTTGCTGATGGCAACGCCCCAGCCAGCGCTCTGGGAGATAGACATGTGGGCTTACTACCCAGTCTTCCAGGTGGAGACAGGAGACGAGCCAGCCAGCAGTTCCTCAAAGGAAAAAGGAACCGGATGTGGCGGCAGCAGCAACTCAAGTGACAGTAAAAACCAAACCCAGACACTTGGAACAACATAGACCCAAGAGTTTGTTCTCCATCCAGTGACTCACTAAACTGAACAGGAGCCCAAAGAAGCCCACGGAACTACACTGAGTTACCCAGTTGCTTCCTTCCTTGGCTTTCTTTCCACCAGAGATGCCACGTCCGGGAGAAAGGTGGTTTGAATGGCTTTTAAACATGTACCCGTTTGTTATTTCAGCTCCACGAAGCGCCTCAAGTCTGTGGAGGATGAAATGGACAGTCCTGGTGAAGAGCCATTTTACACAGGCCAAGGGCGCTCCCCGGGGAGCGGAAGTCAGTCCAGCGGGTGGCATGAAGTGGAGCCAGGTAAGCAGGGCGGGCGGCCACTGTGAAGTCTAAGATGTGCTGGGGGTTGGTGGGGAGGAGGGAGTGACGCCAGGCAGAACGCGAAGGGAGTGAGCTCAGAGCAGTGGACTTTCTGACTTTCTCCACGTGAACACGTCTGTACCTGACGGCTGCTTTTATGAAAGGGTGGCAGGGCAAGGATGCCATTCAACTGAGGTGAAAGATTGAGAATGGTGTGTAGGGTTTTCTACTCTTACATGTTTTCACTACACAGCGATCCAGTGCTCCGTTTGCCTTTGCTTTCATTTTATACTAACTGCCTTTTGGGTTTGGTTTTATCTTTTATCAAAATAAAAATCCATCAACTTTTTCGACTGCATCAGTAGCATTAGAGAGGAAAGAAGGGCTCCCTGTGCAGTAGCTTGCACTTGGATCTTTATAAAATGAGGAAACTTTTAAATATGTTTTGTCATCACAATTCTTTTTCTATTTAAAAGCAGCAGCTAAAAAAATAAAAATAAAAGGAATAGCTATCTTTATGTCCGTCTTTTATGAACTGAGCAAATGATGACTGCTAGTCTAACCTCCTGGGGTTTAGTCCTGACTCTGGAGTCTTGAGCCACGTGACTAATTCTGATAGCAGAAGCCTTTTGAAACTTTTCTCAGTGTCTATAACCTCCAGATTGGCAAGGGAGAATCTTCTCCAGTACCTTCCTCAATACGCAGTCTAATGATGTAGAGAATAGAGTGGGCTTTGGAAAAAAACAGGTTGAGTGTAATCCTGGCTCCGCTTCGGCTGGCTGTGTGATTATGGGCAAACCACCTAACCTCTCTGAGACTAAGTGTCTCCATTTTTACCATCTGTCAATAATAATACGCATTTCAGTGTTGTTGAGAATTAAATGAAGTAATATACATGACCCAACTAAGAATTATACCTAGCACAGTAAGTTTGAAAAGATTTTCCCAATTCTTGCCTCAGAATAAACAAGCAGCGAGAAAATCTCTGAACCCCTTCACCTTCAATCTTAACTCCTTTCTCTCCCCCTAACATATCAAAAGAGAATCTTCAGAGAGTGTGACTATAGAGGAAGCAACACAGCGGAGGCTTGGGGGATGATGGAACTGTTCTATATCCTGATTGTGGTGGTGGTTACAGGAATCTATACATGTGTTAACATTCATATTACTAGAAATGCATGCCTTCCACTTCTGAGCCCCCAGGCAGTTTTACTGTATGATAATTAAAAACAAAACCTCGGTCCCCACTAGCTGAGTCCTTTGTCTTGTTCCCTTTACCAAAATGTGAAGATTTCATTTTGCCTCCCTTCTACCTAATGTTTTTACCCAGCTCATCCATTCATTGACTCACAGTTTCACTGAGAAATTTTTTGTGGATGAGGCACTATGCCTGGTTCTGGGAACTCAAAGCTGAATGAGAAGGTTGTGGCTCCTGCTTTCAAGGAATTCACAGTTGGGGTGGAGAACAGACACATAAGAAGATCATTATGTGGTGATACGGGAGGTGTAAGGATGGGGTTTACCTCTGGTGCCACCATTTTCTAAGTATCATCAACATAGTGCTCAGGGTGTGATGGGTCTTCTACAGAGGGCTACGCATCAGCTCACCCCACACAGAGATCCATGCCAGTTTGCCGAAAGCGGTCAGGAAATACGCCCTGGCCTAAATGAACGTGCTGACTACCCATGCTGGTAAATGCACGTTAGCACGACCTCAGGATAGTGCCAATGAGAAGCTTATGTGCTGTTAAAAAATTAAAAGATCTACATGTTCTTTAAACCCTTTTTAAAAGGCCAGTTAAAGTCCTGGCTAGTTTACCTGCTTCTGTGAAAGTGAGACTCAAAATATATAGGTTTGGGACATTGTGCTCGAGAGTCATACTAACTCGGTTTTACACAGACTGAGCTGCTTTTTTTGTTGTTGATGTACATGAAGCTCCTCTTCCAGGAGCCTGTCCTCTGGATCCTTAAGTAGATTCCTTTTGAGTCTATGTGGGGGCTGTGGGAGTAGGTTAAATATAGAATATGTTGACCTAGTGACTCTTTTATTCAGAATAATTCTGTTCCCCTCTTCTGCATGTTCTGATTCAACTGATCATAAATTTTAACATCTGAATAACTATCCCTTATGGTCATTAAACAACTAAAGTTTAATGGCTGAATCCTTTTGGGGAAGAGATATATCCTTTTGGGGAAGAGACACACACACACACACACAATTACACTATATATTATACTATATGTATATATACACACATGCTATATACATATACACATATAGTGTAAGCATATAATTAATTGTAGGGGGGATTCTTTAAGGGAAAAAATGTATACTTTTAGAGAAATCCCTCATACTTTTACTGTATTCCTGGACTGATGCTCCATTCTCTATTTCTTTTTCATTATTGAAAAATGCAGTTTCATGGTATATATGCAGGGGGTGGGAGGGGACAGTGGATAAATTTACATTTGTCCGTATTCAGCATAGAAAGTCGTAATAGAAACAGGGCCTGAGGGGACATTAAAACTCAACTGAAGGATGTTGTACATGTTCCTGGTGGCTTTGGTGTCACTAACTCACACCAGCCATTTTAAATGGATAATTTATGCTGCCAGATGGTCCTTTTGGGGGATTTTCCATCTAGCCCAATCCCCTTTTGGCACAGAGGACACCCTTATGTTGTTCCCACACTGATCCAGGCCTAGCATCTCCCCAGGGATACAGTTCATTGAGTAGGAGGCTTTTAGTGGTCCACACATGTAAATTACCTTCATAACGTGCTGGGAGTTTATGCATATCTGAAGGCCAGCAGCCTCTTGGTTGCCTGCATTTGGAATAATTCTCACAAGCTAGTACTAAAGGATACTTTGTTTATGTCTCAGATGTGACCCAGGAAGCAAGGCCTGTGCTTACTCCTCCACTCAGAAAGCTTTGCATCTGTTTACCTGCCCTCAAATGCTTTTTCAGCGCTCCCCGGCCAAAAGAGGGCCGAAGGTTGCCAGAAGAGACAAATTTCCTGGAGCAACAGGAAGGCTTTGGAAAGTAAAACAAACCAGACATGCAGTAAATTACATGGGCTCTTTCAAATGTCTTTTGTAGTATCCTGTTCCCCATTAGTTTATCTCAGCACTTTTAGTGCACAGCTCTTATTATCTGGGAAGAAGGGCATAGGAGATTAAAGATGATGTTAGTTTAAAAACATCAGACAACCTCAAGCTGACTTTTGCTTCTCTTACAATGCTGCATTTGTTCTCTCCACTTAGTTTCGTTTCCCAGTTATCTCAAAACTGGGTTAGATTCGAAGCTTTGAAGCTAATCATGCACTGATGAAATGAGTCCTATGAAATTCTATCAAGCAAAAGTGCACATACCATCAACTCTTGTTTATCTGGACAAATGAAAAACTGCAGAGGAACTGATAATGCAAATGAATAGGAAGGAAACCAAGAGGCAGGCGCCTACACTGGGTCAGATACTGAGCATGGTGCTTTCGTATGTATGGCAAAGATTATGGTTACAATTGTTTAAGTACTTCCTGTCTACCAAGTTTTTTTTTTTTTAATTGCCCTAAATCATGCAAGTAGAGTGAGCTTGCCTCTGTAGAGATGAAAACTGAGAATTATAAAATGTTAGGTGACTTGCCCAGAGTCACACAGATCGTAAACCTGGGGATCCCTAATCCAAATTTCAGTTCTGATTTTGGAATATAAGTTTTGTCTTCTCTGCCCAGTAACCTCTTTTACTATAAACATTTATACTTGTATTTTAAGTATAGGCTTGTATTGAAATTAAAAACATAACAATAAAAAAAATTTAAATTATTCTTCAGAAAGACTTGAAAATCCCCTACTTCCTTATCCCAAACCCTTGACGTGCACCCAGGTCGGGGAAGGATTGTGGGTTTATTAAATACATATAGGACATAATACATGAACCAACAGTATTAACTGTTAACAAAGTCAGATATCTATCATTTTTCTCATAAAATCATATAATCCTCAGGATTCAGATCTTTGTTCAAATAATACATCATCAGTGAGGCTTCCAGTGACTTAAAATAGCTGCTGTTTCTCTTCTATCATCCTATAATTCATAAACTTTTCCTTTCTTTATACCATCTTCTCCTGTTATCTTATGTTCTCCTACTTGGATATACACTCTGAGTAGTGGGCCTGGGTCTGTCTTTTCTGCTGCTGTACACCCAGCATCCCTGACAGTGTCTGGCACATAATACGTACTCAATAAATGTTGATCGAATGAATGAATGAAGCCTATAAAGCAGGGAATTTGGGTGCTTTCCATAAATCTGAAAGCAGAACTTGCCACCAGTAATTCTCTCAGAATTGATGTTTACTATATTCTCAATCTGTAGGCTATTATCCAGTCAAATCCAATTATTAGCAAGTAGTAAACAAAGCCGTGGGCTTCCCCGGTGGCTCAGCAGTAAAGACTGCCCGCCAGTGCAGGAAACAGGGAGACACAGGTTCAGTCCCTGGGTTGGGAAGATCCCCTGGAGGAGGAAACGGCAACCCGCTCCAGTATCCTTGCCTGGGAAATCTCATGAATAGAGTAGCCTGGTGGGCTACAGTTCGTGGGGTCTCAAAACAGTCAAACATGACTAAGCAACTAAGCAACAACAGCAAGCAAAACAATTGCTAAGGCTCAACCAAGGGCCCCGTTGACAAGTGGTAGTATATAGCATTTTATTACAAGTATCTCTCACCTTGAAGGGTATTCCGTTAAGGGAATCGAATCCTTTTTTTCTAAAGGGAATACTTTATTGATTTTTAAGATAATGCTTTTTTTTTAATAAAAGGACAATTCATTATTACAAGCTGTATATCAAGAATTCCAATAACGAATCTTCTGTAGAATGTTTTCTGTAACTTTCTTGATTTTTGTCTGAATATTTTCAGATTTCCATATGAAATTTTCTCTATAGTAGCTTAATTAACACCCATATGAGACACTATGAAATCTGTATTATGTGACATCTAATCTGTTACACAAAGTGTGGTCCATGCACCAGCAACATGGCATCATCTGGGAGCTTATTAGAAGTACAGAATTTCAGACCTTACCCAGACCCATGGAATTTTAACAAGATGGGTGGTGCTTATACATGTTAGTGATTGAAAATCCCTGATCTAGGCTCCTTCCTTGACTGTTCCTTTTTGCAGCCTCCTACCACTCAATTCTTGCCTTATCTAGAGGCAACCTGAACTTTCACTATTGTGATCCCCAAGCTTTCTCCCTACTGTAAGTAGGAATGCCATTAATGCTCTTCTAGACAGATAGAAATCTAACCTATTTTCAGACATGTCAGAGAAGATGGTACCCTTACACAGTGGTTCATACCTCAGTACAAGAAGAAAATTCTCCTGTCTCTCTCATCTTCCTCCAGTGGAAGTACATGAAGAAGAAGAGCTGGTCATCTAATCAATATAATTCAAGTCAAACCAAGTCACTGAATCTTTATTAAGTGCTGACTGTGTGCAGTACAGAGTAGGTTCAAAGTTGACTCCATTGAGTCCCTGTCTTCAATGGCAAACCAGATTTTCTTCGTGGTCAGACACCATCTGTAAGATGGGAACTGTGGTTTCTGCCCCATCTCTGTCACAAAGCTCAGTTCAGTTTAGTCTCTAAGTTGTGTCTGACTCTTTGCAACCCCATGGATAGTAGCCCGCCAGTCTCCTCTCCCTATGGAATTTTCCAGGCAAGAGTACTGGAGTGGGTTGTCATTTCTTTCTCCAAGGGATCTTCCCCACCTAGGGATCAAATCTGGGTCTCTTGCATTGCAGGCGTATTCTTTACCAACTGAGCCGCCAGGGAAGTCACAAAGTTATGACAGTTAAATGATCAACTTGAACTTCTGCTTCAAGTGCCAAATCCTTTGTTAAAATTAACGTTCTCTAATTGTATGAAATATTGTTAGGATTATTGAAGGAGACAGACCTTACCAGCTCATGGTGGTTGAAAGCCAGCAGGATTAAATGCTACAGGGGTAAAAGGAGAGAGTGGTTCAACCTGACTTTAGAATTAGAGACACTGTCTGCAGAAGGAGGCAGTGAAACTGGATTTCCATTGGACCTCAAATGAAAAAGTTCACAAACTTGAAAGTGAGACATGATGTCTCTTAGCCTTTCAGTCATGGGTATATATAAATTTGTGTTCTCCACATATCTTTTTTTTCATATATATATCTATCTTACAAAGCAGTTTTGTGGCTGTCCTGTGAAGCTTCTCAGGTTGTCTGTGTTCCCAAAATTGACTCATTTGAGGGTTCAGTGGGTTTCATGGATTACTCAGTTGCACCACTTTCTGCATTTGACACATACATGCCAGTCAATATTAGAATAAATGTATTTTTTATTGTGAAAAATATGTGAAATTATACAACTTTTTCAGTGAAATTTAGTTCTGTGTTTGAAAAGAGGAGCTTCTTACTCCTTAAATTTTCTCCTGTAGAAAAATATTCACAACTCTAGCATGCCTTCAGTTATTTTGTGATTGTAAAACTTTATTAACAGACACTGTTATTTTAGCCAAGATGCTGGAAGTTCTGAACAGTTCAGTAAAAAGTTTTAAAGCCAAATTTGGTAAGTAATAAGTTTAGCTGTAGTCCTTTTCTTAAAAACTTTCAGAGATAAACTTCTTTCAGAAATAGATTTCTTCCCAAAGGCATCAGTTCATTTCAGTTCAGTTAGTTCAATTGCTCAGTCATGTCCGACTCTTTGTGACCACATGGACCACAGCACGCCAGGCCTCCCTGTCCATCACCAACTCCCAGAGTTTACACAAACTCATGTCCATTGAGTCAGTGATGCCATCCAACCATCTCATCCTTTGTTGTCTCCTTCTCCTCCTGCCCTCAGTCTTTCCCAGCATCAGGGTCTTTTCAAATAAGTCAGCTCTTTGCATCAGGTGGCCAAAGTATTGGAGTTTCAGCTTCAACATCAGTCCTTTCAATGAACACTCAGGACTGATCTCCTTTAGGATGGACTGGTTGGATCTCCTTGCAGTCCAAGGGACTCTCTCAAAAGTCTTCTCCAACACCACAGTTCAAAAGCATCAATTCTTCAGTGCTCAGCTTTCTTTATAGTCCAACTCTCACATCCATATATGACTACTGGAAAAACCACAGCCTTGACTAGACAGACCTTTGTTGGCAAAGTAATGTCTCTGCTTTTGAATATGCTGTCTAGGTTGGTCATAACTTTTCTTCTAAGGAGTAGCATCTTTTAATTTCATGGCTGCAGTCACATCTGCAGTGATTTTGGAGCCCAGAAAAATAAAGTCTGACACTGTTTCCACTGTTTCCCCATCTATTTGCCATGAAGTGATGGGACCGCATGCCATGATCTTCGTTTTCTGAATGTCGAGCTTTAAGCCAACTTTTTTACTCTCCTCTTTCACTTTCATCTAGAGGCTCTTTAGTTCTTCACTTTCTGCCATAAGGGTGGTGAAATCTGCATATCTGAGGTTACTGATATTTCTCCCAGCAATCTTGATTCCAGCTTATGCTTCCTCTAGCCCAGCGTTGCTCATGATGTACTCTGCATATAAGTTGAATAAGCAGGGTGACAATATACAGCCTTGACGTACTCCTTTTCCTATTTGGAACCAGTCTGTTGTTCCATGTCCAGTTCTAACCGTTGCTTCCTGACCTGCATACAGATCTCTGAGGAACCAGGTCAGGTGGTCTGGTATTCCCATCTCTTTCAGAATTTTCCACAGTTTATTGTGATCCACACAGTCAAAGGCTTTGGCATAGTCAGTAAAGCAGAAATAGATGTTTTTCTGGAACTCTTCTGCTTTTTTGATGATCCAGAGGATGTTGGCAATTTGATCTCTGGTTCCTCTGCCTTTTCTAAAACCAGCTTGAACATCTGGAAGTTCACAATTCACATATTGCTGAAGCCTGGCTTGGAGAATTTTAAGTATTACTTAACTAGCGTGTGAGATGAATGCAATTGTGCAGTAGTTTGAGCATTCTTTGGCATTGCCTTTCTTTGGGATTGGAATGAAAACTGACCTTTTCCAGAGGCACAGCAGTCCTCATTTTTGAAAGTTAAAATTAAGCACTATAATAATACACTGTCTGTTCTTATCACAATTATTAAGTCAATATATACATTTTTAAAGGTATTTTTAGAAGAGTAGTTGGTAAACATTGGGTCAACCAGAAGCCGAGGACATTTAGAACCAGAGTTCAAGTGTCACAACTGCTAGGAACACAGTTGCATTTTGCAGACTTAGGTTGGTTCATTGTAGTTTTCAATATTCCATATGGAGTTCAGTTGATTCCCAACTCCGCTGGTCCTAATTTGACTGCTAATAGTCATTCATCAGTTGTAAGAGTGGGGAAAGTTTACCAGCTTAAACTTGTAGCTGAGACACATGAGCAGAAGCCCATTATCAATGCCAGTAAAAAGGCTGCAGACTAGTAACAGTAGTCCATTGATCATGGACACTCAGCCGCACTGGCATATATTAAGGGAGATGATTAAACCTCCCACAGTCTCCTGCTGTAATAGGAAGAGTCACTGTTACAGAACACTGCCATAGGATCAATGTCTTGGCTTTTCTTCTGCATTTATAGAGCATTGGGAAATCATCATTATGTGACAACATTGTCTCCCATTACCTCTTTAATATTGGCACTTGCCAGGTAGAGACCAGTGCACCAGAGAACACCACTGCAGTGACAAGGGTTCTTGCTCTCTAGTGACCGTCTGTTAGCAGAGAAATTTCATCCAAATACGGGGTTATGAGAGATGAACTATATTACAAATTGAGCACTCCTTAACTGCCCTTCAGAAATGTTCATATCTTCTTTATCAAGGCTATTTTTTAAAGCTAACAAAGGGAGCGAGAACAACATATTCTAATAAAAGATTACCTATTAGAAGAAAAGAAATACTCTTCCCATGTAAACGCATGTACACCATATGTGTGTGGATGTGTGTTTGTCAGATATATGGTAAAGCACAATCCAAAAAATAACTTGTATTCCTGAAGCCAGTTAAAGTACCTGGTACGTGGTAATAACCATTCAATCAAGATTTGTTGGCTAACTGAATAAGTAATAAGATGGGAACCGCACATGTCTTATCTTATCTTTTGAGGAGGGCAAAGTGCTCAGGAAGTGGAGTGCTGCGTACATTTGTTCAGTGATTGAGTGCATTCGTCGAGTGAATGAGTGCAGCTTGACGTGCATCAGAGAACTCAGATGCACGATTTTGTGAATACGGAAGCTCCCAGGAAAACAGATGCTGCATTTTAGCTTGCCTTGTCTGAATAAATAAATTACCCAAGCCTCCAAATTTTTTATTTCATGTTTGAAAACGAAGCTGTGTGAATATTCTAGAAAGCAGGAAGGAAAAGTGTATCCTGTACCTTCTCTTTATGTGGGGAATCGTCCTCCGTCTCCTGCTCCTGTCACTGTCTTCAGCACAGCCCCCGTGCCTTAGGTGGCAAAGAGCTGGCTCATCAAGTGGCCTTACTTGGCACATTGTAAGGAGGAGCTTTCGAGTAAATTTCATCCCAGCCACAGCAATCTTCATGGGCTTGCTGGGGAGGGAGAAAATAAGAGAGAAATAACATGTATTTTAAAGAGGAGAAAAGTACAATTGAGATTCAAAATCCTCCAATTCTTCTGTTACGAACAAGCCTTGGATTTTTAGCAAATGACTTCTCTGAATTTTCATTTTCTCGTATGTCAACAATGGGTTCTTTAAAACAGCTGGCCTTCCTAACTCGTAGCTTTGAAAAGATCGTATGAGATGATAATAAAAACAGGAGCTACCATTTTTTAAGCACCAGCTGTGTGCAAAGTACTGTGCATGGCACAGAGATAAAGGTGTTTTTAATAAATGTAAAGTATACTTATAAACTTAAAGCTTTACACATATATTATACCCCTTTTTCAAAATGCTGAAGTGCTATGTGAGTTTAAGATGTGTGCTCAGACACTCAGTCATATCTGACTCTTTGCAACCCCATGGACTGTAGCCCACCAGGCTCCTTTGTCCATTGGATTCTCCCAGCAAGAATACTGGAGTGGGTTGCCATTTCCTCCTCTAGGGGATCTTCCCGACCCAGGGATTGAACCCGTGTCTTCTTGCGTCTCCTGCATTGGCAGGGGGGTTCGTTACCAGCTGCACCAGCTGAGATGCCCGTGTGAGTTTAAGATACTGTGAAGTTAAATTGAAAGCCTATTATACATATCTTCATCTCTTATATATGAAGCATTGTGCAAGATGATAGAAGGCATATAAAAATAGATAGGACAAACCTTCCACCCCAGAGAAAGAAGAACGGTAACTGGTTAAACCAGTACCCAGTTCTACAAGGACTTGAGTGTGCTAAAAGTCATGTAGTTTAGGAGTTGATTCGTTGGCTTGGACCACTATCCTCCGCTGTAATTGCTTGAAGAGCAGATGTATCAGCCTTTCCGTTATTAAAGGAGTGTCAGTGAACGCTGTCCCCATTTCCTCCCTTTCAAACTATCTTATCTTTCTTTATCTCTGAAAAACAGGTAGAATGCGGATGTGTAGGCAACACTCAGAAAGGGTACAACACAATGCCAGCCCATTCCAGCAAAAAATTTAGCTATCTGCACCCATGGACTCAACCCCTTCCTAAAGCAGTTCTAACTTGCAGATAATGAAATTGGGCGGCATCAAAGCAGGTGTTTACTGAGAGGAAACAAAATTATTCTGCAATGAGATTAAATTCACCAAAGGGGAAAAATAACAGAAAGTATAGTTGGAAGAGAAGAAACAAAGGATATGGACAGACAAACATATAGGTAGATAGATAATGACTTACCTAAGAATTTCCTGTGTTGATTTTTCTATATCTAATAGATTTTATTTGTCTAATACATATTAATAAATATTTGTAGGATTCAGAAGGTATTTTTCACCTCTGATACAAAGAGCAAAAACAATGCTTCTTTAGTGTCCCTACTTCCTCTGATCTGTTCTATGAACACAATGTAGGTATTTCCTAGACATTAGTAATACCACATTCTGATTAATAATAAAAGATAAATTTACTTTTATTTTGTCATTGGAATGCTGCTAAAAATTTAAATACGTGGTTTTATTAGAAAGAGCTAATGTTTATTGGGGCTTCCCTAGTGGCTTAAGCAGTAAAGAATCTGCCAGCAATGCAGGAGACCAGGTTTGATTCCTGAGTTAGGAAGATCCCCTGGAGAAGGGAATGGCTACCCACTCCAGTATTCTTGCCTGGAGAATTCCGTGGACAGAGAAGCCTGATAGGCTGCAGTCCATTTTTGAGCACTTACATATCTGTACGTATATGCACATACCACTAATAATAATAAGTACAGATCACTAATAATACTATTTGCAGACTTAACTTCCCTCTTGCAGGCCTACACACTGATGATTCTATTTAAATGTTAAATAACCAAGTGTAATATTGTCAGTTTATATGGGGAAAAGTTTCTCTCTCTTCTGGCCACCAGTGTTTTTAACAAAATTGGTGTATAGTACTGAGTTTGAGGCTCTCTATGGGGATGGGAGCAAAAAGAAAGAAAAGTCCAGGCATACACAGGTCTCAGGAGTCAGGAACTTTTCTGCCCCGCGCAGCCCAGCAGTTTCTGATGCAATGGTGCGCATCTCAGTAGCTTTCCTGCTCAGCAGAGAATTACAATAGTGCCTATTTATCCAACTCTATCTATCCATGGATTTCAAGCACATCATAAGCTCATCAGTTAATCGAAGACATGGCACCCTTTTGGAGATGATGGGTGAGTTACATCCTTGAAGATGATAAGAAACGCTCACACTGACGTAGTAAATCAGTAGGTACTAAAAGTGGAGAGTGTTCTCTCCTGTACCGAATCACAGAGTATGTCTCTGGGACAGGAGAAAACTTCAGAAGTAAAAATTAAAAAAAATCATTTGATTTCAAAGCATCTCTTTAATTTGATGAAATATTAAACCCCGATAGAATAACTGAATAAATACAGTTATTCAGCATGCCTCTTCAAAGTATTACTGATCTCCCTTTTGCAACAATTAAACCCCCACTCTGAAACATTTGGATTTTTAAATCCTGGGTTACTTTGGTTCCCTGTTCTCTGGGTCTGTTTGGAGTGGGGGACTCTGTGCTGTGATCCAGCACCCCCAGCCACAATGGAGACATGCTCCAGAGACAGCTGCAAATGCCCATTCACATGACCCTCCACATTTTAATGTGTTCGAAACATCTCATTGTGCTTCATTTGGAAGGAACATGCCAACCTCTAGGGATTTTCCACTTTGTATCTAAGGAGAGGTGAAGGTTTTTTCATTTGCATCCTTAGAAACACACTCAAGTCATTAGACTTTCAAGGAATGGCAACCCAATATCCATTTCTAATCCGAAGTGTCCTCTGCAGCACCAGATGATTCTGCAGTGTTAGTTGTCGACCCCGAAATCACTTCACTGTGATGAGCTTCCAAGATGAATGCATTCTAGGATATCATGATTACTTATGACTTAAGGCCCATTAGAATCCGCAGTCTGCCTTTCAGCCATTTCATGAACCTGAGCGAAGAGACAGTTTATCAAAATGGCTGTGCAGTGTCCCTCATGTTTTAACACACTTTAGGTACTTGCATAAGCAGCACTTCATGTTCTAATGTCAAAATACACGTGTGAAGATTAAAAGTAATAAGGGATGCATAAGAATACTTTTCAGGGCCAGCTATTCTTTGATATTTATCACTTCATAGCAAAGACACCTGCTTCTAATTTTAAGACTTCTTTTTGCCAGTGGGTGATTTCTTTTTTCCTTTAGAAATGAAATTGTATCCTCAAAAGACTTAACTGGTCATTTTTCTCCTTTTGATGTGCTTGATATTTTTATGAGTTTGTCCATTGGCATTGAAGCCTTAACATGCCTTTAGTTTAAAAAAAAAATCTTTATAACACATAATTATTATATTGGGTCACATAAATTTCTATCCTAGCCACACATTTGGAGACTTTTGCAGAGAAAAGTTGTTATAAATGTCATTATCTTCCACTTGGACTAATTGATAGTTGTCTTAAGTTGAACAAAGCCTGAGAAATAAACTCTCCCTGTGGGAGAGGTTCAGCAACTTACCCTCAGTACATATATTTGGTTGTTTTTCACATTCAGTTGGCAACAGTTATTATTTGAGGGTTGGTAACTGGAATCAAAAAAGAGAGAGAGAGAGAGAGGAACCTAGGTTTGTCTGTTTAAGTACGTATGGAAATAGTCCTTTGGCTTGGGAGGTAGCCAGCCTACTTGTAGAGTCCAGTGTGGTTTGCTTTCTTGGTTTTATCGTGCATGAAGACCTTTTCCTAATAGGCACTGGATAAAGTGAATTATTCAAGTAGAAAAAGATGCAGAAGATGGTATCTTGCTAGCATCCCATTCTGATTGGCCCATGGAGAGTTGTCTGTATAAAATTGGATTCTTGTGTGGGGTTCCAAAAAAAGGTGTGAATATGAAGGAGAAGTGCTAAATCATGACTCCAGAGAAAATGTCGGCCATGAGCAGTTTTTAGTTTCAGTGAAAACCGAACTTCAGGATTTGGACAAATAAGACAAGGCGAAAAAAGGGTGAATCATTAACTCCAGTATAAAATTGTTATAGTGATCAAGTTTCCGCAAACTCGCATAAGATGCTCAACGAAGACTGTGACTGAATGGAACTTACTCATTTACTTAATTGATATGAAAAGCTTTGCCAAGCATTTACCCTTTATTCAGATAAGTAATTTTTAATAAAATATTTCCAAGATATGAAGACAGTTAAGAAAACAGCACGGTTTTTAATAATTGCACTCCTAAGTAAACGGATCTATCATTACGTTGTCACAAAGAATGACAGTGAGCAGAAACATCCTGCTAATCCCGCTCTGATAAGTGTTCAGTGTAATTAGACAGACACCATCTTGTCTGTTGAATGTAGCATTCATCAGAAGTGCAACTTTACACAGAATCCTCTCTTCTGATATGTCGTTTTGCTTCTGAAAACGGCTCGTGTCGTTGTACGCAGCTATTTCCTTTTGATTTTATGTTTTTGTTTGTTTTAGTAGTTTTTAACAATGATCTGGGCCTTTTGTATCCACAAAGCTGCATTTGAGGTTAGCAGTTCATTTTGTTTTGCCAACTGTCAGAATCATAAACCTGCTTAAGTATTTTTAAGCTTTGAAATGACCTGTTGGCTTATCTCTCTGAAATGAAGGTATGACTCTTTTAGAGAGAGGTCTTCTTATGAGGAGGAAGCCAGTTTTCTGCCTTAAATAAGAGCTCAAAAGAGAGCATGTTTCTGTGAAAATTTTTAATGTTAAAATGATTAAATGTATTGCCCCCTTCCAGCATCCCCAGGCATAGCTTAAAAAAAAAAAAATCCATTTCCTTTTGCCCTGTGGCTTGTGTCCTGAGCTATGAACTACCCCATGGTTACAAAGTGCTATCCACTCAGTTCATTGCCCGGCTCTACCTCCCCACTTTCTTGACGACTCAAAGGCCTTTGAAGGCAAAGAATAGGGTTATTGAAGGATGGCAGGCAGATTTCACTAAGTAACATAACAGGTGGAGGTCAAAGTAGTTTATTTGTGGAGATGAACAGAGTGCAGAGATGAAAAATCAAATGCTTTGCCATAATAAGGTTTAGCAAGAAAATGCTGACTACACTAAGCTGAGATTCTAGCTGACAGAACCTTTTCTAGCGTTCATTACTTGATTTCACAGTTCAAGCAATTTGAAGAGACCTAAAATTATATTTCTTTTTTCCCTTATGAAATGTTCACATCAGTTTTCAGATTTTAAGTAAAATGATGGGTGCTCTGCTTGTAACCAAGGAACATTAGGACTTAATAGATTCCCAGTGTAGGCATATCCCAAGCAGGGAATGTCACAGACTGTGCATCTCTTACAAATTAAATTCTACCAGCAGGCACCTTAAAATCCAAGCTTTCAATCATGTTTTAACTGACAGAGTGAACATATTTTGATAAACACTTAACTCCACATCATCTAAATGAATATTGTGAGTGGAGAAAAGTCTCTAAAAGGTTATTGACCAAGTTTGAGCACTGGCTTACCCTCAGCTTGTTGAAGATAAAGAGGAAAAGGCATTTGTTTAGGTTTTTTTATTTCCCTTTATGCAACTCATGTATAGTGCATGTGCTTTGCTTTTACAATTTAAAAGAGGGTTAAACATGCTGATAAAATATATCAAAGTAAGATTTATCTGCTGTTCTACAGCAGGACCAAAAATCTAAAAGATTATTTGGTGGCATATAGACCAAAGCTGTCGAATGGAACTGTGTGCAGTGATGCAACATGTTCTAACTCTGCACTGTCCAATACTGTAACAGCTAGCCAAATAAGGCCATTGAGCACTTGAAATGTGGCTGTGCTGAGCCACTGAAGTTTTTAATTCATTTAATTTTAATTAATTTAAATTTAAGTAACCACATGTGGCTAGTAGCTACCATATTGGACAGAGCAGATATAAACCAAACATATGTATGATTGAGTTTTTTACTTTTCATCTGGGTATCTAGGCAGAATGAATAAAACATTATGCTATATTGTACTATTTTTTCATGCAAAGAAAATAGTTTAGTTTTCTCAGTA
The DNA here is from genome assembly GCF_029378745.1 of Bos indicus. Classification (NCBI taxonomy): domain Eukaryota; kingdom Metazoa; phylum Chordata; class Mammalia; order Artiodactyla; family Bovidae; genus Bos; species Bos indicus. The sequence continues at coordinate 84,556,898 of NC_091762.1, read as the reverse complement.
ATTTCTTTTTCATTCTCAGTCCTCTGTGAATGTGTGTGAGTGCTGTGTTGAGCCAAAATCAATCCTGCCCTGAATACATGGGAGAGGGTGAAATGGTTAGGGAGAAGATAGGATGGGTAGGGAATCTCCAACTTGTAAGTATATGAAATGCAATAGCTGACTCATTGAAAAAGACCCTGGTGCTGGGAAAGATTGAGGGCAGGAGAAGGTGGTGACAGAGGATGAGATGGTTGGATGGCATCATTGACTTAATGAACATGAGTTTGAGCAAACTCTGAGAGATAGTGAAGGACGGGGCAGCCTGGCGTGATGCAGTCCATGGGGTCACAAGGAGTCGGACATGACGGAGCAACCGAACAACAACAGCATCCTGACAGTGGGGTGTCTGTATTTACCCTGAAAGGAAAGGAAATCTCAGAAGTCATGAGACTTTATTGTTGGCTCAGGAACCAGATTTTTTTTTTGTATGGTGCGGAGAAGGCAATGGCATCCCACTCCAGTACTCTTGCCTAGAGAATCCCATGGATGGAAGAGCCTGGTAGGCTACAGTTCATGGGGTCGCTAAGAGTCGGACACGACTGAGCGACTTCACTTTCATTTTTCAGTTTCATGCATTGGAGAAGGAAATGGCAACCCACTCCAGTGTTCTTGCCTGAAGAATCCCAGGGACGGGGAGCCTGGTGGGCTGCCGTCTATGGGGTCTCACAGAGTCGGACACGACTGAAGTGACTTAGCAGTTTCCTTGTGTGTATCCTTCACTCTCTCTGGCTGTAAATTTTCACTTAACAAGTGAACATTTGGAATACATTAGCGAACTCATCATTTCTTTTCTCCTGAATTATCCATATAATTTTGTACTCCATTCTCCCATTTTTTTCTAAATTGAAGAAATCATTTGTGTCCAAGACTTTTAAATTACCTGAACTTCTTTATGATGTGATAATTCTTTGGGGGGGGGGTCCTTTTAGCTCATTTTAAATGGTTGCATATAGAACAATGAGGATACACCTCAGAAGCTATATTAACTTTCATTTTATTCTCTCCATCATAAAAATGATTTTAAAACATTTTTATTCACTGAAAAAGGTTAAAAGTCAAAATAGTCTGAATGTTTTACCTTTTTGTATTGTTGAGTGTGTTAATCATACTAAATTACTTTAGAATGAACCCTAATGGGTTTTACCATTAGGACACAAATCTAGGGTGAATACAGTATCTTGAACTAACTCCTATCACACAGCATGTGTTGATAGCCACAAAACAGGATGGTCCTTTGACTGTGGGATTAATCTATCCAATCACAGTCTTTATTTAGCATCACCCTTGGAGATGATCTCATATAAAGTCTAGCTGAAATGGCCCTATAATGGTTCTGTTCTTGCTTGGGGGGGCTAGAGACTGGGACAGTGCTCTGCATCTAGAAGCTGAGCGTCTGGGCGTAAATCTGCTGGTGGTAGGTGACTTGTGAGATAGAGTGCTGGTCCTCAGCTTTTGTTTTGTGCTTGAGAAGTGGCACTGCAGTTTATGCCGACAACATTAGTCTGACGGCCGTGACTGGTGTATCCATTCCCCACACTGAGACCTGGAGGTAGAAGGGAATCTGAAGACCCAAATGTAGAGACAACAGTCAGGACGGCAGTTAGCATGTTATTTAGGCTGGAGAAAAATGTTTGCGTACCATTAATAAGCTCTCTTTTAAACCAGCCTGTGATTGGTGTGTAGCAGTAATGGGAACTTTGTTCAGAAGTGGGCACCTGGGTGAAATAGTATACTGAAGGGAGGAAGGGCTTTGGCTAGCTCAGTCCAAATCCTGGCTCGCTCCTCCACGTACTAATCTTGTGGCCTCTCACCCTCTCTGGGACTTCGCTCGCTCAGTTATCCTCCCACCAAGCCATGGCCTTCTGCCCATCTGCTGGACACTTCCATCAGTAGGCCAGCATGCTTTACTGTCTCCCACTGCTTCCCCCCTTCTTCCTAAAGCTACTACCCTAATTGTCTGCTTCCCTTTACAAACTAACTTCATGAGAATTGACTATACCGATTGTCCTGCTTCTTCCCTTCCTGTTGATTTTTGCAGTCCATTCTAACCCATCTTCCATGCTCCTCACTCTCATAGAGCTCGTTTATTCTCATTATGCTTGACCTCTCAACAGCACTCACCTCACTCTGTCACAACTGTCTTCTTGAAATACTTCTCTTAGTTTCTGTAAAACTGCACTTCTTATGAGTGAAATGCCTCTACTTAGTTACCTGCTTTGACACCAATGTTAGTAGCTCAGAGGTCTCCCTTGATGTCAAGACTTACTGAATTTTAAATAATTGTGTGTGTTAGCCACATACTTTTGATTAAGTGAGGCATTTCTGCATTATCATATAGACTAGGCTTGGAGTTTATCGGAGTTTATCAGTGACTCTTAAAAGAAGAATTGTGATCCTTTCTGCTAATGTCTGCAGGAGGCTATTGAGAAAACAAGGTGTTGATAGGGAAGAGGCCTGTTGTATATATTAATGTGTATATATTTGCTGTTTTAGAACTTAACATCTATTATCTGTTAGAAGACTTCTAAGTCTGTGTGATATTTTTCTTTTGGAGGTTCTGTGTTAGAATTACTGGTAATATATTCAGGATGTTTAATAAAATCCTAACTGATTCCTACTAAGGCCAAGTAAAACCTCTGGTATATAAGACAAGATGATTCTTAGTACTGTACTTCAGAGTCATTTTAATATTTTGCATATTCTTTTGCAGTTGGTAATCACTTTTCTTTGGATATCAGAAAGTTCAACTGTATTTTGTTGCCTTAAATAGGACACTGTTTTTACAGTGTACAAGGGAAACTACAGGAGGGAGTATGATATTTAACAAAACAATACAAGCTTCAGAACCTGAGAGACCTGGGTCAGAATGATCACTTAATGGCTGTATCTTTTAATTTTTATTTTATATTGCAGTGTGATTGATTAACAGTGATGTGCTAGTTACAGGTGTACAGAAAAGAATGGCTGTATGGTCTTGAGCAAGTTGCTTGATATCCTTGATACCTACTTTCTGTGACACTACGTTAGAGGTAGGTAGGATAATAATACCTACCATTCTGAGACACAGACGTAAGGATTTGTAAGTACAGGGTACATAGCAGGACTCTGTCATTTGTGGCTTTTATTATTCTCAGCCTGATTTTTGGAAATGATCAATATGTAGGAATTTGATGGCATCTTTTTAGCTGCCTTGTGGCTCTCTTGAGGCTCCTCGGTGGATGAAGGCTTCTAATAGCCTTTAGATTTAGTATAATAGTTGTTCTGGTAAAGCAGTAAAGATGGGTTGTTGGGAATTCGATCATGATAGCAAACAGGAGAATGTCTGAAGTCAAACATGAACAACCGAACTTAAGCAGCATTTAGTGGTCCTCTCTAACCAGCTTATATGTTGGATTTTAAAATGAAAGTGCAGAGTTTGTCGGTTTCCAGAGCTTCTCCCAAACAGATTGTGAGTCTAAATGAACAGTATTAAAACTAACCTTTCTTTCCTTTTTTTTTTTTTGGCCGGGCCATGTGGCATGTAGGATTTAGTTCCCTGATCAGGGGTCAAACCCTTGTCCCCTACAGGAGGACCATGAAATCTTAACTACTGGACCTCTAGGGAAGTCCCCTAACTTTTCTGTTCTCAACTTTAATACTTTGAAGACAGAAACATATACCAGTTAAATCTTTTCTAACAACTGGAACTACATCACCCAAACTCCAGTGACAGACAAGATAAGGTCCTGCTGTCTGGAACAACATTAAACAGGGATAAGTTTCACAGGACAGTTGGATTTTTGACTAAGTACTCTAACAAATTAAGCACTAACCCGGACTTTTTGCCTCCTTTTAAAAATCTAGCATGGTGTTCTATGGTCAGTGGAATAATTATAGGTTATTGTGATCTCTTTCTTCCCCTTTCCCACTAATGTTGTAGCTCCTTGACTCAAAAATATCTCATTTTAGAAGCTTTCTCAAGCAAAGAACAGCATTATTATACTTTCTTCTCATTCCTGTAGTATTTGCCTCTTGTCACTATAAAATTCTTGGTCAAAGTGGGTGGTAATCTCATGACTCAGGAGAGAGGGGGAGTTAATATTGATTATGATTTTTCTCCTGTATATTCTTTTTTATTTCAGGTTGCAGCAAAAAGTTACCGCCCCCCAAAACTCTTGATTTGTTATAAGAGACCTCCAGAATTATTTTGAGTTTCTTCATATCATTTGATCACATTTTATTATTGTTATTTCCTGAAATAATCAGGAGAAAATAGAAATTTTCCAAAGTGCTTACACCACTAGAAATAACTTTAAGCCTCTTTCCTAAGAAGATGTCTTAACCATTTTCTCTGGGTGAGCGTAGGCTAATGGAAAACCTCATTACTAGAACAGACATTAAAAATATTGAAAAATTCTGGATTTCTAGAGGTTAGTTAGTGCATAGTAAGCTTCTTTAATGGGCTTCCCAGGTGGTGCTAGTGTTAAAGAACCCACTTGCCAATGCAGAAGATGTAAGACATGTGGGTTCAATCCCTGGGTCGGAAGATCCCCTGGAGGAGGGCATGGAAACCTCCAGTATTCTTGACTGGAGAGTCCCACAGACAGAGGGGCCCAGCTGGCTACAGTCCATGAGGTCGCAAAGAGTCGGACACGACTGAAATGACTTAGCACCAGGCATCTTTAATTACATATTACTAGGGTCAACTTGTTATATTTTAATATCTTATATTTTAATATCATGTTTGTCTGCTAATGCTGTGTAACAAATTACCACGTTTAGCTTAAAGCATCACACATTTATTATCTCACAGTTTCCATGGGTCAAGAGTCTGAACGCTGCTTAGCTGGTTCCTTTACTCAGGGACTCACAAGACTACAATCAAAATTTTGTCCAGGCCAAAGTCCTTTCGCTTAGGGTTTTCTCTGGGATGGGTGTGGGGGGGAGAAAGTATTTTTTTCTTTTTAATTGCTTTGCAACGTTGTGTTAGTTTCTGCTGTGCAATGAAGTGAACCAGCCATATGTATATGTAGATCCCTCCCTCTTGAACTTCCCACCCACACTGCCCATTCCACCCTCTCTAGGTCATCACATAGCCCTGAGCTGAGCTTCCTGTGCTTTATAACAGGTTTCCATTTGCTATCTATTTTTTACACCTAGTATTTTATATACATCAATCCCAACACATGATTTGGCAGAATTCGATTCCTTGCAGCTTTAACTAAGGTTCTAGCTTCCTTAAAGCCCTCTGTCAGTCACAGCCCTACTTAGCCCCTTGAGGTCCCTACAGTTCCTTGCCATGTGGCCCTCTCACAGGTCATTTTTACCATGTGGCAGCTTATTTTTTCAAAGTAAGCAGGAGACTCTCTCTGACTTCTAATCCTTCTTTTGAAGGACTCACCTGATAAAGTCAGGCTCAGTTCAGTTCAGTTGCTCAGTCGTGTCCGACTCTTTGCGACCCCATGAACTGCAGCACACCAGGCCTCCCTGTCCATCACCAACTCCTGGAGTCCACCCAAACCCACGTCCATTGAGTCGGTGATGCCATCCAACCATCTCATCCTCTGTCATCCCCATTTCCTCCTGCCCTCAATCTTTCCCAGCATCAGGGTCTTTTCCAACGAGCCAGTTCTTCGCATGAGGTGGCCAAAGTATTGGAGTTTCAGCTTCAACATCAGTCCTACCAATGAACACCCAGGACTGATATTCTTTAGGATGGACTGGTTAGATCTCCTTGCAGTCCAAGGGACTCTCAAGAGTCTTCTCCAACACCACACTTCAAAAGCATCAATTCTTCGGCGCTCAGCTTTCTTTATAGTCCAACTCTCACATCCATACATGACTACTGGAAAAACCATAGCCTTGACTAGATGGACCTTTGTTAACAAAGTAATGTCTCTGCTTTTTAATATGCTGTCTAAGTTGGTCATAACTTTCCTTCCAAGCAGTAAGCTTCTTTTAATTTCATGGCTGCAGTCACCATCTGCAGTGATTTTGGAGCTTCCCAAATTAAAGTCAGCCAATGTTTCCACTGATTCCCCATCTATTTGCCATGAAGTGATGGGACCGCATGCCATGATCTTCGTTTTCTGAATGTTGAGCTTTAAGCCAACTTTTTCACTCTCCTCTTTCACTTTCATCAAGAGGCTCTTTAGTTCTTCTTCACTTTCTGCCAAAAGGGTGGTGTCATCTGCATATCTGAGGTTATTGATGTTTCTCCTGGCAGTCTTGATTCCAGCTTGTGCTTCTTCCAGCCCAGCGTTTCTCATGATGTACTCTGCATATAAGTTAAATAAGCAGGGTGGCAATATACAGCTTTGACGTGCTCCTTTTCCTATCTGGAACCAGTCTGTTGTTCCATGTCCAGTTCTAACTGTTGCTTCCTGACCTGCATACAGATTTCTCAAGAGGCAGATCAGGTGGTCTGATATTCCCATCTCTTTCAGAATTTTCCGCAGTTTATTGTGATCCACACAGTCAAAGGCTTTGGCATAGTCAATAAAGCAGAAATAGATGTTTTTCTGGAACTCTCTTGCTTTTTTGATGATCCAGTGGATGTTGGCAATTTGATCTCTGGTTCCTCTGCCTTTTCTAAATCCAGCTAGACTTCTTTATTTTTATATATCAAAAAGAACTTTGAAGTAATATTTTGTTTGTTCCAGAGAAATGTGTAGCATTACATCATCATCTTTTTTAAAAAATCTGATACTTCTAAAAAATATATTGAAATGAAAGTTTTGACTCATTAAGAGAAAGCCAATCAGTCAGTCATCTGTGCAGTAATTGTATAACAGTTGTATAGCTATTTGGTAAAAGAAATTTTAACAAGGAGTTTATTTTTAACATAACATACAGAAACCAAATTTGATTTCAGAAAGAAAAACTAGGATTAATGTTGTCTAGCTTTAAACAGAAATCAGTTGACTAGCATTTTGAAACTTCATTTGGTCAATTAAGTATACAGAGCAAATTAACCAAAACATACATTATGCATATGGAGAAAATATTAAAGTATATAATAAGGAAAAGTGCTCAGTATGAGTCTTTAAAAATTGAAAACATAAAGTAATTTTGAGATTCATGACAGTCTCGGGGTTCATATTACTTGGCTGTGATAAATTTAGAAGATTATACAGAGTTTGGCTTGTTCTTCACGTACACACAGTATTTCTTCTCAGTTTAACCCTTTTAAAGAGGATTTGAATTTTGATCATTTTGAATCCATTTACCACCTTCATCATCTTGATGTGTATCATCTAAATATAATTTCCCTCCCCCTTTTAAGAGTGGAACTGGTGTGTTTAAAGCATGTCAGCGTTTCTGCCCTATTTAGAATGGCATGGGTTGGAAAACATGAACTTTTCAAAGAAATGACAGCTTTTCCTTGAGTCGAACCATTTGCTTTCTTTAATAAGATTAGTTCAGATACTGCATTTCATCAATTCCATCATCTGAAAAAAATCCTGCCATCTTAAAAGTTTTGACATTTTCATTTTCTATTCTATTTCTGCTCTATGACACATAGTTCAGGCATTTGGCTGAGTTTAAATCAGTGGACTGGTTGGAAGCCTTAAAATGTGTTTGCACAGAAGTTTGAATGAATTGGGAGATTTGTTTACATTTGGAGCTTTGTATTCCTTTCTTTTTATTTTTAAATTTGAAATCTCTTCTCATGACGATACCTTAGGTTAGGTTACTTGCAGTGAACGTTAACCCAAAATCTCAATTCATCCTAATGATGTTAGGACATTGGCATGACATGACTTTGGTTACTGATTCAGTGAGCAAACAAATACAGCTAAAGTCACTTAGTGACTTGTTTCTAATTCAAGTCACATAGATATTGATCTAGAATGGATCTGATCCTGATTTGTCTAGTTTGTGTGAAAATCACACGCCACTTCATGTTGTCCTTGTCTGTCTATGCAGATTTACTTACAATTTGCAGTTTGTTTCTTTCCTGGGGTTAAAACCCCAAGTCTGGCTCTGTCCAGGCATCTCTTAGTAAAGCCGCAGATAAAGCTGAGAACTGTAAAAGTGTTAATAGTTGACATATCTTTTCAGGCCACTTGGTATGTTCTAGACTGTTTGTCAGATAGCCTGAAAATAGAAGCAGGCCTGGTCTCTGTTCTTACAGAATCTGTAGTGACACTTGAAGGTTGTCTTGTAGAATCTCATTAAGGAAATCTGTGGTCAGAAATAAGGACATGTTTAGACATAGGCCAAACTAGCTAAGTTTCTGAACAGATCTATACTTACAAAGCTTTTAGAATAGTAATGATACTTAGCAACTACTTGATAACAGTTACAGGCTAATATCATTATTATTTTTATTATTTATTTTTCCAGGTCATCCAAATAATTCTCTGGTCATAGACAGAGCATAATACATATAAATATATAAGTGAAATGAGATTTGGTTCTTTGACATGAAATCAGACCAATTTTGTACTGCAAAGTTAAAAGAGCCCAAATTTGTCCTGTGATGTGGAGACTAGGAATCATTTCCTTTATTTTTACATGCAAGTTTTCATGGTTTTAATCGGCACCCTACCAAACTGATAGATGCCTCTAGCTGTGTGTGTCAGTGTGGTTGCTGAGAACGTCACACATGCAGTAATTACAGGGGACGATTTTTGCCTGATTTTCTTCCTAGAGCATTTGCTATGCTGGAAATGCTATGAAAAGCTTAGACTATAGTACAAATACTATTTTTAAAAACAAACTTTTATTATATATTCTTAAAATAAAGTAATATATGTTCATCATAGGAAAAAAAACAAGCAGAAAAAAGCAGGGATAATCACTCAAATCCGACATGCGAAGAGAACTGCTATTATAGTGTATGCATATTTCTTTGCAGTTCTTTCTCTGTACACAGAAATACATTTTAAAATGGCATCACAGTGTAATATCCCATTTTGTAATGGCTTGCTATGTCTTTATCCTGTGTCATTAAATACCTTTCCATTGTCATTATTCTTTTACAATATTATTTGCATTGTCTATGACATCTTTAACCATTTAATTTTTATTGGTTAATTTTTACCTTTTCTTTTTTTCCACCATAAATTATTCACTGCGTGAACAACTGAGTTACCATTGTTGAGGGTTATTTAAATGTTAAAACAGCTAAATTGTATAAAATGTGCCTTGGCACTGAAGTAAAGTAACGGGCAGATGAAATGATTGCATACGAATCCTCATATGCTGCTATAGCCGTCTCTGTGAATGGTCCCAGAGGCCTCTGGCCCAGATGACAACTTTCAGGAAGCACTGGGAAAGTGGTGTTCCATAATTAGAGATCAGAAGCCCTCAGATGGGCTGTGATTTAGGAGAGTAAGTTAAAATCAACTATCTGCTGACATCAGGGGACCCTTCCGTTACCTGTTTGTTTCTATGACAAATTCAAACCAATTCAAAATAACTTTTCCATTCGCAGGTAGATTTCTTTTTTTAATTCTTTTAAGTTTGATCTTGTAGGTTGCATAAGCTGTGTTCCGTGACTTAAGTGTGCTTATCCATTCATCCTTCCTGCCAGGAATGCCATCTCCAACCACACTGAAGAAGTCGGAGAAGTCTGGTTTCAGCAGCCCCTCCCCTTCACAGACCTCCTCCCTGGGAACGGCATTCACACAGCATCACCGACCCGTCATTACAGGACCCAGAGGTGAGCTGCTCCGCCTGCACCCTTGATTGTGCTTAGTTCATGACCTTGGAATGAGAGTAGTAAAATGAGAGACAACGAGGACTCCCCCAGAGTAGTTGTGAAGGAAGTGAGTGTTCCAGTTTCTTATCCTCGGGGACTGCTTTGGAATTGTAGGGACCCAAGAGATTTGGTATCAAACCCTGATCCTTACCTCTTTCTTTGCTGGTGGGATGTTGCAAAGAGGTGGGAGGTAATTTGAATTAACCAAAATCAAATCTGTCTTAAGGGCTTTCCTGGTGGCTCAGATGGTAAAGGGTCTGCCTGCTATCTGGGAGATCCCTGAGTTGGGAAGATCCTCTGGGGAAGGGAGTGGCTACCCACTCCAGTGTTCTTGCCTGGAGAAGTCCATGGACAGAGGGACCTTGTGGCCACAGTCCATGGGGTCACAAAGAGTTGGATGCTAATGAGCAACTAACACTTCCTTATCTTAGAAATTGCATGAGAGGGGCACTTGTGTGTGCCTGTGTGTGTGTTTGTGTATATGTGTGTGTTAGGTGAGTTTATTTTCATTCTCTCACCCCCTTTCTTGAAACCTGATTTCAATGTGTGGCATTTTGCATTCAGGTTGTTTGCATCACCGTGTTGACGAGCCGTCTTCATTCACTCCTTTTGAAGTGGTAGATAGTTTGTCTGGTTTTCATTGCAATGTTTTCATTATTTTTGTCTCATGTGCTTTTAAGTTTATTATTAAAATGTGTCCACAAGAAATATGATTTGTATTTCACATTAAAGACAAGCTTTAAACCTCAAGAGAATGTCAGCAAATCACTTAACTTGATCTTGTTGCAAGATGAAAATATTTATTAGTTTGTTTATGAAACTCCCACAGTAGGAGTATGAATAATTGTAACCACGTTTGCTTTCTTCCATCAGATTTTTGTTTAGGTAAGTTTGTGATCTACCAGCTGCTATCATAAAACATCCTAGAAAGTTATGGTCTCTTGTCTACTTTGACATACGCCTGGAGAAACTGGTATTTCTTGCATTAATCTCAATGTGAGTCCCACAAATCTGAATCCCTTTATGAATACTCTGTGTACATCTCAGGGAAATATAGCAGTTTAGAGGGCTGGCCAATGTACATGTGTAGAAATCACTTTGAAGAAAATAAGTATTTTGACTATTATATGAAGCAGTGTCTATCCACAATTATGAAAGCTCACTTGCCCCATCTTTAAAGATATTGTGATCATTGATGGAACTTTAAGTGTTCTAATTATTTCACTTGTGTGTAAGAGTGAAAAATACGTGCATTACCCTCCCCCTATTTGAAAACCTTGCATCTGAATGAAATTATGTGCTCCCAGAATGACTCTCTTTGAATGGGGCAGTGTGATGATATTATTTTCGTTGTCAGCATTCCTTAAGCATTGAAACTGTGGTGGGAGGTAAGAGATACGAAGATTTAGTCAGAAGATTTTTGGTCTCAGGGAGATAAGGCCTGTATGTTTCTCATCTTTTTATGACCAGGCTGACATGTTCTAAGTGCTACATGGATCTTAAAAGCAGAGGTTTCTGTAGGAAACTCTGGAGTGAACTGTGGAGGTTCCTTCATCATCAATCAAGGATTTACTGAGTGCTTGTCACTGGGCAGACACTGGGTATTCAGTGGTTCCTGTCCTCATAGAGCGTATTGTCCAGTACAGAAAAATAAGCATTTAGAATATGTTGTGGAATGCACACTTTTCACTTTATATCACCTAAAGAACCTTCAAATGGTAGATATTGTCAGAGTCAAATCTTAAAAGTCACTTAGATGAATAGAGGGCATTCCAAGCGAAGAAAAGACTCCTGGTACACCAGGATTAGAAAGCAGCAACGCCAGCAATCAGGGTAGTTTGTTAAGTTGCCTCTTTCCATTTCTGCTTATCGTCTGAATTTTTTAATGTCCTCTCCAATAAAATGGGGACAGTAATAATGGCTCCCCACTCCAGCACTCTTGCCTAGAAAATCCCATGGACAGAGGAGCCTGGTGGGCTGCAGTCCATGGGGTCGCTAAGAGTTGGACACGACTGAGCAACTTCACTTTCACTTTCATGCATTGGAGAAGGAAATGGCAACCCACCCCAGTGTTCTTGCCTGGAGAATCCCAGGGACGGGGGAGCCTGGTAGGCTGCCGTCTCTGGGGTCGCACAGAGTCGGACACGACTGAAGCGACTTAGCAGCAGCAGCAGCAGTACTGCTGAAGGAATTTTTTTTTTCCCCAACCTCACATTCTTACACAGAAACTACAATAAAACAATATTTGTAGAGACTCTGAGGGGTATAAGGCAATGTGCGTATGTTATCATTTATTCAGTAAATACTGAATGCTTTCTATATGTCTTGCCTTAAAACTATAGATCTAGAAATGATTCTAGCACTTACCCATAAGTGCCATGATTGGGAGCTTCTTCTTGCTAAACAGTTAATCACATTTGCTAAAATGATCCACACTGAGTTGAACCAGAGGGGACCTTCTTATTCAACAGAACTGTGAGTTTTGGTCTTCTGTTCATACTCATGGAATTGTTTATAAGGAAAAGAGAAAGATGCCCAATTTAAAAATTACGGAACAATTATGGAATTCCAAAGAATTTTTTCACCAGACTTCAATATGGTTCACAGCATCCTCAGGTCTCCTTTCTGGGAAATCTACTCAGGAACCCATTCTTATTACATCCTACCCAACTTAGAGGTCTGGTGAAGGGAAGTGGGGTAGTTGGTATGAAATACTTCAGCGGCATCTTTGTGGTCAGCATGACAGAGTTGAGATAGCTTAACATAAGACCATGTTGGGCTAAGACCTTTTTAAAGGTTGGTGGTTAGACACTTGTTATTTAAGACATACTCGCTATAGGTATCATATTCCCTCTTATCCTTCTGTGAACTGGTTGGAAAGCTAATGCTTGGAATGACATCACATCTGGGACTAAGAGTTGATGTTTTAGGAAGATAAGGCTGGATTTAAAAAAGGAGAGTCTGACAGAGGGAGCCAGTGTAGAATAAATGTGGCATGTACATTAAGGAGAATTCAACCTCACATGTTCTTTTTATTGGAAGGAGAGGCTTGGCTTCCCTGGTGACTCATATGGTAAAGAATCCATCCGCAGTGCAGGAGACCCAGGCTCGACCCCTGGGTCAGGCAGATCCTCTGGAGAAGGAAATGGCAAGCCCATTCCAGTATTCTTGCCTGGAGAACCCCATGGACAGAGGAACCTGGCGGGCTACAGTCCATGGAGTCGCAAAGAGACAGACACAACTGAGCGACTAACACTTTCACTTTCTCTTACTACAATCTGAAATGGTAAATCATTAGAGAATCCAGATAGATGATCAGACTTCAAAAAGGCCAGGAAGAAGAGAAGGGTGTGTCCTTTATCAGGATCCTGGGGCACTGGGGAGGCTGTAAACTGTAGTCTTATTCAGAGTCACATGGTATAGTCACCTCTGGATAGCACCTAGATTGTAAGACTTCTGCTGCTTTCCTTAAAATTCCTCATGGGAATACCTCAACTAGACAAACACCAATCAGTAGACAGTAGCTGTGTTATACACCCCAGTGCCCAGCCCTGAGGTGGTATGCTAACAGAGCTGCTGCTGCTGCTGCTAAGTCGCTTCAGTCCTGTCCGACTCTATGCGACCCCATAGACAGCAGCCCACCAGGCTCCCCCGTCCCTGGGATTCTCCAGGCAAGAACACTGGAGTGGGTTGCCGTTTCCTTCTCCAGTGCATGAAAGTGAAAAGTGAAAGTGAAGTCACTCAGTTGTGTCCGACTCCCAGCGACCCCATGGACTGCAGCCTACCAGGCTCCTCCATCCATGGGATTTTCCAGGCCAAGAGTACTGGAGTGGGGTGCTAAAAGAGCTACAGAACAGCAAATCCACCTCAAATTTCAATGAATTCACCAAATTCATTGAAAACAAGCAATGGTCCTATTTTTCACTGCAAAAATTAGCTATGTTTGGAAAGTTGGTGGCCACCTTTTACACAGGAAACCTCTCTTTGATGATTGCAAAGCTGAGGCAGGAAACATAGAGCCTCGAGGGGAGTGAGTAAGTACAGAAGCTAGGGTTGGAGGTGGAATGGACTGGTGTTTGAATCCCATTTCCACCACTTTTACCAGCTGTGTGAACCTGGCACATAGCTTTGTTTCTCTGAGCGATGGGTTCCTCATCTATAAATTGAGGATCTAATCTCAACCTCAGAGAATTATATTATCTTAAGAGTAGATGAAATCATCTACTCACGGGCATGATCAGGTCAAGCAAACAATTAAGTCACCCATTTTCATCAGGGCTTTGAAAGTCTCATGCTATCATGCTGTCCTCCTGCCTTTGCCTGTCCACACACTGGACACACTGGTCCCATCCCAAGACCAATTCGGGTACCACTTTCTACCTGCAATCTGCTCAGCTCCAACCAGGCTGCCATCATCAATCTGCAGACTCTGGGAGTCTCTCACATCACGTCTTCACACTCCCTACACCAACTTGGTCTTACTTTGTCAGTTCACGTACACGTCTTGTTCTTTCTCTAGAACAAAACCTCTGTGAGGAAGGATCTCTAATAAACACCTTTTGATATCTTCATTGTTTCTCACACCGTGGGTTTTGAGCTCAGATTTTACCTGAATGAATAAAAAGTATGCAAGATGTGCATAAAACGTACATAAGAGATATTCATCCCATCCCTGAAACTGACAGATTCTCAGTGCTTCAGAAGGAGTAAGGGTGACATATGACAATAGTTGATATGGCCCTTCTTTATAAGGAATGTCCAAGATGAGGAAGAACCATGGCCTTTCATCCAAAGAAAGCTTTTGCAAGATTATGTAGTAAGGTTTATTAAAAGCTATGGTGTTTCTTAGTTGATGTTATTCTAATCTTCTAATCTAAAATTGGAATCTAATTTCCAATTTCCCTTGTGAAGGTAGGGGCATGTGGTTTCTTAAAATGAACCCCCTCTCTGATGGTGTCATTGTTTATGGCTTTGATAAATCATTTAACATTGTGACCTCAGTTTAGCCATCTCATGGGGGATAACACTTTGCCACCTCACCTGGTGGCTCAGATGGTAAAGAATCTGCCTGCGATGTAGGAGGCTCAGGTTTGATCCCAGATTGGAAAGATTCCCTGAAAAAGGGAATGGCTGCCTACTCCAGGATTCTTGCCTAGAGAATTTTAGGACAGAGAAGCCGGGTGTGTTACAGTCCATAATGTCCAAAGAGTCAGATACGACTGAGTAACTAACACTTATGTAGTTAAAATTAGGTGAAGAAGTTAAAGACTGTGGAATGCCCTACTGAGTGAGGAAGAGATTAAGTTTCCATTATACGTTAGTACAGTTACTGTGCACTTTAAACGGAAAGATTGGGCTTTCGAAGACTTTCTTTTAGCAGTGCTTAAAATTTCAACCATAGTAAAGTATTTAATCATGACAGTTCATCTTCTTCATGATAATGAAGAAAAATTATCGTTTTTCTTTTTTCTTCCCTTTGCTTTTCTAAGAGTTGTAGGTGTACCTGATGATTTAAAAGGGCCTAACTCTTTTTGAGAATGATTTGGAGTACTCATCAGAGATATTTTAGAATTTCTTAAAAGTTGTCTTCTCAAAACTTATGTTTCTGCCTTTAAGTCTTTGCTATTTCCAAAAGCGAGATAATAGATGATACTTAATTTAAATGCTTAGCACAAAGGTAAAGTGACTCTGTGCTTTAGGGATCAAGAGGCAGTCGGGAACCTGCACTATACATGTTGTAAAGCAGGGGTTGAGAGTAATTGACAAATAAGCACCAATTGAGCTTCGTCTAGAGCCATAGAATTTCAGAATAGTAAGTACTCTTGGGGCCTTCTGGTTTAATTCTTTTCCTGGATCCCTTAAGAATGTGTTTGGCTGTAAGTAACTGGAAATCTAAAACAAACATATGGAGTTTTCCCTGGTGGCTCAGTGGTAAAGAATCTGCCTACCAATGCAAGAGACATGAGTTCAATCCCTGGTCTGGGAAGATCCCACATGCCCTGAAACAGCTAGGTCTATGGGCCACAACTACTGAGCCTTGCTCTAGAGCCCGGGAACCACAGCTACTGAGCCTGCATGCCCTAGAGTGAGTGATCTGCAGCAAGAAAAGCCACCGCAGTGACAAGCCTGCACACGGCAACTAGAGAGTAGCCCCCGCGCACCACAACTAGGAAGAGAGTCCTCACAGCAGCAGAGACCCAGCACAGCCATAAATAAGTAAATAAGAAAATGAAAACCGAGTATGTGGTTCAGAACTGTCATGGCGGCATCTGAGTGCAGTCAAGGACTGAGATTTCTTCTCTTATCCATGCTTTAGTGGATTGTTCTCAATCTCACGCTGTGACCTCATGGTCACAGTGTAGCCACTGCCCTCCTGCCATGCATCTGCATTCCAAGCGTTTTAAAGAAGGGAGCAGACAAGAGCCAAAAGTGCCTGCCAGGTCATTTTGCCACCTTTCATAGACTCTTACTCAGCATGATCAAAACTAAGCCTCTTGATCACCTCTAGCTGCAAGGGAGGCTGGAAAATCTAAGTATTTGACAGAGCACATTGCTGCTCTGTATAAAATTGGGGTTTTATAAGTAGGAAAATAGGAGAAAAATATTCTGGCTAGCAGTCAACAACATAGTTACCGTTACTCAGAGAAATGCGAAATCTGAGTTGGCCAGAGCCAAGACTAGAAATCTAGCCTCCAGTGCTAAGCCTTTTTCAACCTATTTCTACCTTTTTCTCCACTACTGGGAGAAATCAACGGCATTTATTTCAACAGTTTGTTTTCGCAATTTTTATTAGTCAAGGACATGACATACCCATTTAGATCTTTCGATAAGTATGATACAACTCTTATTATCACACTGAGTTTTTTTTGTAATAGCAGCCATAAACAGATCATTTGACCTTTTTTTATGAGCCCATGAATCCTTGCTACTGGTAAATGCAGGGTTTCTGCTAGGTGCAAGTCATTTCAAAGATAGCTTTTGAGGTCACTTTGACTTTTTTTTTAATATTGAAATTAGTGTGCAGACTCCTATTACTGTCTAGGGGCCTGTTAACTTTTCCACAAATATTTATCAAGTACTTACAGGGTACAAGGTGCTCTGCTACTTGCTGAATACTGTAGGGAATAAAGCTTGGATTCTGGCCTCAACTTGCTTACTTCCTAGTAGATGGCAGACAAGAAAGCCAGCCTTGTATTATTGTGATGGGTGCTCCCAGGGTGCTGCCAAGATCCTGGTCCACCTGATAGAACTACCGTGGCAGATGACACTGGGCCAGTCCAAACAGTGTGACTTACCCACTGACTTACCTCCTCTCAAAGAGAGTGCCTCCTGGTGGTAAGCAGGCAGCAACAGCAAACCATTGTGCTTTTAGACAACTAAGTACTGAGGAATCCAGACATACAAAACGTGAGCAAATGGCCAAAGCCCCACTTCTTTATGGGTCAAAACATATATATATATATACACACACACACATGAAGGGGCTTTAGAGATTGCCCTGATTTTGAAGACATGCGCAGATGGCCCTGATTTTGAAGACATGCGCAGTATGTATTAAAACAATAGCCATAAGACACATTGTGCAGCTTTCAAAGAATCCTGCCAGTTTCTGTTCAGACACTTACATGCTCTATGAACCTCTCTAAATCCAGGATCCTCGTGGCCCAATCAAGGATCTTGCCTTTAATGATGAGACATGTGAGGGTATGAAGTCAATAGTCTCTCCCAGTTTGTATGAAGATAATACACTGCAGAGAATTACGAGAATAAAATAACTTTCCAGGAAGTTGAGGTCACCAGGAAAGGTTGGAAGACCAGAGATTCAAAGACAATAATAGAGAAGGAAGGAAGGAGAGGAATAGTGGGAAGGCTCAGTCATCACTAGATGGCAGGGCCATTAGAATGGGACCACGTCTTTATTCTTCCTCCCGAGATTCTGTATCTCCCATCCTTGTGGTTGGCGTTAGCAGAGCACTTAGTAGGTATTTGTTGAATGAGCACATAGGTTTGATTGACAGCAAACTGAAAGTTTGGAAATAACAGGTGGTTCTTTCCATCCTCCTTGTGTGATAATAATACCATATTGAAATGTATGTATTTCACAGCATTTAGGGAGATTGCATAGCATAGTGAATAAATGCTCGATATACACTTGTTGTTGTTTAGCCACTGTCTTGACTGATCCTCTGTGACCCTATAAACCGAACATGCCAGGCTCCTCTGTCCTCCACTGGCAGTCCCTGAGTTTGCTCAAATTCTTGTCCTTTGAGTCAGTGATGCTATCTAACCATCTCATCCTCTGCTGACCCCTTCTCTGTTTGTCTTTAATCTTTCCCAGCATCAGGGTCTTTTCCAGTGAGTCAGAAAGTGGCCAAAGTATTGGGCTTCAGCAACAGTCCTTCCAATGAATGTTCACGACTGATTTCCTTTAGGATTGACTGGTTTGATCTACCTGCTGTCCCAGAAGACTCTTGAAGAGTCTTCTCCAGCACCACAATTTGAAAGTATCAATTCTTTGATGCTCAGCCTTCTTTATGGTTCAACTCTCACATCCATACATTTACTCAGTTTTAATTCAGAGCTTCTATTTTCATGAACATTAAGAGAAATGCTGAGCTCAGAATGATTTGATCCTCTTTTTATGGAATATTTGCTGTGGTATTATAAACGTTTCTGCCCAAATGAAGGACCCTAAAGAAGGAAGAAGTCCCTGGTGCTCCATCGCTCTCATGACCTTGGCATCCTTCCTTGGCATACACCCACTACCTAAGCAGTTGGTTCGTTTAGCTTTCTTGTATCATATCTTGTATCAAAGACTCCTTTGCCTCTTAGGAAATATTTTTAACTTAGTTGTAGAACACACTAGTGCTCCTTTCAGTGGAGCTGAATTTAATTTGTCTCTCCTGGTTTAGTGCAATTGAATCATCTCAGGAAAATGAGAAGCAATTAAGTACCTGTTGCTAACAAGGTGCTGAAATAATCTGCCAACAGATGCAAAGTGTTTATTTATTATTGGAGTATGTCATTTGAGAAAACATTACGTTGTCTTTCGACAATCAGAATTGACTTTCAAATGCAGGCATCACAGACCTAACAAGTACCACCTATGAGGAGCACTGAAAAGAGAATAAGAGGGCTTGTGAACACCGGGCAAGGTTAGCTCAAGTGCCGGTGCCGGGCCTAATGGGAACCCTCGTTGATGGGATTTGAAGGAACTGGATGGTAAAGAGGAAAAGCAGCTTTTTAGCAAAGGCCCTTTAAGTCCCAGTTCAGGAAATTATTAAATTCATTAGCCAGATACTTAGAGCCAGCTATTACTACCCAGCCAAAGGAAAAAACAGTGCCAGCAAATGTTTTAAAACTACAACTAAACAAAAGTCAGGAAGCGTGTAATTAAAACTGTACCTTTATTGTATTGTAAAGAGTTTCACTGTGACATGGAAAATATTTAAAGGAGAAGGCTGTTTAGCTAATTTGTCTGCAAGTGAACTGCTTAGTGGAGAAGTACCCTAAATTAACTGTAAGGCCACCCACCGAGCGAGCCTCATAAAGGGCCGTGGCTGCTCAGCTTGGTTTTGTGTAACCGTTCAATAATTACTAGATAAATGCATAACTAAAAGCTCTATTACACTAATAATTTGTACTGAGATAGATGTGTGGGACACCCTGCTGGGTTAATTTGTCATCCCCGCAGCAAACTTCTAAAGAGAGCCCTTCTGCAGTGCTATCTGTTAATATGTGGTCCCAAGGAGGACAGGTTAGAGCAGTAAGACCAAGTGGCTCCTTAATCTCTTAAAGAGGCAAAATGCACCCCGCCCCCCGCCCCCAGCCCACCGCCGGCCGGCTGGGTGAGTGCCTGAGAAAAGAACAGGGTGATTGGTGATTAACCACATGGACCCAGATTGAAACACATTTGGACAAAAGGAGCTGCTCTCCCTTGGAATTTCTTGCCCCTTTCTCTTCATCTCTCCCTCGCTCTCTTCCACCCCTACCTCCTTGTCCCCCAACCATAAATCCACACATATAGACACAGTGAAGGCACTAGTTCTGGGCAAGGTTTCTTTGAAATCCTGTCATTGATAAGACTTCTGGGTACTGTTGCACTGTAAATCCTATAACCAGATAAATCCCGATCAGGTCTTTCTAGTTGAGCTTAATATAATGTTGATTTTATGTTTAGATTTATTCTTTATTTTTCTTTTTTCAGAGTAGAATAAAAAGTCAGTATTGGGCTTGTATCTCCCTTTTATGTGGAATGTTTTCTTCTATCACACACACTCACACATGGTCTTTTAAATATGAAGTTCGCATTTAAGCTTTAATGCAGGGATTTCAACCTCCCCGATTGACAGAACCATAAATCATGTTAAAGTTAAGTGAATTACTGTAGCATGGAACTGTAGCTTTAACAGTGTTTATGTAGTATCAGCTTATCATCCACGTAGGCAAAGAGGGGTGAGCACTGATACTCGAAATGGGAAGGCATGGTCCTGTTAATGTGGCTGCAGTATCACACAGAGTCACCCATTTCATGCCACATCCTTTGTATTGTTGAAACAAGTGGATTCAATCACTCACGTGAATGGATGGCCTTTTAAAATGTGTATTTCCATGGTAAATTTTACATTTGCCATTTCTTAGTATTAAGTAGCAGTTACTTCCTCTCCACCCCAAACGATTCATTTTTCCTATGTACAAAACACATGTGAGGAACACCAGAGTGGACAGTTGTAGTACAGTAGTAAGGGACCTATGAGGCAAATATCGTGAAAGGAAATAAATGATTTGACCTCTGAAAAATAATTCGTATGGGAGCAGAAGAGTACAATGAAAAGCACATGGGCTGTGGCGTCCCACAGAATAGATTTCAAATGCTTCCCAGCCACTCAGGATCTGTACAAGCTTGGGCCAGTCCCTGGCCTCTGCTGGCCTCTGTTTTCCCACCTGTACGAAACTTTAGGTGTTAATAGGAGGAGGAAGTGAAATGACATATGGATAGGGCCACGTATGTGATTCGTATGTTACTAAACGTTAGCTGTCTCAGAGTCCCCCCATCCCCATATCTTTTGCTGTCTTTTTATGTGGTTCTCTTGAAAGGATTCTCACTTCTCTCATTGCTCACTCCTCAACTCCAGCTTTCTCTTTTATCTGCTCCTGTGAGTCCAGAAGGTGTGTGTATTTCTCCTCACTGAGAGGAGTCTTATGGAAGTCTTCCAAGGAGCCCCTGGAAGAGATGGGGCCTCAGGGACATGAGCCAGCCCAGTTACACCATCCCATCACTCTTGTTTGGTTGGAGGAACAGACGAGTCTCCTTGTGGGGCTGGTGAACCTCCTACCATGATGACTAGCCCACAGCCACGGTGATAACTTCACTTTGACTTGTCTTCATTCAGGCATGGCTCTTGCTAAGGGATAAGCACCACTGTTATTTACACAAGTCAAATCAGCAAATAATTTTTGAGAGTGTACCATCTGCCAAGCACTGTGCTAGGCCCTGGTGAACAAATCAAACAAGCTTGTCTTGCCCCTCAACCTGAAAGACCAGAAGAACAAACAGTTGTTACTCGGATGAGATTCATGAATTAAAGAAATGGATAATATAGCAAGGTATTAAAAGTATTTGTGGGCATTTGGATTTATTTGTCAGTTTGTGTGGGTCCAGTCTATTGGTATACAGTATGTATTTAGGAAACCTTAGTATCCCTGAGGGATATCTGTAGATCTTCACGAATCCTCAGATTCCTGAATACCATAATAAGCATTGTTGAACTGTTGCATACCCAGTAATGCATCAGTCCCCGACCTTCTTGGTACCAGGGGCCAGTTTCATGGAAAACAGTTCTTCCACAGACTGGGATATAGGAGATGGTTTCAGGATGATTCAAGTGCATTAAATTTATTGTGTATTTTATTTCTATTATTATTACATCAGCTCCACCTCAGACCATCAGGCATTAGATCCCAGAGGTTGGGGACTCCTGCAATAATGAACAGAAGACATGTTAAAGTACTCTTTCAAGTGAAATATTCTCACAAGGGAAAGAACCCAGCCAGATTGCTTAATCACCTCTCCATTCTCCCCAAAAGAAAATAATGGATTGTTTGTGTAACGAAAAAGTCTGAGGGTTTGTGGCTTCACGTAGAACTGGATCCAGGTGCTCAGGCAATACCTTCAGAAATCTGTCTTTTTATCATTCTCAGATCTTCTGTCCTCTGTGTGAACTTCATTCTCAGGCTGAATCTCCTCAGATCATGGCACTGATGATATGAGCAGTTCCAAGCTTAATTCCTACTCTTGTAACAGTCCCAAGGGAAAGAGAACAGCTCTCTCACAAGAGATCTAGAGAAGCCCAACTCCTTCTTGATGCTCCGAGTGGCCTAGTGTGGGTCATTTGCTCACTTTTAAAATAATCTTTATGTTTAAAAGATAGTGATCTGATTCCCTGGTGGCTCAGGCGGGAAAGAATCTGCCTGCAATGTAGGAGACCTGAGTTCGATCCCTGGCTCAGGAAGATCCTCTGGAGAAGGGAATGGCTACCCACTCCCGTATTCTTGGCTGGAGAATCCCATGGACAGAGGAACCTGGGGTTGCTATAGTCCATAGGGGTCACAAAGAATCAGACTAACTGAGCGACTAACACTTTAAAAGATAATGGAGGAGGCAGCTGGCATGGCAGACAGTGGCCCCACAGGGGTTACAGTGTTGGTGACCCTGACGCGCAAGCCAGGCAGTGGCAGCATCTACCTTCAGACCCCACCACCGCCCCGGAGCTGCAGGTGAGGCTTAAGGGAGGTGCCAAGGGAAGGTCATGGTCAGGTCTGACCTCAAGGAGCTATGGAAGCACGTCAGCCTGGGGAGTGGATCCTGGAGCAGTTCCCTGGCCTCTATGGCTGCCAGGAAGAGGGGATCCTGGAGCTGGAGATTGATGTGAATGAACTCCTGGGCGTGGAGAGTGATGAGACCCAGCTGCCAGGGTTGAGAAGCTGCTGGTTGATTGTTACAAGCCCACTGAGGCCTCTGTCTCTGGCCTGCTGGAAGAGATTTGGGCATGCAGAAGCACACCCTGGAAAAAGACAGTCCTCCCACGAGACAGCCACTGCCCCCCAATCTTATAGCAACAGCAATACTGGGGGTCTGGTGCCATGAGCAGGACTCCCTGTGCCTCCCACGAGACAGCCACTGCCCCCCAGTCTTATAGCAACAGCAATACTGGGGCCTGGCGCCATGAGCAGGACTCCCTGTGCCTCTGGCCCAGAGGTCTCTTCCCTGACATTAAAAGTAAACGTAATAGGTTTCTCATTGGTGTGGCCTGGGTTCTATGCCCACCCACAGAGCCGGGGGGAGGATGAAGTCAGTGACATAGACTGAGGTGGAGAGAAGGCTGTTACCCAAAGATACCTTCGAGCTTTGTTTCCAGAAGAACAGGTGAAGGACTGCTGGGCCTGCAAAGCTGATAGCTGCCCAGTCCAGGAGATTAGAGCACAGCTGTCCTGTGCCCAGGGCAGCAGGGTTGGCTCTCCCACCAGCCAAGTGACTTCATGTTGCAGGTGGGGCTTGAAAAGCGCAGGTCAAACCTTGGTCTTAGGAGAGTGACAGTCCATGCCAGGGAACTCCAGGTCCACGGGAACAGTGGAGAACAGTTCAACTCTTCTTTAAAAGTTATTCACTTGCCTGTGCTGTGTCTTCATTGTGGTAAGCGGGATCTTTAGTTGTGGTATGCGGCATGTAGTTCCCTGACCAGGAATAGAACCCAGGCCCCCTGCATTGGGAGCGTGGAGTCTTACCACTGGACCACCAGGGAGGTCCTAAGAACAGTTCAGCTCTTGATTCCCGATGGTCTTACGCTGCCACAGGGCACTGCGTGATCCTGATTGCTTTTAGTATATCTTAACTTATCCTAAGAACACAACTCCAAGGGTAATAAATAGCCCAGAGTCCAGCATATAGCCTGGGACACAGCAGATTCTCAACACATAGTTTTTAAAGGTATGAGCCCACTATGTACTAGGCACCTACATACACTAATTCTAATTCTCAGAAAAATCTCTTAAATTAATACTATTTTATCCAATTTTACAGACAAGGATATGCAAGTTCGAAAATGTTACATAACTTTTCCTAGACTCACATAGGGAGTGAATGATTTCAAAACCCAAAATAGTCGAGCTCTAAAAATCACACAGACATAGGATTTCCATTTTGCAGCACAGAAAACCCAAGTGCTTAGGAGGTTGACACAGAGCTAGTTGATACCCAGCTTGGGGTAAACTTTGGTACCCTGACTTCAAACACTGGCCCAATGCGTCTCATACTTCTCCTTGTGTGAAATTTACCAGCAGTAGGAATAAATCCCTAAATCCTGTAGGGTGAATTCAGGAGGGTGCTTTGAAACCTGTGCTTTAGTAAACATGTTACTCAGAAATAGGGCCTTGAACTTCAGTGTATACCTATAAGTTGGGCAGGGGTAGTGGGAAGAGAGGCCGTGAATCAGTCATTGCTTTGTTTGTTGTGGGGTTTGTTTGTATTGGTCTTGCATTTTTTTATTTTAAATGTCAGCAAAGACTTGCAAACAGCACAGGTCCCAGCATTTGGTAGGCCTCCCATAGGCTAGAGAACCTCCATGGAGCTTAGTGTTTCAAATTCCAGGTCGTTTGAGGATTAATTCTCTGTTAACCTATGTGATCATCCAATCTATGGTGGTTATTTTTCCCTTAAATGTTTTGATGTATCTCTTCTTCATCTCTTGTATATCTGGCATGTTACATAGAAGCTCAAGTTCCCTTCATGGAACTGAATCTTATCAACTTTGCTTATTAAACAGTCCCCCTTCGTGTCTCCAATAATCACAGCTGTTGTGTGGTGTTTGTAGGCATTTCATATTAGCCGTCATGGCGGCTTAGTTGATTCATGCATAAATAAGGTCTATTCAGAGAAGAGGCCCTGTCAGTACCGAAAGGCTAGGGCTCTATCTCACATAAAGAGCTTGAACTAGTGCATTCACTCAGGGTTGTTTTTTTTTTAATTGAAGTATAGTGTCAGACTTTATTTTTGGGGCTCCAAAATCACTGCAGATGGTGACTACAGCCATGAAATTAAAAGACGCTCACTCCTTGGAAGGAAAGTTATGACCAACCTAGATAGCATCTTCAAAAGCAGAGACATTACTTTGCCAACAAAGGTCCGTCTAGTCAAGGCTATGGTTTTTCCTGTGGTCATGTATGGATGTGAGAGTTGGTCTGTGAAGAAGGCTGAGCGCCGAAGAATTGATGCTTTTGAACTGTGGTGTTGGAGAAAATTCTTGAGAGTCCCTTGGACTGCAAGGATATCCAACAAGTCCATCCTAAAGGAGATCAGTCCTGGGTGTTCATTGGAAGGACTGATGCTGAAGCTGAAAGCCACCTCATGCGAAGAGTTGACTCATTGGAAAAGACTCTGATGCTGGGAGGGATTGGGGGCAGGAGGAGAAGGGGACGACAGAGGATGAGATGGCTGGATGGCATCACGGACTCGATGGATGTGAGTCTGAGTGAACTCTGGGAGTTGGTAATGGACAGGGAGGCCTGGCGTGCTGCGATTCATGGGGTCGTGAAGAGTCGGACACGACTGAGCGACTGAACTGAACTGATTTATAATGTCATGTTAGTTTCATGTTAGTTTCATTTCAGTTATATATGTTTATGTATATATATTTTTTTCTTTTTCACATTATTTTTCCTTAAAGGTTATTACACAGTACTGAGTATAGTTCCCTGTGCTATACAGTAGATCCTTGTTGGTTATCTACTACTTTTCTGACTCTTATGTTTGACTTGACATAATATACACATGGATGGGGCTTCCCCAGTAGCTCATAGGTAAAGACTCTGCCTGCAAAGCAGGAAACGCAGGTTCAATCCCTAGCTATGGAACATCTCCTAGAGAAGGGAATGGCAACCCACTCCAGTATTCTTGCCTGGAGAATCTCATGGGCAGAGGAGCCTGGTGGGCTACAGTCCACTGGGTCTCAAAGAGTCAGACAGAACTGAAGCACCTTAGCATGTACGCGTGCACATACACATGGATGTGGGAAACCAGCACATACCCAAAGCATGTTAATTAACAGTGAAAAGGGTCAATCAAAGAGTGACAGCGGCTAGTTAGTGGGGATACAGAAGGCAAGCAGTTTGCTTTGGAAGCCTTCAAAAAGATGAGGCATCAGCAGGACGTCCAGCTGGGACAAAGACCAGGTTTGGTAGGCAGTGGGTAGGAGGAACAGAGATTGTCTGGTGCTCAGCTCACAGAAAGAGCATTGCTGGTATTTGGAGAGTAAACAGGAATTATGTGGGTCTACCCCAGGGGCCATTAGACTATGGCCCACCAGTCGAATCTAGCCCTCTGCTTGTTTCTTAAAATGTTATCAAAACATTTTATGGCCATGCTCATTTATTTATGTGATATCTATGGCTGCTCCTGCACTGAGTAATTACAGCAAAAACCATGAGGCCCACAAAGCTAAACTGTGTCCTCTCTGGCCTTTACAGAAAATGTTTGCCAACCCCTAGTCTAGACTATAAAAAGGACTTTTGAAAAATAAAGGTCTTTAAGTAGCAAAAATTGATCTAAATTAAAATTTTAAAAGATCTTTGCTGCCCCTCACCCCTTGCTATATTTTTAAAATTTATTTTTCCAAAAGATATTGGAATTTGATCTCTATCCTGAACTTCTACCTTAACTCAAATAGAATAGAACATATCAGTTATCTCGGAAGTCTACTGTAACAGAAAGTTACTTTGTTTGGTAGCAATAACATAAAAATACTGGTGTTTTGCAAGTCATCGTGAAATATATATTTCTCTCATTTGATATACCCACGTCTTTCACACGTATTCAGTGATGTTAAAGATGTGTTTTGAAAACCTTGGTTTGAGTCAAAGGTTTGTTATTTAGAAAAAGTTTCACCTCCTAAAGGCTTGAAAACCATTGCCAGTTCCTTGTTCCTTGTGTCTCTGTTAAACCCCAGAACTCCAAACTTCTAAACTTTCGTGAATGGCAGGTCTGACTCATGAATGATGTATAAATTATAGCTATGGACCAGTAAGATTTCTCAGCTTTACGTAGGCTATCATGGTGTTACATATTGTGGTTTTGAATTTCTAAAGAAGTAAACGCCATAGTAGTTGACAGCCCAAACAATTCAAGTTCCATTTGCCCTTATGGAATGCTTTTTTTTTTAAGTGCATTTTTTTTTCTACTTTCTGCTCCTTTTAGAACTGTGCCTTATTAAAATCTTTACTTTTAAATATGAGTAGTCAGGATTTCTTAATGCCACCTTGTACTTTATGGAAATGGTTATTTTTGTCTAAATAACATCTTACTGCTGAAGACAGATGAGTAGCTTTTTCTTGTAATGGTGCTAACAGAGAGAAGCAGTTTGGAATTTCACCTGTTGCCACTGACGATATCAATTAATGGTAAGACTGAAGTTTCCCAAATGCCAGGCCTTGGGAGTGGTCATTCGCTCTATGAGCAAAGAAGACTGTGTAACGCCATCTAACAAGCACGCTGCGCCTGAAGGAGGATTTGATTTTATTGTTTGCATTGCTCTCCTAGCAGCTTATCTTTGTAGCCTCCCATAGAAGAGAGACTAGGATCTGAGGGCTGGTGCCGGAAAGCAAAATGAATATGAAATGAACCTAATTCTCTGTCCAACCCGTGAGAGTCTGCAGTCGTTCCTGGACGAGAAATTAAGTCAATGTCAAGCCTAAACGGAAGAATGTATTTCAATCATGAATTCTTGGTTTGAGAAAAACGTAGGAGGGTTATTAGAACTTTTAAAGGTTCTGTTTGGGCAAAACTGCTGGCAGTGGTAAAGAGAGGTGATTTTCTTTTGTCTCTTTTTTTCCTAAGACTTAGAATGAATTCGGAGAAGGCAATGGCACCCCACTCCAGTACTTTTGCCTAGAAAATCCCATGGGCGGAGGAGCCTGGTGGGCTGAAGTCCATGGGGTCGTTAGAGTCGGACATGACTGAGCGACTTCACTTTCACTTTTCACTTTCATGCATTGGAGAAGGCAATGGCAACCCACTCCAGTGTTCTTGCCTGGAGAATCCCGGGGACGGGGGAGCCTGGTGGGCTGCCGTCTATGGGGTCGCACAGAGTCGGACACGACTGAAGCGACTTGGCAGCAGCAGGCAGAATGAATTAGAATGAAATACAAGATACCAAACCCATGTGGCCATGACTCCCTGGCCATCTTTGAGCTGGAAAAATGGTCCATAAAGTCTCCTCCCTGTAGTGGACTCTCAGACCAAGAATCAGTTTTTGGACCTTAGAGGTCTCTCAGCATACACAGTAATACAGTAATGACTTTGACCTTCTCTTCCCCAGTCTTAATCAATTATGCCTTAAAGGAGGAAGAATACTTTTAAGTTAAATATATATATATATATTATATATACAATAACATTTAATTTTAAACTTTTCCTCTTTCAAACTAAAACCAAAGAGTCTTTTAAATAATTGGGGCCACCGTGGGGTGGAGGTGGGGGGCGGTGCACAAACAAGTAAACCAGCCTGCCTGACCTGCTCTCTTGTTTAAGTACCCAGTAATATGATCATCTGGCAATAAAGAACTGAGCCTACACCTTGGGAAATTCTGGGTCTCTGCTTCTTTAATTGTGGCTACTTTGTTCAGATGTGTAGGCAGTGCCATTCCAGCCAAAGCAACCGGATCAAGTTGCCTTCCTTCCCATCTTATTTGTATTCTTTATGAAAAGCACAAGCAGTTGTTTGAAACAAGGCTGGCCTCTGGTTAAAGTTTAAGCTAGTAGTGAGATCCATCTCAAACGGAGTGTTTGTGACACTTTTTGCTGCTCCTGGCCTAGGGTACTAAGAGTATTAGGCCCCAGAAGCAGCCAATTTTGTAGTGCCTTTTAATACACAAAATTGTATTAACATCAACATGGATACAGATGGATGCACTGCAATAAACTGTAACCACTTGAGAAAAGCCTTTATTGACTTTCAAGTAAATAATGCACATTTTAAAGGATCTAAATATGCATTTACATAATGTGCTATAATTTTTTATTGTGTCAACTACTCACACACACACATCCATAAGAGATGTTTTTCTCCATCAAAAATTTGGACTCGTACCATTATTTTGTGCATTGCATTAGCACCATGCCAGATTAACAATGGTAGTTCCTCTTCTCTAGGGCCTGAGCTGACCATCTCAAGATACAGTTAGTCAGTTTTGCTGACTGAATAATTGGTTGGTTAATTTAACCTCAGTGAAACTTTCTAAAATAATTTGTGACCACTTGTTTGAAAACTTAGGCACACTAAAAACATATAATCCAAGATAAAAGAGAAATGAAATAAAAAAGAAGGAAAATCAGATTTATACATGGCTAGAATCTTAAATCTGAGCTTTAGAGCAATGGAAAAACCCAATGCAGTCTCATTGTTCAGGAAAAGAATGCTACTAGAAGGTTATCCAGAGAAATCACATGTGTTGAATAGTACTCCTTCATGGCTCACATGGTAGAGAATCCACCTGCAATGCTGGAGACACGGGTTCAATCCCTGGATCAGGGACATCCCCTTGAGATGGGAATGGCAACCCACTCCAGTATTCTTGCCTGGAGAATTCCATCAACAGAGGAGCCCAGTGGGCTACAGTCCATGGGGTCGCAAAGAGTTGGACATGACTAAGCGACTAACATACACACACACACATACACACACATATACACACAACATATTTTGTGATGTGTGTAACACAGCTGTTTTCTGTTTGAAGAAATGAAAGCACAGGATCTTGAATGATTTATATCCTATTCCAGTGAATTAGTGGCTGAAGCAGACATCCAAGGCCTGAGAAAGTAGGGGTTGTGAAGAATGACCCTTTGAAATGCAGTCTCAGCAGTTGTCTAGTTTGAATCTACAGGCTAAATGATTTTCTGGTATTAATTAAGAATTAATTGATTATTATAAATCATCCATTGTAGAGTTAACTCCACATAATACCATGTGTTTTCAGGTTTGTGTTACAATAAACTATATGACACAAGGAAAAGAGGAATAATTTTTTTTAGTAAAATGTAACAAAGAAACTTTCTTGAGGAGATCTCAGGTCTTTCCCATTCTGTTGCTTTCCTCTATGTTTTTTGCATTGATCGCTGAGGAAGGCTTTCTTATCTCTTCTTGCTATTCTTTGGAACTCTGCATTCAGATGCTTATATCTTTCCTTTTCTCCTCTGCTTTTTGCTTCTCTTCTTTTCACAGCTATTTGTAAGGCCTCCCCAGACAGCCATTTTGCTTTTTTGCATTTCTTTTCCATGGGGATGATCTTGATCCCTGTCTCCTGTACAATGTCACGAACCTCCACCCATAGTTCATCAGGCACTCTATCTATCAGATCTAGTCCCTCAAATCTATTTCTCACTTCCACTGTATAATCATAAGGAATTTGATTTAGGTCATACCTGAATGGTCTAGTGGTTTTCCCTACTTTCTTCAATTTCAGCCTGAATTTGGCAATAAAGAGTTCATGATCTGAGCCACAGTCAGCTCCCGGTCTTGTTTTTGCTGACTGTATAGAGCTTCTCCATCTTTGGCTACAAAGACTATAATCAGTCTGATTTCGGTGTTGACCATCTGGTGATGTCCATGTGTAGAGTCTTCTCTTGTGTTGTTGGAAGAGGTTCTCTTGGCCAAACTCTATTAGCCTTTGCCCTGCTTCATTCTGTATTCCAAGGCCAAATTTGCCTATCACTCCAGGTGTTTCTTGACTTCCTACTTTTGTATTCCAGTCCCTTATAATGAAAAGGACATCTTTTTTGGGTATTAGTTCTAAAAGGTCTTGTAGGTCTTCATAGAACCATTCAACTTCAGCTTCTTCAGCATTACTGGTTGGGGCATAGACTTGGATTACTGTGATATTGAATGGTTTGCCTTGGAAACAGAGATC
Organism: Bos indicus; assembly: GCF_029378745.1. Lineage (NCBI taxonomy): Eukaryota > Metazoa > Chordata > Mammalia > Artiodactyla > Bovidae > Bos > Bos indicus. The sequence goes on along the minus strand of NC_091762.1, from coordinate 84,526,213 downwards.
ATTCTGTCGTTTTTGAGATTACATCCAAGTACCATATTTCGGACTGTTTTGTTGACCATGATATGGCTACTCCATTTCTCCTAAGGGATTCCTGCCCACAGTAGTAGATATAATGGTCTGAGTTAAATTCACCCATTCTAGTCCATTTTAGTTCTCTGATTTCTAGAATGTCGATGTTCACTCTTGCCGTCTCCTGTTTGACCACTTCCAATTTGCCTTGATTCGTGGACCTAACATTCCAGATTCCTATGAAATATTGTGCTTTACAGCATCGGACCTTGCTTCTATCACTAGTCACATCCACAATTGGGTATTGTGTTTGCTTTGGCTCCATCCCTTCATTCTTTCTGGAGTTATTTCTCCACTGATCTCCAGTAGCATATTGGGCACTTACTGACCTGGGGGAGTTTCTCTTTCAGTATCCTATCATTTTGCCTTTTCATACTGTTCATGGGGTTCTCAAGGCAAGAATACTGAAGTGGTTTGCCATTCCCTTCTCCAGTGGACCACATTCTGTCAGATCTCTCCACCGTGACCCTCCCGTCTTGGGTGGCCCCACACGGCATGGCTTAGTTTCATTGAGTTAGACAAGGCTGTGGTCCTAGTGTGATCAGATTGACTAGTTTTCTGTGATTATGGTTTCAGTGTGTCTGCCCTCTGATGCCCTCTTGCAACACCTACCGTCTTACTTGGGTTTCTCTTACCTTGGACATGGGGTATCTCTTCACGGCTGCTCCAGCAAAGTGCAGCCGCTGCTCCTTACGTTGGATGAGTGGTATCTCCTCACGGCCGCCCCTCCTGACCCTGAACGTGGAGTAGCTCCTCTTGGCCCTCCTGCGCCTGTACAGCCACAGTTCCTTGGACGTGGGGTTGCTCCTCTCCACTGCCACCCCTGGCCTTGGATGTGGGGTAGATCCTCCCGGCAGCCGCCCCTGACCTCGAACGCAGGGTAGCTCCTCCCAGCTGCCACCCCTGACCATGGATGTGGGGTAGCTCCTCTTGGCCACCGCCCCTGACCTTGGGGAGGGGAAGCTCCTCTCAGCCACACTTCGGTGCTCTTCTGCGCGGGACATTGTAGCTGATGAACAGAAATGGTATGGTATGGACCTAACAGAAGCAGAAGATATTAAGAAGAGGTGGCAAGAATACACAGAAGAACTGTACAAAAAAGATCGTCACAACCAAGATAATCACAATGGTGTGATCACTGACCTAGAGCCAGACATCCTGGAATGTGAAGTCAAGTGGGCCTTAGAAAGCATCACTGTGAACAAAGCTAGTGGAGGTGATGGAATTCCAGTTGAGCTATTTCAAATCCTGAAAGAAGATGCTCTGAAAGTGCTGCACTCAATATGCCAGCAAATTTGGAAAACTCAGCAGTGGCCACAGGACTGGAAAAGGTCAGTTTTCATTCCATTCCCAAAGAAAGGCAATGCCAAAGAATGCTCAAACTACCGCACAATTGCACTCATCTCACACGCTAGTAAAGTAATGCTCAAAATTCTCCAAGCCAGGCTTCAGCAACACATGAACCGTGAACTTCCAGATGTTCAAGCTGGTTTTAGAAAAGGCAGAGGAACCAGAGATCAAATTGCCAACATCTGCTGGACCATGGAAAAAGGAAGAGTGTTCCAGAAAAACATCTGTTTCTGCTTTATTGACTATGGCAAAGTCTTTGACTGTGTGGATCACAATAAACTGTGGAAAATTCTGAAAGAGATGGGAATACCAGACCAGCTGACCTGCCTCTTGAGAAACCTATATGCAGGTCAGAAAGCAACAGTTAGAACTGGACATGGAACAACAGACTGATTCCAAATAGGAAAAGAAGTACGTCAAGGCTGTATATTGTCACCCTGCTTATTTAACTTATATGCAGAGTACATCATGAGAAACACTGAGTTGGAAGAAGCACAAACTGGAGTCAAGATTGCCGGGAGAAATATCAATAACCTCAGGTATGCAGATGACACCACCCTTATGGCAGAAAGTGAAGAGGAACTCAAAAGCCTCTTGATGAGAGTGAAAGAGGAGAGTGAAAAAGTTGGCTTAAAGCTCAACATTCAGAAAACAAAGATCATGGCATCTGGTCCCATCACTTCATGGCAAATAGATGGGGAAACAGTGGAAACAGTGTCAGACTTTATTTTGGGGGGCTCCAAAATCACTGCAGATGGTGATTGCAGCCATGAAACTAAAAGACGCTTACTCCTTGGAAGGAAAGTTATGACCAACCTAGACAGCATATTAAAAAGCAGAGACATTACTTTGTCAACAAAGGTCCATCTAGTGAAGATTATGGTTTTTCCAGTGGTCATGTGTGGATGTGAGAGTTGGACTGTGAAGAAAGCTGAGCACCAAAGAATTGATGCTTTTGAAGGGTGGTGTTGGAGAAGACTCTTGAGAGTCCCTTGGACTGCAAGGAGATCCAACCAGTCCATTCTAAAGGAGATCAGTCCTGGGTGTTCTTTGGAAGGACTGATGCTGAAGCTGAAACTCCAACACTTTGGCCACCTCATGCGAAGAGTTGACTCATTGGAAAAGACCCTGATGCTCGGGGGGGATTGGGGGCAGGAGGAGAAGGGGATGACAGAGGATGAGATGGCTGGATGGCATCACCAACTCGATGGACGTGAGTTTGAGTGAACTCCAGGAGTTGGTGATGGACAGGGGGGCCTGGCGTGCTGCAGTTCATGGAGTCGCAAAGAGTCAGACACGACTGAGCGACTGAACTGAACAAAGAAACTAAGGTCTGCATTTTAGTTGTTAATGATTTTCTTTTACATATTTTTCAACAAGAACAACAGCAACAGAAAGGGCAAGGGTGTTGATTAAACAATTAAGGAAGGAATTTCATGGTCCCGTTAAAATATTTCTTCTATCAGGTTTCTTTAACTTTTATCTGTCCAGTCTGCTCAAGTTAATTTTTCCCTTGCCAGCATTCTCTGCTGGCCACCACAATTTCATAATCTCACAACCATTCATCACTTTCCACTTAAGCACCCGAAGCATTGCCACTTTATTATGAAGGTCTGCTTCCTGTAGGCTCTTGACAATGGAGGTGCCACCTTTGTGTTTGTCATGGGGCAAAAGTTGAGTGTATCATTTCATTGTGCTCAGTACATTCCCACCCTCATCTGGGAAATGCCACATTCCATCTCTAACTAGAAACTATTTGGTCAAATACAGGCTACTGGGTGAAAGTTTCTTTCTACCAGCAAAGACGAGCATACCATATTAGATGAAAAAATTCCTTGGGTTCTTTAAAGCCTTTTGCATCGTAAGAGATGGCTAAAGTCATTTAACTTTCTAGCTGCAGATTTTAACTCAGAGATTATAATGGATTCCAAGATTTATCATCCAGTATATTAAGTCCTGGGCTTCCCAGGTGGTACTAATGGTAAAGAACCTGCCTGCCAATGCAGGAGACATAAGAGAACACAAGTTTATCCCTGAGTTGGGAAGATCCCCTGGAGGAAGCTATGGCAATTCACTCCAGTATTCTTGCCTGGAAAATCCCATGGACAGACGAGCCTGGCAGGCTACAGTCCGTAGTATCGCAAAGAGTCAGACATGACTGAAGTGACTGAGCCCATATTAAGTCCTACGTTTTACCAGTTTTTCTATAAGCTCATGGCTTTTTGCCAGGAAAATTTTTTTAAGTTTATATTTATTTGTATGGCCACTTTATTAATTTCTGTACACTTATATATCTGATCATTCATTGTACCATTAGCAGATATTTACTGAGTGCCAGACACTGTTCTGGGGATATGACAGTGAATCCATTAAACGGAGGGATAAACTATTTACTATTTAACTTTTATATGTCCAGTCTACTCAAGTTAATTTTTCCCTTGCCAGCATTCTCTGCTGGCCACCACAATTTCATAATCTCACAACCATTCATCACTTTCCACTTAAGCACCTGAAGCTTTTTATGTACTAAGATGGTGAAGAGAGAAGAGCCAATACGAATTGATTTTATTCAAGATGCCCTCAATTGTAGGACTGAAGACAACTTTGTGTCATCTCAGTGTTGTGTCCCAAGCCCGCAGTAAGAGCCTAGGAATATTTTTGGATGGATTAAAGGTGGCATAAATGAAGAAATCTTATCAAGTCATCTGCATGGTATCGACTGGACTGTTGATCCCATTCCAAACTCCTGTTTCTACTCTTGAAAAACTACAGATGCCACTCAAAACCTCAGAGTTCTTGCCACTCCCAATTATTAGTCAGAAAATGCCCCAGTCCTACAGATACAGTAGAGAACAGAGAACCCATGTCCAGGGATCAATAGAGATGCATCCTTTTTTGACAGTCCTCAGACTTACTGATCAAATGGTGGTAGAAAATGTGGCCAGTCTTGCTTACTTGCTCTTCAGTTTTATTGAGTCATTCTCAATGTTAGGAAAGTCTTACTTTCCAAATATTTGGGTATTCGTTTGTTTCCTCTTTGCAGGGGCTCCTGGAGTTTAAAGGTTTAAACTGCAAAAAGTAAGGAAAAATAAATGCTCTCATCTGCTTCTACTTGGGAGATGTCTCCTTGGCCCTCTTTGGGAGATGAGAGCTGCCATGTTGGCGTTATTTGGTTTGTGTCTCCAGCCCTTCCCACATGCTCTTCTTACCCTCCAGCAGGCTTTACCAATCACCCTTCCATGTCAAGGGCAGAAGTCTTCCAAGGCAAAATTATTAAGCACTTCACATACAATTTTTTAGCCTAATACAATATTCTTCCTATATCAGTGAAACTCAATATATAGGTTCAGATACAGTTTCAGATATAAGGGAGTGATAGTTGTCTGAGTCTTTCATCAGTTTGTATGAGCAGAGGGCCAGCAATTTAGCAGGGGTCACTGCCTATCTCCTCTGCCTGTGGGTTTCCCTGCTCTAACTAACATCTATGCTTTTCAGAGTTTGGCTTTGAAACCTTCCATGTAAAGTGAGGCACCCAAATTGCCTGGGTTCATTAAGTGATCATTTACTACAGACTTCAAAAAAATTTCATCCTGAATTAGTCCCTAGAAATTTCCTTGAAAGGGGTATAAGAGCTTTAACAATGAATTATTGTCTATGGAATGCTCAGCATGAAAGGGGATCCATATGTGCAAACTAGAATTTGTCATATGTAATGTCAGTTAAATCAGGTCTAATCTACCAAATACATTTTTTATTGCCTGCTTCATTAAAAAGGCTCTTAAAGTAATGAATAATCTTCAGCTTCACCAAGGATTATTAATGCCTTTATAACTCATGTCCACTGAAAATAGAAAGACAGCTTGAAACTCTACCCTAATCTAACCTCCATGTTTGTCTTAGAGCTTTAAGGAAGAAAATCTATCAGACCTCTCCAGTATTAAATGCTGTCACACAAGCAGTTACTGCGAATTGAGTCAGGAGAAGAAATTTTAAGAGGAAGTTGAATCTGGTTTAAATGCTATGGCAAAGCAAGTCTTTCTCTGTTAACTCTGATGTTTTGTTTTCCTACAGCAAGTCCACACGCAACACCATCGACTCTTCATTTTCCGACGTCACCCATCATCCAGCAGCCCGGGCCTTACTTCTCTCACCCAGCCATCCGCTATCACCCTCAGGAGACGCTGAAAGAGTTTGTCCAACTTGTCTGCCCTGATGCTGGTCAGCAGGCTGGACAGGTGGGGTTCCTCAATGTAAGGAAAATTCTTTTTTTTTCTCCATTTCTTTAGAAATATTAACCAAATGTAAAAATAACAAGGGAAGACCTTATGACCATGTGACGTGGTGCTCCAATGTCGTGCTGACTGACTACAGGCAAATGTCATATTTATTCTAGATTGTGGGAAAGTTAACTTACTCTAAGAGGGATTGGCCAGGATTTAAAAACAGTGTTTGTGTTAACTTCTCAACTGTCAAGTTTATGGATATAAATCATCTCAAGGGTGAACTGTATAACCTTCTAAGGTCTGTGGGCAGATAATTCCACCTCCTGCACACTAACTCAAGGGCTCACACAGTTAACAAAATAGAAAGACCAAATAATTTTAAATAATGATTTTGAGTGGTAGGGAGCGGTAGGGGGAGGAGGGGGCACAGATGTTTCAGATCAGCTAAGTTGATATTTTTTAAAAATAGTCTTCTAACACTTTACATCAAGTTGACCAGTACTTGAACTCAAGATGCTCGAAGTAGTTTATTATAGTTTGCTATTTCTGCAAGTAGTTATCTTTCCCACTTATCTTTGTATACAGCTAAACAGTCCTCAATCGATTTGAATGAAGATTTCAATTTTTTTCTCAAATAAGCTAAATCACAAACTGAAACAACATTCCTAAAGTAAAAGTGATTTTTTTTTAACTTTTTATTTTGTACTGGGGTCTAGCTGATTAACAATATTATGATAGTTTCAGGTGAACAGCGAAGGGACACAGCCATCCATATACATGTATCCATTCTCTATCAGACTCCCCTCCCATTTTTTAAAAATCACAAATTTTGTTTCAAATGTAGAACCAAATGTTTACAATGGATAGCTATATCCCAAGGCCAATAATAATAAATTGGAAATAATGAACAGCATAAAGCCAAATGTAATTTTCCTTTTATCCTAATAACTGCACATGAAGCCACAGATGAACCATGATTATGATTGCCTAATCTAGAATATTTTATCACACCATTCTATCACTGATTTTCTTGCTTAAAGAAATACCTGATTCTGCATATCTGAGACAGAAAAGGCAGCTTTGACTAATGTCTGGTGATGTGTTAGCAGATACATTTCTGTCTAGACAACAAATCAATATGGAGCCTTTTTTCTTTTTGCTTGTGTATTCATTTGCTTGGCGTATTCTAAAGCATTCACTTACGGACTTTTAGCCCACTCAGAAATAACACACAGGCAAGTTTGTTGGCAAGAAAGCACAACATTCTGACTGTCAGATGAGATTGTCTTTGAGGAACAATACTAAATATATAAGTGAATGTTGATGAGGGAGTGAGACTTCCTCTGCAGAGTTATTAAGCTTAAACTTAAAAGCCTGGGACAACAGCATTTCCTTCAGCTGAATTTTGATTCAGGACTAGAGCTGAAATAGGAGATGTTATTGCTGAGTGAACGATGTCACTGAAGACCAGAGGCAGAAAGGCCCCTTGGGAAGCCATGAAAAGACTGAAGTGATCACCAGCATCAAGCATCTGACTTTCAGATTTCTAACTTCTTTTTTAATAGTCCTGACATCATCCTATATAACTGTCAAATGCCCAGTTTTACATTTTGATCAAAATTTTATAGGGTTTAAGGCAGGTCTCTTCATGGGACTATGTGGAAAAACTTGAAAATAAATGGATTTTATTGCTTTCTTCAGAAGAAAACTTTTCTTTTGTTAAAGAGCTGTTACTTGGTTGTTCTAACATCAGGCAGCCAAATAAATATGACTCTTATGGCATATGCTTATATAATTTAAATCAAAATTAGAAGTGATATTTTTCCTTAGCAGAATTTTGACAGCTGAATTCTAAAGTTTCTGTGCCTGATGTTATACAATATGTGAAAGAAATTTTTTATGTTCACTTAACATATTTATTAAATGTTATATAATATCAACTTTGAAGAGTGAAAATAAAATATTTTTTTAATCTCAAATGCATATTTAGGAAACTTCACTATATCTATATAAATAGGCGTGATGGAATAATTCCGCATTCTATAAAACACTTAGAAATTAAATTAATATTTAATAATCATGAGAATGATGACAAAGGTCACAGTTAGTACCGAATCAAAGCATTCCAAGCACGAGTTGGCAGGTCCTTTCATAGAATCAAATGCAAAGAAGGTCAAAGTAATTCAAGAGATAAGTTTAGGATACATGGAGCATGTGTGCCTAAGACTGTACTTTTGTGGAATGTCTTAAGAACAACCTACGTTTCGTCATCCATATGCTCTTATGGAAGAATTCAAGCAGCTAGAATACTTAGTAATTTGCATAAAATGTGCCTAACGCCTAACAAATCGTTTGTTTTCAGAAGCAGCTAATGGTTCTTATCTGTGTCTTCTTTTTCCTGTGCATGCTTTGTTTTGTTCCCACCCCGGCAGCCCAACGGGAGTAGCCAAGGCAAAGTGCACAACCCATTCCTTCCCACCCCCATGTTGCCACCACCACCGCCACCACCGATGGCCAGGCCTGTGCCCCTGCCGGTGCCAGACACGAAGCCTCCGACCACGTCAACAGAAGGAGGCGCAGCCTCCCCCACCTCACCAAGTAAGTATGGCTGAGACAAGGCGCCGGTCACTTACAAAGCTCTGTGCACTTGAATCAACATCTCAGCTTGGCCCCTCACTGCATAGGCTTTAGTGAAAGGCACGATCCCCAGTGATGGTTGTAGCATGAGTTTGCAGAACCAAGACCAGATCAAAGCAGATACTGCTCTAGGGTACCACCAACTATACCAAGTGTGAAAATGACTGGGTGTTGGGTGGATGAAATGGTACAACTACATGCTCAGGACTGAAAGTGAAAATATGAATTACTCAGTGTTGCATATTATTTGAGTGGCTTTGAATGCTATCCTCATGATCATCAAACAACATCTACCTGTATGAATCTTACTAGCAAAAATTCCTCATACTTTGGTAGAGCCCTGCCTTCCCGTAACTTACAATCCAAGAGAAATGCATTTGATGAGCTACAAAGATTAGGTACCTCATCCATCAAATAGAAAAAAAAGTTTAGATGAAAGTAACCAATTCAAAGGTGTGTACATTGAGCATTCACCAACAAAAGAGACTGGCAGAAGATCAGAGCTAGTAGCCATGGCAGTTGCCTAGCTAAGATTGGCAGAGGGAGGAGATGGAAAATGCAATTGGAAGGAAAGAGAAAAGAACTCTTGGCTCTTCTCTGAATACTCTGGGAAGTGTGATCTGACAGTATAGGATTATTTGATAAATTAGAGAGAGAACAACTCTCCTGGTATTTCCTGATATTTTAAAGATGACAAGGGAATAGAAATAGGTTGAACACATAAATTTGTCTTTTATTATACCTGAGATAATGATAGGAAGAGTGGTGGCTGTAGGCAGAGTTCCCAGGTAATGGATGAGACTACCTAATCTTGATAGGGGGTGTGCTGACCACCTTCTCTAAAGCACTGCAGAGGGATCAAGGCATAGGAAAGAATGGGAACTGTGACAGTGACCCTAAAGAGAGAAGGTCTTCAAGGAAGTGAGGCTGGACACAAGGCATCTACAGAGGAAGAAGTGAGCATAGACCAGGAAAGAAGCAGTAAGATCAAGAACTTGAGCAGCAGCTATGGAAATTGAATGGAAGAAAGCCCAAGAAGAGCTGTTTTCCAGACATAAGCTTTTGGGCTTGGACAGCCATTTGGATGAGTATAGTGAAGGATGATTCAAACCTCTCGGTGTTCGGGACAGTGTGGTATTGAATACAGGAGGGCCAAAGAGAAAAAATGAGCCTCTGTTGATACAATGTTCATTGAACTTAATGTGGGGGATACTGATTTCAAATATCTAAAGCCCCTTATGGGTATGGGTGAGATTCAGGTTATCTAGTATGTATTCATTTTGATAATGCATGCAGAAGTGAGTGGCATTGTGCATGGATTCTGGTTTTATAGCAAAAAGACTGAGAGTCTAGAGGAAATTCTGGGCAGGCTGACTTCTCTTGGTAAGAAGTGGTTCAACAAATGAGAAAACCCTGAGTGTCCAATGACATAGGAAGCAAACTAGGCTTGCTATAAGGATCTTGGATGCTCAGTTCAGAAAAGAAGCTTCTGAGAAGTAGAAGCTTGTAGGTGAGTCCTCCTTATTGTGTATTCATGTAACATCTTCAAACTAGTCAGAGAATAACCATCCTCAAACTCTGTTAAATCTAGTCGCTGGGGATATTGACTTACACATTGGCAACTACATGCTTATTGTGCTGTTGCACCATTGGTGCATATTGTACCACTTTTCTGTCTCTCTAGATGTACAGGACATTGGCTGAGCTCTCAGAAAACCTTGTTTAATGTTCTTATTCCACATAGAATAAGTCTAAAGGATAAGGGCTCAAAGCCCCACCTTTCACATTGGTAGCTATGTTTCCCTTCCAATCCCAAGTTTCCTCATCTGTCGAATGTGGGCAGTAATCCCTAGCTGGGCAAGGTTATGTGAAATCAGCCACGATAAGCACCACACCACCACCAAATAAATTGGACCATTATATTATCTCCCAGGGGCTTATCTGTTGGCTCAGACAGTAAAGAATCTGCCTGCCATGCAGGAGACCTGGGTTCGATCCCCTGGGTCGGAAAGATCCCCTGGAGAAGGGAATGGCAACCCACTCCAGTATTCTTGCCTGGAGAATCCCATGGACAGAGGAGTCTGGTTTGCTATAGTCCATGGGGTGGCACAGAGTCAGACACAGCTGAGCGACTAACACTTTCATTTCTTTATTTACCAAAACTCTTAACTAGTGGAAGCCTCCCAGGCTAGGCTAATGAAGAAACGTGTCTGTAGGACGTGTAGAAGCTACTCAACCCCTCAATCAGGTTGGTATGAGTCTCTTCCTGGGCTTCCTTCCATGGATTGCATCTAATGCCTTGATGAGAACATAACCACTGTCCTCCTGTGCCCCGCCCCAAGCATTCATTTAACGTGATGGGAAGAGGTGTGGAGGAGGCCTTGGCAGATCCAGCTCATATGGTTGCCTGTTCCTTAGCACAGGGTTTAGAGATTTTCAGAAAAAGAATTTCAGGAAAGGGGAACAAAAGTTTGATATTTACATAATAATTTTATACCTACTTTTTGAATCCTAGGATTCTAGGAATGTAGTCAAAACCAAGTGTTCTACTGATGGCATAGAAAGGTTTTTATCATCATAAATTTTAGCCCTTGTTTCTGGTCTTTCCTGGGGTTTGCTGAATTCACAGTAATATGTTATTTCAGAGCAGTATATCAGCTATCTTCTACTTTACTTTTAAGACAGTGATAGTCTGGGAAACCTGTAATTTATAGTATAGGAGAAGCCTCTCAAATTAAAAATCTAAAAGCCCACCAGCCCACACTGGGAAGACTGCCTCCTTTCATTCATTTATTCATCCTTCATATATTAGGCATCTGTCATGTACCAAGGACTGTGTTAGGCACTTGGGATACAAAGATGATTCACTCCTTCTCCAAAGAAACTCGGGGTTTGTTGTGGGAGACAGCTGGGGTACAGGCAGCTCGCCCAGACAGCACTGGGACAGAGGTGTGCATCGGTGCCACGAGAGGACTTGGGAGGGAGTTGGGTCCAGGTGTGGGGCCTCAGGTGGGGTTTTTTTGGAGGGAGTGACTTCTTAGCTAGTAGCGGTAGCATTCTGATGTTTCAAGCCTGAGGGAGAAGGTAGAACTTCTCCTCAGAAACCAGCTTGTGGGTGGAAGGAGGGGGGGTGTCTGACATTGGATTACCACTGGATAAAAATTTAGAGCAGAAGTATCATTTCATAAATTCTGTGCTTTCTTAGAAATTACAGCCACAGGGTGGTTGGATCCTGTTTATCTTTGTCAGTTTATTAGAGCTCAACTTTAGCAAGAAGAAACATCACGACAGGGTATTATTAAGTACAGATGTTCAACATCCTGACAGTATATCTGATATTGAGTCTTTTTCAAAACCACTAATTGTATACCCTGGGACAGTCTTTTCTACTGAGAGGTTTAAGATGATTTGCGATAAAATAAGGTTTTAAAAAGGAAAGTAGGAATCACCTATACTGACAACTTTTCTGGGCCTGGACTCCCATGTCTGTTAACAGGAATAACCCTAATTGCTCTTCATACTGTCACAGACAGGTTGTCAGGACAAAGTGGGGCGACAGATGTGCTGTGCTGTAGACAAAGTCCAAGACACCATTTTGAATATGCTCATTTATAAAATACAAGTGGGTGCCAGCCTAAAGCAGAGTATGTGTTTTTAAACTAATCAGTTGCCTCTGGCACCACTGTGCAACTTTGCAGCTGCCACCGGGAAAACGAGGGTAAGACAGATTTGGGGGAAAATATTTGCCCATAAAATAATATGTTTTAATGGAAAAATCCTTACCAGAGGCCTAAAGAAGAGTAGTGAGGGTGGAAATAACAGTTCTGTTCTCTCAAGGAGGACATTCATATAGTTGATATGTTTGGAGGAAGATTGATATATACTATGCCAGATCTGTTTAGGATACCATGACAAACGGAATAACTGGTAAGAGTAGTTCACAGTGGGTGGATTCTACTTCTGCTGATTAACTGGGTTTAGATAACCGGTGAGAGAATATAACTTCTTTCATTCATTCAGTAAACAGTTATTGACTAGCCACTATGTGCAAAGCAGCGTTGCAGATGCTAGGATTCTGCGGGAAACGAAAAAGATGAAAAATCCCTGATTTTGTGGAGCATTCATTTTACAGAGGACGATGAATAAAATAACAAGTATAACAGGTAGGAGTGATGTGAGATGCTGATACAATAGTAGGAAAGCGAAGCACAGAGGGGTTGGGATTAGTGGGGGTTGGATACAACCTAAACAGGGTGGTCGGAGAAGGCCTGTCTGAGAAGGGAGGTGTGAACAAAGTCCAGCAGAGGCAAGAGAATGAGCCATGAGACTGTAGAGGGAGGAGTTTCCGAGCAAGAGGATCAACCAGTCCAGCCTGCGTGTTTGAGGAGCAAAACCCAGAGGCCAGTGTGGTGCGACCATAATGAGTGAATGAAAGAAAGTAGGGGGAGGCCATGCCTGAGAAGTAATGTGGATGAACGAGGATATGACTGGGAGCTGGGGAGCAGAGGGGAGGCTCAGGCTCATGGAGGCAGCAAATGTTGAAGGTTCTTATGGGCCACGTTAGGACTTTGGCATTTGTTCTGAGATGGGGAGCAAAGGAGTGACACGAGTTAGGTTTTAACATAAACGCTTTGAAGGCTTTGCTGAAAATAGATTTCATGGAGCAAGAATTAAAATAGGAGGACTAGTTATGAGGCTTATTTTTAAATCAATAAATACGAGTGTCTTCTACATGCCAGCCACCATTCTAGGCAGAGGGATCCAAAAGTGAACAAAGCAGACCGTCCGCTTCCCTTGTGGCATTTACATTCTAGAGGGAGGGGACGAACAACAAAGAATAAGTAAGTTAGTGAGTCAGGGACCAGGAAGTACAGTGGGAAAAAGTAACGCAGGGAAGGGGTGGCATACCCTTGCAGTATTGCAGGCAAGAGCTGCTAATGATCTGAACCCATATAGGGGCAGTGCATTCTCAGTCACTTCAGTCATGTCCAAGCCTTTGCAACCCTGTGGACTGTAGCCCACCAGGCTTCTCTGTCCATAGGATTCTCCAGGCAAGAATACGGGAGTGGGTACCATGCCCTCCTCCAGGGGATCTTCCAGACCCAGGGATCGAACCCATGGCCCCTGTGTTGGCAGGTGAATTCTTTACCACTGAGCCACCAGGGAAGCCCCTGGGGAGGCAGTAGGGGTGGTGAGAAATATATGAAAGATAAAGGTGATAACATTTACTGACATGTTAGATGTGAGTTGAGGAAAAAAGAAAAACAAAAAACTGGAGGTATCAGCAAAGACACCTAGATTTTTGACCTGAGCAATTGGAAGTGTGGAGTTGCCATAAAGTGAGTTGAAAAAGTTACAGGAAGCTCAGTTCTGGGCAAGGGGCGGGGATCATAAGTTTAGTTTGACCAAGTTATATTTGGAGATGCCTATTAGGTACTCTTGCCTGGAAAATCCCATGGACGGAGGAGCCTAGTGGGCTACAGTCCATGGGGTCGCGAAGAGTCGGACACAACTGAGCGAGTTCACTTTCACTTTTCACTTTCATGCATTGGAGAAGGAGGTGGCAGCCCACTCCAGTGTTCTTGCCTGGAGAATCCCAGGGACGGGGGAGCCTGGTGGGCTGCTGTCTGTGGGATCGCACAGAGTCGGACACGACTGAAGTGACTTAGCATTAGGTATCTTGGGCTTCCTAGGTGGCTCAGTGGTAAAGAATACATGCCGATGCAGCAGACGCAAGTTCGATCCCTGGGTCAGAAAGATCCCCTGGAGGAGAAAATGGCAACCTACTCTAGTATTCTTGCCTGGAAAATCCCATGGACAGAGGAGCCTGGCGGGCTATAGTCCATGGGGTGGCAAAAGAGTCAAACGCAACTGAACATCCATCCATGCATGTTAGGTATTTTACTGGTGAGACTAATTGTAATAACATCCTACCTACTGCTGTTCTTTGCAGTGTACTGAGTTTTTCTACATGCACCATCTCATTAATTGGGAAGGGACTCCTTTTCAAACATGTAATAAAACAAATGGATATTCCTAAGAGTCCTGAGGATAACAGCTCAAGAATAGGCAAATCTCTCATTACATTTGGATCTGTTTGTGGTATGATAATTCAAAATGCACAATTCATTTTCTTAATTGCATTGTAAAATTCAATTTTTTATAATAGGTTGGCACCAAGAACATACTATAAAAATGGACTTTTCCAGAAAAGAAACTGAAGATTGGCATCATAGCCTAGAATTATAATGAAAAGAAAAAAAAAACATTTTTGAATTATGATAGAAGATAAAACATGAATATTTTCCTTTTTTAAATTAATTAGGAACACAAAAACTCAATTTAAAAATGCATGAAAGACTTATAAACAGTTTTCTCCATCCTGTCTTAGCCATGAACTTTTGATTTTTTTAAACTAGAATTCTATTAAATTAGAAGCATGTAATAACAAGTTCCCTTTTTATTTTTATATCTCTGATGAATCTTGTATACATTCATTGTATGAATGAGTTTGAACCTGTTAATTGAGAATGTAACAATAATCTCTGACCAGGATTGAAATTTCCTAGTATAATAATTAACATATGTTCAGTGCTTTTTGGTTAGCAGAGCTCTTTACATGTATATTTTATCTCATTTCCAACTTCTTAAGACTCAGGAAGTCAGGATTTTATAGATAAGGAAACTGAGATTCAAGAATGGAATCTCAAATTTCCCAAGATTATAATCCCATAGTGTGCGTGGGCACTCAGTCGCTCAGTCACGTCTGACTCTTTTCCAACCCCGTGGACTGTAGCCCACCAGGCTCCTTTGTCCATGGGATTCTCCAAGCAAGAACACTGAAGAGGGTTGCCATTTCCTTCTCCAGGGGATCTTCCTGACTCAGGGATCAAACCCATGTCTCCTGTGTCTCTTGCATTGCAGGCTGATTCTTTACTGCAATAAGCCATCTAGATGAAAAAGAATAATCCTATGGTCGCATGGTGCTAGCTCCTCCTGTAGCCAAATTACAAAGCAATACGACATGATTTCTGGTTACCAGGGAACCACAAACTGCCTATTCTTGTCTGAAATTAATAACACAACAAAATGTTGAGCTTTTATTAAAACCAAGCACTTTAAAAAGTGCTTTTTATATATTATCTTGTTTTAATCCTCACATTAATGCTATGAAGTGCATACTTTGAAAAGTAAATACCTTAATGGAGAAACACAGGGTGTGAAGAGATAGATAACTTTCTCAAGATCACTCAGTCAAGTGTAGCAGCGTCATGACTCACACCCAGCCACCTTGAACCTGCAGTTCATACACTTGGCCAGAGCATCCTTTGAGGATCTTTGCTTTAGCCCAATTTCCAAGTTTGCAGTGCAGATCTATGGGAGAAGTACAAAGGAAGATACTAGTGGTCATTTATGCTTCGGTGTGGATCAGTTTCCGTTGCTGAGAATAACTTTTTGTTAGCAGGGAAAGGAAAGAGAGCAGAAGAAAGGAGATAAGCAAAGAATAGCGAGAAGGTGGGAAAACAGTAGCTATTGCTAAAGCCGGAGGTTCTTTGTTCCTTAGGGCTCTCCAGAGCTTGGACTGTTGATGAATGCTTAGAAGAATTACTCTCTGAGTTTTGACCCAAATAATGATGGCTCTCTTTTTCATCAACACTTTTTTATGTGTTAATTTTAATCAGTAATTGAATTTAGAACAAGTCAGTGAATATGTCGTATACACAATTTTTAAATGATATAAGGAATGTATTTCCTCTTTCAGAGAAGAGCCAGTAGATAATGACAAGAGCAAATTTTAAAAATGTTATTTGCTTCCTTTCATAAAATAGTGTTTCTTTACTGGTACCTGAACTTTTCCTTTAGTTTTTAAGTTTTAAAAAAAGTTTATATTCAATGAAATCCACCCTTTGGTGTACAGTTCTATGAGCTTTTAAAACATCATAGATTCTTCCACCCAGCACCACATACAGGATACTGAACAATTCCAAAGAGCTCCCTCCTTCTTCTTATCTACTCTTAAGTTAATGTCTGATGTCGTTTAGTGCCAGGGACCATATTTTACTTTGATCTCTCTATTTCCACATTGAATTTTATTCTTCAGCCAGCACTGCTTCTATCCCCATTATATTTTAATTTTTTATATTCTTCTGAATCAGAAAGAGACCAGTTTAACTACAGTATTTTAGGATATGATAATAGTGACATTTTCATATGGAAGAGGGAAAAGAATTAT
Source organism: Bos indicus (assembly GCF_029378745.1). NCBI lineage: Eukaryota > Metazoa > Chordata > Mammalia > Artiodactyla > Bovidae > Bos > Bos indicus. The sequence goes on along the minus strand of NC_091762.1, from coordinate 84,509,701 downwards.
TCAATAAAGTATATTGGGATGACTGAGTAGCTGTCCACAAAAAATAAAATTCCTTATACCAAAATAAATTCCAGGTGGTACAAAAAATATAATATAGAAATATTAAACCTTAAAGTACCACAAAAACATAGGGTAGACTTTTTTGAAATATTGAAATGAGAAAGACCTTTCAAATAATATAGAAAAGTATCATGACATAATCTTGTTGAGTGTGTGAAAAACAGGCATTCTCCTATACTGTTAGAGGACTGTAAGTTGGTTCAACCTCTTCAGAGGACTATTTTACTATATATATATTTATATATATAAATTTTAAATGTAAGTCATACATAGTGTTGGACATATGAGCAAAGATATACATCAAGTATTCGTTGCAACAGTGATTATAATAAAAGAGTGAAAGTGAAAGTCGCTCAGTCATGTCCGACTCTTTGCGACCCCATGGACTATATAGTCCATGGAATTCTCTAGGCCAGAACACTGGAGTGGGTAGCCTTTGCCTTCTCCAGGGGATCTTCCCAACCCAGGGATCGAAACCAAAATATCCAAATATCTACTAATATGATATACATTAGAAAACCCTTTGAAAAGAAGGATGGGGCTTGCTTCCCTGGTGGCTCAGCGGTAAAGAATCTGCCTGCCCATTGCAGGAGACACGGGTTCGATCCCTGATCGGGAATATCCCACGTGCCATGCCGTGGGGAAACTAAGTTTGTGTGCCACAACTATTAAGCCTGTCCTCTAGAGCGTGGGAGCTGAAGCTACTGAAGCCATGTGCCCTAGAGCCCGTGCTCCACAGCAAGAGAAGCCACTGCAGTGAGAAGTCTGTGCACTGCAGCCACGGAGTGGCCCCCACTTGCCACAACTAGAGAAGAGCCCGCACAGCAACAAAGGCCCAGCACAGTCAAAAATAAAAATAAGTCAATAAACATAAGGGTGAAAGTGAAGTCGCTCAGTCGTGTCCGACTCTTGCGACCCCATGGACTGCAGCCCACCAGGCTCCTCCATCCATGGGATTTTCCAGGCAAGAGTACTGGAGTGGGTTGCCATTGCCTTCTCCAGGGGATCTTCCCAACCCAGGGATCGAACCGAGGTCTCCTGCACTGTAAGCACACACTTTTACCATCTGAGCCACCAGGGAAGTCAAAAATAAAGGATAAGTGTATATGAATTCATGGAATAATCTTTGAGTTATATTAAGTCAGCAAAGGAGAGAGAGGGCTAAGAAACAGTATGTATAGAACATATACTACTGTAGAGTGGGGATGTATATATACACTTGATTGTGTATTGAAGGATAGAAATTGCTTTGTTGGGAGGTAGTTCCTAAGTCGGAGAAGGCAATGGCACCCCACTCCAGTACTCTTGCCTGGAAAATCCCATGGATGGAGGAGCCTGGTGGACTGTAGTCCATGGGGTCGCTAAGAGTCGGGGACGACTGAGCGACTTCACTTTCACTTTTCACTTTCATGCATTGGAGAAGGAAATGGCAACCCACTCTAGTGTTCTTGCCCGGACAATCCCAGGGACGGGGGAGCCTGGTGGGCTTCCTTCTATGGGGTTGCACAGAGTCGGACGTGGCTGAAGCGACTTAGCAGCAGCAGCAGCAGTTCCTAAGTACCTTACCCAGTAAGAATGGAAGAGATTATTGAGTTTTAAATCCCCTTTTATGTCAAATATAATGATTTATTTAATTTTTAAAGTATTTTTCTAGTGAACTAAAATTTTTCTTTAAATCTCAATCACTAATTACAGTGACCAAAACTCACACAGTGGGGTCGGGTAAGGCGGGTGAAAGGGGGTGATCCAGAAAAGCCTTGGTAAATTTTGTACATCTGATAGCAAAAATATGTGCTCTTTCTGCTGGAGAATTATATTCTTCTTCCCTCCCAGAGAGCATGGAATTTAGTACAGGATAACATTTTCACCCTCAGTAGCCATTATTTGCTCACAAGTTCTGCTTCCCTGGTGGCTTAGAGGGTAAAGTGTCTGCCTGCAATGCAGGAGACCTGGGTTCGATCCCTGGGTTGGGAAGATCCCCTGGAGAAGGAAATGGCAACCCACTCCAGTACTCTTGCCTGGAAAATCCCATGGACGGAGGAGCCTCGTAGGCTACAGTCCATGGGGTCACAAAGAGTTGGACCCGACTAAGCAACGACACGTTCTGCTTTAGGAACCCATTGGATACAAATGTACGTGTGCTATCTTTAAGTTATAATTTTCAGTAAATACTTTTTTGCAGAGAGCATTTCTACTTTGTGCACAACCCAAATTTTTAATGTCTAACTGTGCAAAAGAAAAATAATTATTGCAAATCAGGCACTTTGATAGGTGTTTTCATATGTATTACCTTAGTTGCACTTGATTTTTATTTTAATCTGAAAAATTGGAATCGTTAGCCCTCTTTTTAAAAAGAGGAAACTGAGATTGAACCAGAATTCAATTCCAGGTCTGTTGGATGCTAAAGTCCAGTGCTTTCTACTCTACCACTTAACTATATTTCAAGACATGCCATAAAAAAAACTTTTCTATTATTCTTATAAAAACTCCTGGGTACATTGAATTGGATGAAAAACAGAGGAACTCGTGAGCAGGAAAAAAAAAGAACTGAACTTTGTCAAGAAGGAATGAGTGACAAAAGAAAACAGCCAGTGGATGATTACGTTCATTTGGGTTATTTAAGTTATCATAACCCATTCATGTCTTATCTTGCCTCAGTTTTTTACTATTTCAAATGACAGAAATGACAGATGAGTTTTACGATTTTCTTCATGAAGATAATATATGGCAATGCAATGTAGGAAAATTGAAAAATACAGAAAAGTATTTTAAAAATTATATTCTCCTATAACCAACTACTAATTAACATTTTAGTCTGATTTTCTTCCCTTTTTTCAGTGCATTTCTCTGTGTATGCTTATATTTATATAAGATTATTGTGACCTGCTGCATATAATAATTTCTATGTTGTTTTCTTAACTAGTATTTTACATCTTTTCTTACTTTATAATAGAAAACATTCTAGCAGGAAATGTTATTTTAAATGATTTTTACTTATTCTCCTACCGTAGAACATTAACTTTTGTCCTCGCCTATGGAATATCCTCCAGCAAATCATCAAACATATATTTTTGTCCCCAACTTGAATAATTTTATTAGGATAGATTCTGGAATTGGAATTACTAGTGCAAATAGTATAACTATTTCTCTTGATATACATTACCAAGCTGCTTTTCAGAAAAGTTGTGTCAGTTTACACCCTTAGAAATTATATATGAATCTGATCATAACATTAACCCAGGAGAGATTTAAGTATTATTTTTTTAATTGGTTGAAGGCAGATACCTTGGGGTGTGATGCCCTTAATCGGAATTTGGTATCAGTAATCCCTGACTGGATGATTTTAGCAGTTTTCTTCAGCTGTCTTAATGTAGAGTACAGTGGGATCCTGGAGATTTCCCATCTTGTTGGCTAAGCCTCTCCTTAGAGATCACTCTCTGGATTGCTCCTGTGGAGAAGGTAGCCTATTAGAAATTCACAGAGCGAGGTGAAGCCTTACAAGAGTTAGAAGTATTAGAGCAAATAATGTTTATTATGTTGGACTTTTTTTATATATAGAGGCTCTGAGAATTTAACTGATTTGTCAAGATCACGTTTCTAGTAAGAGACTGAATGGATTTAGTCTAGAATTTTCTGATTCTAGAAAAAAAAATTATTTTCTATTAACTGCATTGCATTGCTGTAAAAATAAAAATATTATTTGGGGTTTTCAGATTCTGTTTTTATTTAGGATTAAAAATTACTAGAAGATATTTTGAAATCACTTGTAATTCCAGTCTTTATAGATAATAACTTTCTGTATATATTCTCCAGTCATTTTCTGTGCTTATTTTAAACATAATTGATCATATGTATGTGTTTATATATGTATATACATATATATATAATTTTATAAACTAATTTTATTCATTTCATATTATAAGCATATCATGGTATCATTATTATTTTAAAACATTTTTAATGACTGCAGTATTCCAACGTATGGATGAAACATCAGTTTATCCATTGGTTCCAATTTGTTGCGCTTATAAGTAATGCTGTAATGAACATCTTGGAGTGTAAATCTTTATATGTGCTTTTAAGTATTGGTTGAGAATATAGTCCCAGAAGTGGGTTTCCAAAGTTACACTGCCTTTGGAGAGGCTACAGAAGCCTTTCAAGAGGGAGCGATCCAATATATTGATCTTGGTTTCTTTTTTTAGTAAACCCCAGCTGAATCCAGGGTTTATTCCCTGTGGCTCTTCAATATTACTTTCACCTGTGCCTACCATCTACGTGGTTGTTTTTGATCAATAAATATGTTCAATTGAATAACACACAGCATACACATAAAAATAAGCAATATAGAATGTGGATCAGTCATTAGAAATAAATTGAAATGAACTGAAACAAAGCTGTATTCTGTCCTTTAAATCATTATAAAAAGAATATTATAGGCAGTATAAATAGGTTGTTTACAGGAAACACTCATTGTTAAGTGCCTCTTCATTACACAGGTTTTGGTAACGTAAAGTCAAAAGACGCCCAGTTTATAAATTGCTCTGATTCCCTTCTTTCTGTGTGCACACATGAATTCGTCTTATACCTTCCTCTCTGAATGTTTCATCCCAAATCATGATGTCATCTGAGCCCTACCCGCTATGAAGATCCCTAACACAAGTGGAGAGACCAGCAGAGCAAAGCCATCTGCCCAAACTGATTCTTTTCATGACTTTTGTGAACTATTGACACATTAAACATTTCATGCAAATTGTTACCATACATGTTAAGTAATGCTAATATATTAAAGTTCGAATTCTTTAGATTTTCAGGAAGAAAGCTTGTGGGTATGCTATTCCGTAATAATTTACTAGCGGCCTCTTGAGAAACCTATATGCAGGTCAGGAAGCAACATTCAGAACTGGACATGGAACAACAGACTGGTTCCAAATAGGAAAAGGAGTACGTCAAGGCTATATACTGTCACCCTGCTTATTTAACTTACATGCAGAGTACATCATGAGAAACGCTGGGCTGGAAGAAGCACAAGCTGGAATCAAGATTGCCGGGAGAAATATCAATAACCTCAGATATGCAGATGACACCACCCTTATGGCAGAAAGTGAAGAGGAACTCAAAAGCCTGTTGATGAAAGTGAAAGAGGAGAGTGAAAAAGTTGGCTTAAAGCTCAACATTCAGAAAACGAAGATCATGGCATCTGGTCCCATCACTTCATGGGAAATAGATGGGGAAACAGGGGAAACAGTGTCAGACTTTATTTTGGGGGCTCCAAAATCACTGCAGATGGTGACTGCAGCCATGAAATTAAAAGATGCTTACTCCTTGGAAGGAAAGTTATGACCACCCTAGATAGCATATTGAATAGCAGAGACATTACTTTGTCAACAAAGGTCTGTCTAGTCAAGGCTATGGTTTTTCCTGTGGTCATGAATGGATGTGAGAGTTGGACTGTGAAGAAAGCTGAGCGCCGAAGAATTGATGCTTTTGAACTGTGGTGTTGGAGAAGACTCTTGAGAGTCCCTTGGACTGCAAGGAGATCCAACCAGTCCATTCTAAAGGAGATCAGCCTTGGGTGTTCTTTGGAAGGAATGATGCTAAAGCTGAAACTCCAGTACTTTGGCCACCTGATGCGAAGAGTTGACTCATTGGAAAAGACTCTTGATGCTAGGAGGGATTGGGTGCAGGAGGAGAAGGGGACAACAAAGGATGAGATGGCTGGATGGCATCACTGACTCAACGGACGTGAGTCTCAGTGAACTCCGGGAGTTGGTGATGGGCAGGGAGGCCTGGCGTGCTGCGATTCATGGGGTCGCAAAGAGTTGGACACGACTGAGCGACTGAACTGAACTGAACTGAACTGAAGTAGGCTTTAATTTCATGCCCTGAAGGCTGTCTTTTTTGTTATTGGTAACTTGCTTGTACAGACAAAAGATCTGCAGAGATAATAGAATGAGGTAACTGACTTCACATACGTGATCAAAATAATGGAAATTCAGTGTGGTTATCTTCTAGATTCCAAATATCTGGACAAAAATTACAACATCCATTCAATCACGTGGAATTTCCAAACCTCTGAATACTGGGTCATGTGTCAGCAAAGGCTATATGTGTTTCCTTGGCTGTATAATTACATTAATAATGCCAACTAGCCCTGTAAATTTGTCGATACCCATAGATTTCTTCAAAGGAAAAAACATTCCAATATCCTCCAGCATTTTTTTTGTGACCTGGCAAGAAATAGTGCTGTTCAAGTTCCCAAATGAGTCAATTGTAATAGGTTTCATTTAGAAAGTACCCAATCTATTTTCTAATAGTTTCTGCATTTATTTTTTTACAAATGAAAGTTTTTTTCACAGGGCTTTAAAAAAAATAGTATTGTAACATACGATAGTGCAGTTAGGATTCCAGAGATTATTTCAATTAGGTATTTAGTCACCTCCCTGCTTCCATTTGCAACTGCATGCGTTCTGATGCACTCTTGGGTGTCACTGATAAACGTTTCATAAACTTGCCGTTTGAAAACACAGGGATCTGTTCAAGTCTCCATTCCTAAACTTGTTCGGATGACTTTGGTCCAGTAACTAGCACATTCCTGGGCAGGGAGTGAAATCACAGTAAGTCCAGCTGAATGAAATTGAATCTTTGTCCAGCGTCTTTAAAGAAAAATCCCCACATGTGAAAATGTCTTGAGTTTCTGAACACAAGACAACATGTGAAGGGCACACTGATTTTGAGATAGGATGGGAAAGGTTTAAAGTGTTAGGATGTCTGGTGGTCTTATGTTGTGCTGTGCTTAGTTTCTCAGTTGTGTCTGACTCTTTGTGACCCCATGGACTGTAGCCTGCCAGGTTCCTCTGTCCATGGGGACTCTCCAGGCAAGAATACTGGAGTGGGTTGCCATGCCCTTCTCCAGGGGATCTTCCCAACCCAGGGATCGAACCAAGATCTCCCTTATTGCAGGCAGATTCCTTACCATCTGAGCCACCGGGGAAGCCTCTAGTGGTCCTAATGGTGTTTAAAAGTTGGTATCTTTGATTATTTTATAAATTACTTCTTCCTCTTGAAAGAAAAATTCAATGGACTTTTTCTCCTTCAATTTCAAACATTCAAGTCCCCACTCCTCAACTTTTTATCTTCCAGACCGTATGGCAAAGTGTCATTTGCAGCATTTCATCTCTTCTTTCTCTCCACGGCTGACACCCCCCCCCCACCCCGCCTCTGTTGCTTTCCTCGTGCATCTTACTCTGTAACCCTCAGTCCATCTAAACTAGTCAACTAACATGTCTTTTACAGCCTGTCACGAAAGCCATCTCCTCCTCTACAAAGCTTTCTGTCCCCCCTGCCAGGTGTCACTTTTCTGTCCTTAAACACCCCACAGATTTTTATGTATATTACTTTTAGGCACTCATATTTTCACTTTCTGTACTCATCTCTCCCCACTAGATGCTAACATTTCAAGGATAGCAGTGTGTCTGGCTCATCTTTTTATCTCCCATAAAACTCAGCATAGAGCCTGGCACAGAGGAAGTGTTCACATGAGAGCAAGACAGAGACAGAGAAAGAAAGAGAGGAAGAATGGGAATACATAAGATATCTCTCCTCAATGCAGCACAGCAGTTAGACTTGGTAGTTTGAGGGAATGAGGATTGGGTAGTCCTTCCTTTTAGATTGAGACAATGAGAAACTGGATATTCCTTCCTTTTAGATACTTGGCATCTCTCATGAACAGAACACAGACTTCTTTTCAAACTTTGCATCTGCCAGGGTTTAGGGGAGTTTGTTGCTTCCTGTGTCTGGAAGTAAACTCAGAATGTCAGAACTAGCAAGGACGTAGTGTATAGCACAGGGAATTATACTCAGTATTTTGCAATAACCTATAATGGAAAAGTATCTAAGAAATTATATATATATATATATATATACACATACACACACACACACACGGATCATGTTGCTATAAATCTGAAACTATTAATAAAACAACACTGTAAATCAACTGTATTTCAATAAAAATTTTTTAAGACAAATATCTAAGACACACACACAATAAAAAGAAAATCAAAATACACTAGCTCTCTTATATTATCTTTTCTGCCAACGTGCCTCACTGGCTCATCCCCTTCTCTTCCACCCCAGCAGGGGACCTGGCTGCCTCTGTCCTCAGGCCGCTGAGCCCAGCACTCAGCCTCTTGGTGGCTACTCTGTGGCACTGGAGAGGGCTTTCTCCAAAGGGTTGCTCTCCGTTCACACCCTGGCTCTACACAGAAATCTGTAATTTTCTCCCTCTTCTGTTTTCCAGTGATGACACACATTTCAGGGGTTGCTAAATTTGAATTAGATCTCGAATCTGGCTGCCTACTTTCAAAACAAGCTGATGCACTCACATTTTCTAGTTTGTGAGATTTCAGTAGTTTTACTAATATAGTTTTTATCTTAAAGAAACCATCAACTGACATTGATACAGATATTTTAATGTCTTAATATCTTGTTTTGCAGTCATATTTTACCCCCAAAACAGCAAAGTTCCAACTATTTTTTATTCAGAACAGTTGGACCACTTTTTTAGCCCCATGATCAGCTTATAATTGTTGGGTCAAGGCTATTCCAAACTCCAAACTGATTCATCTGGAACCTTGTGTGATTCCTCTATTCAGTCACCTCCCTTATTCCTTCTTATTCAGAGGCAAAAAAAGAAAAAAACACCAGATAACCTGGGAACAACAAAAGTTGGAATTCTCATTGACTCACAGGCAGTCAGTTACATCCATTTCTGAGAACATAGAAGCTGTTCTTCCAGGGAACACCTGCCCAGTTGTAAAGAGCAGAGCTAATGGGTGATCTCAGCCACTCTCCCTGGCCATCCCACAATCTCCCTAGAGATAGATTCCAGTATTCGCAGAGGCTCAATTACATATAAAGAAAGAATTGTTCATGAACCGTTTTCCAATTGCTCATACTGAGGCCTGACTTGTACTGCCTAACTGAAGGATTTTAGAATTAGCAATGCATATGGTAAGTGGGCAACACAGAAGGATATGGGATCACATTCTGACTTGAAATTTTGATACTTACCTCTGTGGCTAAGGCTAAGACTCTTGGATAATCTGAAGAAATACATAGGAAGAGAAAAAATATGATCAGATTAGCCCATATAAGAGCTGGCATGTGTTTATTATAGGAATGTTTTTTCAGAAGGCTAAGAAAATGGTCCATGATGATGCTGCTCATGTAGGTCAAATGGCTGCTAAAAAAAAAAAGCAAACACTTTCTGTTTCAGAAGCAGACAACTAATCAATACTTTGATTTCTAATAGTCATGTTTGTCATGAGGACTTTTACAATGAGGTTATATAAGCAAATTGATTTCCCTGTTGACTTTATCAGAAAATCATCAAATGCCCCTGAATCTTCCCTCCAGAGTTCTCAAAAATACCTGTCTTCCCAGAAAATTATTTTCTGGACTTACTGATTTTCTGAAGCTCTTTCTGCAACATTTGATGGTTGCTGTAAATAGACAAAAATTATAATTAAGACAGATAATGTAATATAAGAGCATAGTAAGCACAGTTGTATATAATTAATTACCATATAGCTCCCTTTACTTCATTTTATATTCATGTTGAAAGCACTTAACTGGGCATGCGTAATTGATTCACCACGGCGTATATGATTGTTTTAACAAAAAGTTTCAACCGAGGCTTTTGTTCAACAGGATAACTCCCTCATTCCACTGCTTCTTTGGGAAAAATCAAATTCACCCTCTGTCATATCATCTCTGGAACTGCATCCTGTTATAGGTGAACACTCTGCTTATTGAAACTACAATAATGGAAGATGAGTCAGACTTTCTTTCTTCCTTTCCTTGTTTTTCCTGTATCCTTGATTTTTCCCAGAATCAACTTTCTATAGAATAAGTTTCCCTGAGCACCTTTTCTTCCATCCAGTGACTTGGATACTCCAAGACTCCCAGATCTTTATAGTTGTAATATCTTTTTTTTTTTTTTTAAGGCAAATACCTTACCACCTCTTTCAGCATTGCTCTTTAAAAAAAAATAAACTTTGGAGCAGTTTTAATAGCCTATGAGAGAGCATTAAGGGCCTCCTGGGATGTTTGGTCTCATGATTGAAGAAGAAACAAGAGCCAATTGTTAGTCTCATGGTAATTTTGAGTGGCTCAATTATTTAGATGCTAACCCTCCTTTCAAAATGGCAAAATTTATGTCTGGCAAAAATATTAAATAGAGAATGAAATGTAATACAGACCTTTCCAGATTTAGTGCTATGTAGGAGACCTGGGTTTGATCCCGGGTTTGGAAAGATCCCCTGGAGAAGGGAATGGCTACCCACTCCACTATTCTGGCCTGGAGAATCCCATGAACAGAGGAGCCTGGCAGGCTACAGTCCATGGGGTCATAAAGAGTCGGACTCAACCAAAAGACAAGCACTTTTATGGTCAGTGAAGACCTATCTTCACACAAAAAAGAAAAGAAAAAAAGCTTATGTTTCCTAGGATCAGTCAGCATGCTTGTTGAGATGTCACCAGTACAGTGAAGTCATCGTAGGAAATCCTGTGTATATCTGTGATGATCAATGCAGGCATGCACACACAGCTCTGCTAGGACCATCACACCAAGGCCTTACGGTTCAAGCATTTGTCAGCTGTCACTTACCCTTAGAACCTTAACTTATTCTTCATGCCTTTTTGTTCCTTCTCAACCTACCTACCTATGCACGTGTAAAAAATACTTTTTTTCCTCCTAATTGCTAATAGGCTTAACAGGTTATTTTATCTACAAGTTTCCTCCTTATCTCTCCCACATCCTCCTTGTGCCCTAGGAACAGATAAATTCCCTATCAGGTAATTATAGTCCATCATTTTCAGTATAAAACTTTCTGTTAAGACTTTTGAAAGCACATCAAAGTAGAGCAATAGGCCGAATGAAACCATTAATAAAGAGTATTTGACTGAGCTTTTTAAAAAATAAATTTCCCCATAGCAATGAGCGAGAGGCACTTACAGAATAACTAAATGTGTCTTTCAAATCTGTACAGGTTAATCTGACAGGATGGGCTGGGGAAGAAATCGGTTGCTAGACAATGTAATGTATCATACAATTAGATCATTTTAGATAAAGCTATTCAGAGAAGGCAATGGCACCCCACTCCAGTACTTTTGCCTGGAAAATCCCATGGACAGAGGAGCCTGGTAGGCTGCAGTCCACGGGGTCGCTAAGAGTCGAGCACGACTGAGCGACTTCACTTTCACTTTTCACTTTCATGCATTGGAAAAGGAAATGGCAACCCACTCCAGTGTTCTTGCCTGGAGAATCCCAGGGATGGGAAGCCTGGTGGGCTGCTGTCTATGGGGTCGCACAGAGTCGGACACGACTGAAGCGACTTAGCAGCAGCAGCAGCAGATAAAGCTATTATTGGACAAGTTCTTCTCAAACAAATACTACAGCCACAAAAAGTTTCTTCTTAATAGATATCAGGGGACCCTTTTATTCCTTCTCTGTTCCAACACAACCGTACTACATGACCATCACAGCTCTGCGTGGGTGACTTACTTCTAAGACCAATAGGACTTGAGCCAGATTGGTTGGAACTTTTGTCTCTAGATATGCTTAACAAAGGAAACAAGAAGTCTGAGCAGTTTTCTGTAGAACAGAAAATCAAAGGAAGAGAGGCAGATGATGTTAATGTGCGGGAAAAATATCTGGCAAAGGAACTTGATATTATTCCTTCAATTATTTGTGTTTTTTAAAAAGTGCAAATCCTTTTCATCTTTTAGATAGTGCATGTCTTGTGTTAGTCCAGAAAACTTAGGCTTTTTACAAGTATGGGTAAGAAATTTGAAATTAAGTAATTGTCTAAAAACTCTAGTAAAGAAAGAATATGAATAAATCCTTGGAGTTTGTGGTTAAGAAGTGAATTTGAAGGACACCAGAAAAAAAATGTTCGTTTGGATATACGAGCCAGTGAAACACTAAAGCTACAGAATTTTTTCTCTGTAGAGTGAAGCTCTTCAATATAAGTATAAAAACCAGCAACAGAGCATTTATGTACTGTGAAAAGCACAGTAAGCTGAAGTGTGGTACCTGAGGTCCCAGGTTTACATGGGGTCTTGATGGTTTGTACCTGAACAGAAAGGTTCTAGGATGGGAAGACTACAAATGTTAATACAGTAAGCACATTTTGTGATCGTAAAGTTCTAGACAGCCCACTACGCCTGTAAAGCCAGTGTGCTCTAGATGGTTTTCCACTACCTTTCTGGAGAACCCAGTCCCTTTGTAAAGACTCTTCTATTGTATTTAGAGATAGAGGAACAGGAACATCCCGTGATCTTTAGGACGGTGGTAGTGTGAAAAGCAAGATTGTAAAATGAACTGCTTTCCTCCCCTTTCTACCTGATTTCTTTCTCCTGTGCTTTTAAAGACTAGGATATCTCTTTCTGACCCCAGAACTCATGTTTCACTCAGAAAGTATACTTTGCAAATGTCCTGCATGTTCTAATTTGTATGATGGAAGGAGAAAAGAGCTCATCTGAGCACCAGTTTGACGCTGTTTTACTCCAACAGTCTTTGGAAGCCAACCCCCCTTCCTTTTTGACTGTCTAAAGTGCCCTTGCTAGCTAGATCCCTCTGCTAGCTACAGTGTTTGCACATTTCCTTGTTAATCAGCTGCGTAGGCTCGGAGACTGTGTGTTTTGGTGTTGTCTGCGTGTGCAATCTCGTGCTGCTTCCTGAACGCATGTGTCCCTTCCCTTCACAGCCTACTCGACACCCAGCACCTCCCCCGCAAACCGATTCGTCAGTGTTGGACCACGGGATCCAAGCTTTGTAAATATCCCTCAACAGACACAGGTGGGCCGCTCTCATCTTTTCTGTATGTGGTGCAGCTTGTTTTATTCATCAGGTGCATTGTAACTCATCTTTCGCCACCACAGGCTGCGTTTCCCAATCCCTGTTCGGTCCCTTTACCTCCCACCCCCACCCCCCCACCCCCACCCCCCAACCTCGTCCCGGCCCTTCAGCCACCTTTCCACGTGTTCTCAGAAATCATGGAAAACAGTGCCTGCAATTTTTGTTTCTTGTATTGAGGGGGTAGAAGAGGAGGGCTTCTGTGCCAGACCTACTTTTGCTATGGGAAGAAAGTTTTCCCAGGGCTGGATAGAGAGTGCTCCCTCTTTTAGGAATCCGTGTCTCTGCGTGTGAGCAGACAGAAAGAAGTAGGCCCCTATTGAACCTGGAAAGTACATTCTGCTTGCCAGTGACATCAGAGTGCATGCTGGGGTGGGGGGCCAGCCACTCTTCTGTACTCGTTACAGGGTCCCCAGGACCCTGACAGTCTTTCTAAGAGAAAGGGAAAGAAAGAGTTCCTGAGCCCTGTTAAGTTGCTGGTATTGGTGCAGCAATTGGTATAGGAGGTATTTGTTACGGGCTACGCTGGCCCCAGTGGGGTGGGAGGGGATGGACGTGAATTAATGTCATGTTTTGAGGTAGGTGATTGAAAAAAGTTTACCAGGACATCTAGAGTTTGTTTTTCAATAGATGTGTTTTGTGCTAGTATAGGTCAAGGAGAAGGTCTCACTTTTAAAAGTTTTGAAATAGCTGCTGTGAATTGAGAAACAGTGAAAGACTTTTAGAATTCCAGGGTAGTAGCTATAAAGATACTTAGAGATGTGTAAAATAGAATTAGATACACGTTTTAGAAAAAGCTCCTCTCTCATTTCTTAACTAGAATGTGACTGTATGTTATCAGAATTGACATAAAGAAAATGTTTTCCCTTTGAGGTTCTGTTCAACACAGTGTTTGAAAAAATTCTCCAAGATGTTTTGTGTATGTGCTGCGGTGTGTAATCTCCAGATGCCTAATTTCTAACTATTCATCTTTGTTTGTAACACTATGAGCAGGTGCTTATGAACGAAATAGGTTTGCTTTCCTGGGTCCATTTGCTTTCTTTGTAAAAGATTTTAGTTTATTGCTGTGTCGACAGTGCGGGTTAAACAGCATCGCATCTGAAGCCTTCCTACACTGAAGCAGGGTCACAGAAAGTACAGCCTCGGAGGAGGCAGCTGTAAGGAGAGGGGAAGCAAAGAGGGGAGGAAGAAAGTTAACTCTTGAATTTCCCACTTCTGCTGTTTCTTCTGAAACTGGCAAGGGAGGGAAGGGGAGGAGGGGGCAGGTGCATTGGCATCCGGGATTGACATTGCCTATTCCATACTCCCCACAAAATTGTTCAAGTTTATTGCTTACTTTCCCACACCTTCAAATACTTAACTGCTGAATTTGAAGTTGAATAATTACCTCAGATGCATTAAAGTAGAACATTTCTTGTTGTGCATTTGTCTTACGTGGTCAAATTCAATGAGAAGGGAAGAATTGGGGACAGTAGCTTTATATTGGATTATTTCTTTTCTCAAAGCACCAGTGGGCTCAGGTTACTTCATTAGGAACCTCAAAAATGCAGTTTGGAAATGCCCTGTTTGTATTTTACATACTATTTTTATATAAGCTGTGGTTCACTGCGCTGAAATTGTACCCTGCATTCCATTCAACTTGTTTCTCTATAATCAAAACGTGTTCTATTCCAATATGGCCTTGTTTCACAAATGCCTTATTTAACCCACAAACTGAGTCTTCATGATGTTGACCACAAAAATTCAATTCTTAAAATCCAGATTTTCTACGCATCTGGATGAATGATGTCATGTAGGCCCAATATTGGCATCTGGAACTGAATTTTTGGGTTTCTGTTAAATATTTGGCATCATAGGGACAACAGCTTAAATGTTTCTTATCACAGTGACACCTGCCACATTTGGCTTGGAAAAAGCCATCCCCAATTGTCTTATGAGAAACTGCACTAATGGAGTTATTCTTTTTCCCCAAAAATATATCCTGAGATAAAAATTATGTGCTCTAAATATTTTAATATTTAGATGTATATATTAACTTTTTTTAAAAAGAACTACTTTCTGGAACCATTTGGAAGGCATATCTATAGATATAAATAATAAAAATAATATTTTTTAAAATAATCTTTCTGAGAGGACATCAGTTAAGAAGAGGAATTTTTATAGGAATTTTTTAGACATAATCTGAACATGGCCTACAGATTACTAATTTCCTAGTCAAGCCTACATTTTTTATATAAATACTTTTGTTAATAGGCATGAAATTTGTATTAATTGCATTATGGGAAAAGTTTTCTGGGAAAACAAAATTTTGTAATGTGCCTTGAAGAAGTAAAAATTGAAGAGTCAGCCAAGCAGATAGGTGAGCTTTATAAATGCAGAAAAGGTATCCTGCACAGAAATCCATAAACAAATACAAAATAAAATGGCCTCTCTTTTCCCCAAAGAAGCCTCTTCAAATACTTGGAGCATCAACCTATGGAAAACAGATGACTGAGCGACTGAACTGAACTGAACTGATGGTCCCTATTTCTTTCTAGTAGATAGAATTTGAACTAACGAATAGACATTTGAAGTAGTCAGCTTTCAGTTATCATAAGACCATTCCTTTTAAAAAAAAAAGTTACTTGATTATATATAGCCCCTATTTATTGAGCATTTTCTATGCACTTAAGTACGTTATCCAACAAATCTTGACAGCCATCCATTAGGATATATATAACCATCCATTAGGATATATATAATTATCTCCATTTTATAGATGTGAAACCTGAGATCTAAAGAGTTGTTGATTTTTCCAAGGCTATACAGTGGAGAACGGAGCAAGAATGTGTCCCCAGTTCTGTCTGACTTCAAGACCTATGTTGTCTAACTACTGTATTGTACTTCCTGCCTTATAGAGTGATGAGCTACTTTCCCTGCAGATATTCAAACAGAGACTGATGCTCAACTCTCAGGAATACCACTGGCATATTCCCTGGTTTTAAATCTGAGTTTTCTCTAATCAGAGATAGACTCTGATCATTAGTGTATACCCGAAAGAATTGAAAACCAAGTTTCAAAGAGAGATTTGTATACCCATGTTCATAGCAGCATTATTCACAATAGCTAAAAGAGGCAAGTCATCCAAGTGTCCATCAAAAGATAAGTGGATAAACAAAACATGGCATATATATGTTACTGTAGGTATACCATTTTAATGTGGTATAATACATATTATCCAGCCTTGAAGATGAAATTCTGCAATATGTTGCAACATGGATGAACCTTGAAGACGTTATGCAAAGTGAAATAGGCTAGTCACAAAAGAACAAACACTGTACGATTCCACTTAATACGAAGTACCTAGTGTAGTCACATTCGTAGAGACAGAAAGCAGAACCGAGGTTGCCAGGAGCTGGGGAGTGGGCAGAATAGACAGTTATTGTTTAGTGGTATAGAGTGTTCATTTTATAAGATGTAAAAAGCTCCGAAGATGGATGATGCTTGATGTTGGTGTTACACCACAGCGTGAGTGTCTTGCATGCCACTGAAATGTCCACTTAAAAATGGTTAAGATGGTAAAGTTTATGTACATTTTATCACAATTTTTAAATGTGATTATTAGATAAACTCTTAACGACCCTTTCACCTCTTGAGATTCTGAAATTCTGTAAACAGCCAGGAAGAGTGGACTGTTTATCAAAAAATAATCCCCTGTCATTTTGTGCTGAGCTCTTTGAAAGCACTCGTTCTCATGTCCGGCACATAGTGGGTAGTCAGCAAATATGGGCTGAATCTAAATGATTCATAAGGAAGTTTAAAAATAATGACTTTTTCTTATTACTGTCATGATACATGTTAACTGTGGAAAATACAGATGGGAAAAATAATTTTTAAAAATCTCTTGTAGTCCTACTGTTAACATTTCTGTCTAAATCCATCCAGACTGTTTCTGTGCATACAAATATATTGCAAAAATGAGATCATATTATATACACTGTTTGGTAACCTGCTGTTTCTTCCCCCTTAACAATATATTATGGCCTTCTTTCCATGTAAATTGGAAAAATTGAATATTGGCTTTTATTGCACCTATTCATCATCTGTAATGATTGGTAGGGAAAGATAACATGGATAATTGAAAGCCATTTTTCCTCCTCCTTCCTTCCAGTCTATTTTTTTTCCTCCAGAGAATTCCTCCCTTCACTGAGACAGAATTGCCTTCTTTTTAGCCTTGCCCTGAGCTAGTTTTCTTTCAAACTGCCTTCCAATTGCATTGTATTAATATAATTCACCCCAGCTTTGGCTCTGTTGGAACATTCCTGCCAGGTTATCCATCCCATTCTTCTGCCTCACTTTTCTGCTATCTCTGCGACTATCACGATTTGCCTCCCCGTTTCCTTCTCCTCCATTTTATAACTCATCATTAACACGGTGGGTAGCCACCTCCAGACAGCCTTTAGAACACCCATCTGTTCTGAGAAAACACGACCACCCTGAATCTCTTTATTTTTCAGTATTGTCCCATGACAGTTGATAATAACATATAGAAACGACTCTGGGGCATAGAGTGTTTACTTCACTTTGGACACTGTTAATGTCCCCCGCACACCCACTGAATGATATAAGAGAGAGCATGCCATCATATCAAATAGCTGAAAGCCAATGACCATCTCAATTGCATCTCATAATTTAATCTGATCCCTGAAAACGAGAGCCATTAAAAGGAGGCATTTATTTAGAGAGAAAAAGTTAGTATTTCATCATCAGGTAATAAATAGAAATACCAATTCCCACACAGAAGGACTGAGCAAAGAACTCATTTTCATTCAGGTTCTGGTTTAATCAGAATGTTCAAATAAAATGCTTAACCTGCAGAACGCCAATGAGGACTAATTCTTTAAAATGAAAAATGAGTGCAAACAATATTAAAAACAGGCATTTCTTCCCTGCCACCCAAATCTATCACTGTTCTGCCTCAACAGAATTGTGGTATCTGAAAGGCTATTTAAAACCAAATTACCATTTGGGTTATTAGAAGAATCGCTTGGCATGGCACGGGCCTGATTTGTTGACAAAAAGGCACAGGTGCTGTAACCTTTGCTTAATAAATCATTTAGCTGCCTGACTCAAAAGCAATGTGACTGCCTTTGCCTCATGAAATTTACAAATGTGTGCACAAGCCACAGGCTTCTCTGTGCCAGAAACCTGCCCACCTGGAGAGGTCCCCGCAGAGCTCAGTTATGGCACAGTACTTGCTGTCTGCCTTTGGGGGGGATGCACAAGGAACATAGGGAGGTGGTGGGTATGGAGAGTGTTTAGATCTGTTGCCGTTTTCTGTGCCATATTCCTGAAGCTCCACCTGAGAAACCAGTGCTCAGGCGATCTGCAAAATGCAAAACTTTCTAAACCCCTTTCATCAATCACTCATCATTTCTAACTGTATTCCCAACACCTACAGAATGCAGGGAATAACAATTCTCCTCAAGTCGCTCAAAGTCTGATAGAGGAAACAGATGTAAAAAATAACAGTAATGACAACAATATTAATGATGCAGTGTGATAAGAGTTAACAGTAAGGATTTGCCTAAGAGGCTTGGAGTTGGGGAGAAGACCTTTCAAAGAGTAGAAGGGACAGACAAGGCAAGATAGCTTTTCTGTCCTTGTCTAATTTTGGACTGATGATATGGCTCTGGCTCTTAGACATTTTACCTTTTTCTGCTACTTTTAATTTGACCACCCATGAGCTAGACAATAAGACTTTATCCCATGTAAAGTAGAGAAACATGTTGAGCTGTCTTCTTTGAACCAAACAGATGAAATTATTAGACTCCTTTTCTGCTGCTGGCATGTCAGCCAGACCCCCACCCCCCGCCATCCTTCATTTCCAAGAAGCAATGCTCCTTACGTAATATTCTCACCCCAGACACCAAACTCACTAGAGATTGCAGTGCAATTAGCTGAAGCCATTCCCTGCCTCCTCCCCGCCCTGACCCCAGCCACCTACTTGGAGGAAGTTGGGTACCACACAGAAGTTCAAGGAGCAGCTGGAGAGCTGCAAAGGCAAGAAACTCAGACTTCCTTATAGAGGAGAAAATAAACTATCCTCCCCCTTCCAGTTAAAACTGGGTCTGAGCATTTGAGTTACAAGCCCATACAGCTGAAAACTCCCAAGACTGGAGAGGAGTGGCAGATGAAATTCCATTTACTTCTAACTCTGAAAAAAGTTAATTGGCCAAACGGGCACTCTGTATTAAGCGCCGGCGCGAACCGTCACACGTTAGTTTCTGTGCCTGCACTAACTACAGGTCTCAGAGCCCTCTGAGATTAGTGCCGTTAACCTTGTTTTGCTTCTCTGATGGCTCAGTGCAGGAAACACAGGAGATGCAGATTCAGTCCCTGGTCCGGGAAGATCCCCTGGAGAAGGAAAAGGCAACCCATTCTGGTATTCTTGCCTGGAAAATCCCATGGACAGAGAAGCTTTGCGGGCTATATAGTTCAAAGGGTCACAAAGAGTTGGATGCAACTGAGAGTGTAGGAGAGAAATTCCCTGGTTTCGGAAGGGAATCTCCCTGTTTTACTGATAAGAAAATTGAAGTTTCAGAGAGTATACTTGTCCCATGGCAAATGAGGTAGCCAGGATTTGAACCAGTCTGTCTCCAGAACATCTCTTTCCTGAACACTGTCTGCATCCTTAACTGTTTATGATGAAAGGTTGCTGACCATTTTCTCTTTGTGGCCTGAGGTTGACTCTTACACCAAGGAATAAGACCGCCGCTGTACTTGGTTCTTCTGAAGACCTGCCCCGGTTTCCTATTAGCTCCTGCATCTGTGAAATCAAGACTGAGCTCATTCTCTCATTCTGCCTGGGAAAAAGACCTTTACTAATGACATTAGTCAACATCTGTGAGAACTGCCAGGCTCTGCCCAGAGAGGAGAGCAGCTGAGGTTGTGAGCTTTCCTTTCAGATCTTGATTGGAGCTTTATTTCATCACTTAGAAGTGGTATGCGTGCTTCATTTTGGGGTAATTTTTAAAATTTTTTCTTGGTAATTCAATTTTTCTAGCCTGGTTTATGAACTGCAAAATGGTGATAACTGTATTTATCTACCTCCTACGGTTGTTTTGAGTCTTAAACTCAGTGCAGAAAAAGTAAATGCTTAACACCTGCTAATACTCAACAAGTGATAGCATTGGTTGTTTGGTTGATAACTGTTTATATTTAAACATTGTTTTCTGGATTACAAAGTATTTTCTCATGTGATCTTCAGAACAACCCCTTGAAGTAGGCAGAGCTGTTACTATTTTTATCCCCATTATATAGATTTAAAAACTGTGTAAAGGTTTAAAGAGAGGGCAGTGACTTCCCCAGAACCACATAGCCAGGGGTTGGCAGAACCAGGACACAGACCCACTTCTGATTCCAGAGCCCACACTTCCTTCAGTGCACCCATCGGGAAAGGACATGTGTGGTCTTTCAGCAGCACATCATCATGTACTGCTCTGTGGATATGGGCAGAACCTGCCTGCCAAACGCTGGATCTAACGTGACCATCCAGTCAGGACACAATTTGGAAAACGCCACCAGTTCAGAATCTCATGGATTCTTCCATTGAGCATCTGCACTAAAGGTACTCCAAAAGCCTCATTCTTTTGGGCACCTCTGTCCTTATCTAACCTTAAGATAAGTTGTGCCCCAAGGAAGAAGAGACTTCCCAAGGGGAAATCAATCATATCTCTGAGGATAGTAAAGTGAAAGTGTTAGTTGCTCAGTCGTATCCGACTCTCTGCCACCCCATGGACTATAGTCCACCAGGCTTCTCTATCCATGGAATTCTCCCGGCAAGAATACTCAAGTGAGTTGCCATTTCCTCCTCCAGGGGATCTTCCTGACCCAGGGATGGAAACCTGGTCTCCCATGTTGCAGGCACATTCTTTACCGCCTGAGCCACTTAGGGAAGCCCCTTTTCTGAGGGTAGTAAGGACTGTGGCAAATGAATGGACCCCCAGCATCTGCAGAGAAAACAGGGCCTGATCATTTGTTCTCTCACGTTCGCGGCTCCAGCGTAGGTGTTGAGTAGTCAGCGCCGCCTCAGGGAGATGAGTTACCCCTGCCATCTGCTCCCTCCCACTGCGGGCAGGAGTGACTCCTCCGGCTTCCCAGCCCCCACACCAGCCTGTATGTTCTTGCCACGTTCCTCTTCACAAACACTTGGCAGCTGACTCATGGACAGCCTATGAGACACTCTTAAAATACATTTTTCAATAAACAGAACCGTTGTCTCTCAAGTTTTAACTTGGCAGCATGTTTTAGTTGTCCTCAGCCACAGATTTCACTCCTGAACCAAGCCAGAGCCTCAGTTCTAGGTACTGGTCTGCTTTTTCTTCCTCGGTTTTTTAACTTCAGAGATTCTATCACGTTTAATGGCATGTTTTAGTTTGGTTTTAGTGTTTTTGTTTGTTTTTTGCTTTGCTTAAAAAAGATTTGAGGAAACTCCTTCGATAAGTGAATTGATGATCACTGAAGGGATTAAAGGTGTTTATATGGGATCTGGCAGGACTTCCCAGGTGGTAGTGTTATTCAGTTGCTCAGTCATGTCCGACACTTTGCCACCCCGTGGACTATAGCACGCCAATCTTCCCTGTCCTTCACCATCTCCCGGAGTTTGCTCAAACCGTTGTCCATTGAGTCGATGATGCCATCCAACCATCTCATCCTCTGTCACCCTTATCCTCATGCCCTCAATCTCAGGCGGCTGGATGGTAAAGAATATACCTGCCAATGCAGGAAATGCGAGGTTCGATCCCTGTGTTGAGAAGGTCCCTTGGAGAAGGAAATGGCAACCCACTCTAGTATTCTTGCCTGCAAAATCCCATGGACAGAGGAGCCCGCTGGGCTACAGTCCATGGGGTCGCAAAGAATCAGACATAACTGAGCATGCATGCCTGCATGGACTCTGGCACACAGCAGGTGCTCAACAAGCAGTGGTTCCTTTTGTGCTTGCGTCTTTGCCAGTACTTAAATGAGATCAGTGGCGATGGAGAAGGGGAAGGTAAAAGGGAGATTCTTCAGGAGATTTTAGACATCATGGAAGAAGAGAATGGACTAAATGTCTGATATTTACTGATATTTAATTAGCTGTTTGGATTTTGGGGAAAGTGGGATAGAAAATGAAGTGAAGGGTGTGAATGGCTGTACAGAGCTGAGAGGAGTTGGGTGAGAATTTGATGAGAGCCTTACAGTGAAGTCAGAAAATTGTAGCATCAAATGCAAACCTGCCATCAACATGTCCAGTTCTGAAATGGGTCTTGATAATGATATTTCCAATGAAATATCCAACTAAGGGAGATGTTCTTTTTTTAAAGTTGGAATATAGTTGATTTATAGTATTGCATTAATTTCTGCTGTACAGCAAAATCATTCAGTTATACATGTACATATATATACACACATGCATATATATATATATATATACACACACACATTCTTTTTAATATATTTTTTCCTTTAAGGTTTATCACAACTGAGCGTCATTAGTTGTGATAAACCATAATGTATGTATATATGTATGTATGTACAATGTATACACACACAAGACACATGCTGGGATAAATAACAACCTCAGATTTGCAGACGATACCACTCTAATGGCAGAAAGTGAAGAGGAACTAAAGAGCCTCTTGATGGAGGTGAAAGAAGAGAGTGAAAAAGCTGGCTTAAAACTCAGCATTCAAAAAACTAAGATCATGGCATCTGGTCCCATCACTTCATGGCAAATAGAAGGGAAAAAAATGGA
The DNA here is from genome assembly GCF_029378745.1 of Bos indicus. Lineage (NCBI taxonomy): Eukaryota > Metazoa > Chordata > Mammalia > Artiodactyla > Bovidae > Bos > Bos indicus. The sequence continues at coordinate 84,486,947 of NC_091762.1, read as the reverse complement.
AACAGTGACAGACTTTATTTTCTTGGGCTCCAAAATCACTAAAGACAGTGACTACAGCCACAAAATTAACACTTGCTCCTTGGAAGAAAATCTGTGACAAGCCTAGACATCATATTAAAAAGCAGAGACATCACTTTGCTGACAAAGGTCCGTATAGTCAAAACTGTGGTTTTTCCAGTAGTCATGTATGGATGTGAGAATTGGACCATAAAGAAAGCTGAGCACTGAAGAATTGATGTTTTCGAATTGTGGTGCTGAAGAAGACTCTTGAGAGTACCTTGGACTGCAAGGAGATCCAAC